>NC_138095.1:1960000-2380000 GCF_964212035.1 Myotis nattereri | reverse complement strand
GCAAAGATTCAATGCATCCAAAGATCTGCCTCTGTCTGCAGTCTGATAGTTAGTCTCAGTCACTTAATGAGCTTCAGGCTGTAGGACTCAGCATGGAGTAAACTCCACTGGGTGGGGTGAGAAGGTTTCCAATGGTGGGGCAATTGCTCCCCTCGCCGCTCCAGGTTAGGGCTGCATTAAGGGAGACTCTGCCTGAGAAAGATGTCTTCTGTAGGTGGGGGAATGCTCAGTGCAGGGGGATCCCGGCTGCTGTCCTCTCAGGTCTCTTCCCAACCAGAGACTGTCCTCATACAGCTCTAGTACACTCTGCCCTCCCTCTGCCAGAGCCCAAGGTAAGGGCTGCATTTCTTTACCACATGAAATTTAGCTCACTGGTTCTTTAAGGAGGTGCCTGTGTTCCTAGCTGTCTCTCCCTGACAGACAGAACCCCCATTGCTTCTCAGAGCCAGATGTTATGTGGGCACCTTTCCCTGTGCTGTTACTCTGGGCTGGGGACCCAGCTAGGGGTTTAGACCTCAGATTTATCAGGGGAATCCTCTCCTCCCCCGCATCTGAGCTATCCTTCCAGAATTTCAGCTGTTTCCTGTGGGGGTCCAGCCAGTCTCAAGGCTCTGCACTTCCTACCAACCTCAATGTGGTCTCCTCTTTATGTCTTTGGTTATAAGGATTCTCTCCAGCTAGTCTTCAGTTGGTTATTCAGGATGGTTTTTCTATATTTTAGTTGTAATTCCAGTTTGGTCCTGGGAGAGTGTCAGTGTAGCTTTCACTTTATCTGCCATTTTGGAATCTTTTATTTTCTTATATTCTGCTTCAGATGAGAAAACTTGATTGAGAAAGTTTTCCCTTCAAATACAGAGAGGGTCCTGGTAGCTGCCCTAGGATCCAGCACAGAGACAGTTGACTTTCAGTTGACAGCACCCAGACACTTTCTTCTTCTTAAAGACAATCCTCTAACATTTCTTATAATACTTGTTTGCTGGTGATGAATTCCTTTAGACTTTTGTCTGGAAATCTCTTTATCTCTCCTTTGATTCTAAATGATAGCTTTGCTGTGTAATTTGGTTTTAGATCCTTGCTTTTCATCACTTTGAATATTTTGTGTCAATCACTTCTGGCTCACAAAGTTTCTGTTGAGAAATCAATTGACCATATTATGGGAACTACCTTTAACTAATTAACTCCTTTTTTCTTACTGTTTTTAAGATTCTCTCTTTGTTTTTATCTTTGTCATTTTAATTCTGAGGTGTCTTGGTGTGGACTCTTTGAGTTCATTTTGTTTGGGATTCTCTGTGCTTCCTGGACTTGTATGTCATTTTCTTTACCACATGAGGGAATTTTCCATGATTATTTATTCAGATAAGTTCTCAATCTTTTGCACTATCTCTTCTCCTTCTGGTTCTCCAATTCTGAAGATGTTTTCACCCTTAATGTTGTCCCAGAGGTCCCTTAAATTATCCTCACTTTTATTTATTTTTTTTTCTGCTTTAATTGGTTATTTTCTGCTACATTGTCTGACAAATCACTGATTTGATCTTCTGCTGCATTAATTTGTGGTCAATTCCTTCTAGTCTATTCTTAATTTCATTATTACATTCATAATTTCTTACTGTCTTTTTTTATGGTTTCTTTGTCCTTTTATGCTGTTGAAATTCTAAGTTCCTTGAGCATCCTTATAAGCATTGTTTTAAACTCTGTATCTGGTAGTTTCCTTGCCTCCATTTTATTTAGTAATTTTTCTAGAGATTTCTCCTGTTCTTTCATTTGGGACATGTTTCTTTGTCTTCCCATTTTGGCTGCTTCTTTGTGTTTGTTTGTGTGCATTAGGCAGATCTTCTAGTCTTTGTAGTGTAGCCATATGTAGTAGGTGTCCTTTGGGGCCCAGTGGCACAGCCTCCCTGGTCACATGAGCTGAACTCTCCAGGTTACCTACCCCTCATGTGGGCTGTGTGCACCTTCCTGTTGAAACTGAGCCTTGATTGCTGATAGCACATCAATAGGAGGAAATATCCTACAGGCTGATTGGCTGTAATCACAAGACAGTCCTGTGATTACAGTGGAGGGTCTGCTGTGCAGGAGCTGACTCCACAGAGGAGAACACACTTTAGCAGGTCTCTGGTGCATGCCAAGCTCTCTTTTTGAGGGCATCACTTATGGAGGTGGTTGGTTGGTGCTCCAGTGTGGTCTGAAGCTGTACACCAGGTACACTGGTTCTGAGGCCTCTTGTAAGGTATAGGGCAAGTTCAGCTACCACATGTGACCTGTCCAGGGACACTTGGTATGCACTACAAAGTGATCTGCAGCCCTAACCGGTTTGGCTCAGTGGATAGAGCGTTGGCCTGTGGACTGAAGGGTCCCAGGTTCGATTCTGGTCAAGGGCATGTACCTTGGTTGTGGGCATATCCCCAGTAGGGGGTGTGCAGGAGGCAGTTGATCGATATTTCTCTCTCATCGATGTTTCTAACTCTATCCCTCTCCCTTCCTCTCTGTGAAAAATCAGTAAAATATATTAAAAAAAACCAAAACACCAAAGTGATTTGCAGATGGCTGGTACTTATGCTAGGCTTTGAGTACTTGGGAGAGGCCAAAATGTGAACTAAGTGACATGGGGCACACAGAGGTCAGATGCTGCTTGTTTGGGGTTAATGAACTTTTGAAAGCATTTAGGAATGTCCCCAACATGAGCCAAGATAGGATATTTGTATGGAAAAGCCACTGGAACCAGCTTGGGTGGGCCAGAAAGTTAGGTAGGATGGGATCTCAGATAATTGCCAGGGCAGGATGAACAGTTAGGTTGATGGAGATCCCAATATAGAAGCTAACTGGACATACAAGGGAGGGCTCAGCAAAAAGGAAAGATGGCTTCTGCCAGCACTTTTGTCTGTTAGAAAGCTACCTCTCCAGCCCTCACCTCAAAGCCAGATATTCAGTTCCTATATGTCCCTGGCACCTTTGATCTGCTGCCCAGCACTGAAGCTCAGAGTGAGTAAGTCCATCATTGAGTTAGTCCATGCTCAAGCCATTTAAGAAGAACTCTTTGGATTCCAACGGCCCTCTGTCTCCCTCAACCACAGCCCCCACTGGTTTTCACAGGCAGAAGGTTTGGAGACTTTTCTTCTTGGAATTGGAAAGCTGAGCTTGGGGGCCTGATAAAGGGTCAGGATCCCTCATTCCTCAGGAGGGACCTCCGCAGTAGAGACATCTCTCTCAATTTTTATCCATCACATGTGGGTGTGGGACAAGCCTGTTCCACTTCTTACCTCTCTTACCAGGCTTCTTTTTTTTCTTATCTTTATTGTTCAGATTATTACAGTTGTTCCTCTTTTTCCCCCCATATCTCCCCTCCACCCGGTTCCCCTCCCACCCGCCGACTTAACCCCCCAACCCCCACTGTCCTCATCCATAGGTGCACGATTTTTGTCCAGTTTCTTCCCGCATCCCCCACATCTCTTTCCCCCCCCTGCAAGAATAGTCAATCCACTCCCTTTCTATGCCCCTGATTTTATTATAATCACCAGTTCATTCTGTTCATCAGATTATTTATTCACTTGATTCTTAGATTCACTTGTTGATAGATGCATGTTTGTTGTTCATAATTTGTATCTTTACCTTTTTCTTCTCCTTCCTCTTCTTAAAGGATACCTTTCAGCATTTCATATAATACTGATTTGGTGGTGATGAACTCCTTTAGCTTTTCCTTATCTGTGAAGCTCTTTATCTGACCTTCACTTCTGAATGATAGCTTTGCTGGATAAAGTAATCTTGGTTGTAGGTTCTTGGTATTCATCACTTTGAATATTTCTTGCCACTCCCTTCTGGCCTGCAAAGTTTCTGATGAGAAATCAGCTGACAGTCGTATGGGTACTCCCTTGAGGGTAACTGACTGTCTTTCTCTTGCTGCTTTTAGGATTCTCTCTTTGTCTTTTGCTCTTGGCATTTTAATGATGATGTGTCTTGGTGTGGTCCTCTTTGGATTCCTTTTGTTTGGGGTTCTCTGCACTTCCTGGACTTATAAGTCTATTTCTTTCACCAGGTAGGGAAAGTTTTCTGTCATTATTTCTTCAAATAGGTTTTTAATATCTTGTTCTCTCTCTTCTTCTGGCACCCCTATAATTCAGATGTTGGTACGCTTGAAGCTGTCTTAGAGCCTCCTTACACTATCTTTGTATTTTTGGATTCTTTTTTCATTTTGCTTTTCAGGTTGGGTGTTTTTTGCTTCTTCGTATTTCAAATCTTTGACTTGATTCTTGCGATCCTCTAGTCTGCTGTTGGAACTCTGCATAATATCCTTTATTTCAGTCAGTGTATGCTTAATTTCTAGTTGGTCCTTTTTCATAACCTCAAGGGTCTCACTAGATTTCTTGAGGGTCTCACTACATTTATCGGCAGTCTCACCAGTCTTTTTGAGGGTCTTACTAAATTTATCGGTGGTTTCTAAAAAGTTCTTGAAAAACCTTAAAAGTGTGGTCTTGAACTCTATATCCAGTCGTTTGCTTTCCTCCATTTCTGTCATTTTTGACCTGTTTCTTTGTCTCGGCATTTTTTATGCTTCCCTGTGTTGATAGAGTGGCTTTGTGTGCTAGGTGTCCTATAGGGTCCAGTGGCTCAGCCTCTCCAATTATCTGAGGTGGACACTCTTGGTGCACCCCTTTGTGGGCTTTGTGCATAGTCTTGTTGTAGTTAAGTCTTGATTGTTGTAGGTATCACTGGGAGGAATTGACCTCCAGGCCAATTGGCTGTGAGAGTCAGCTGTGTCTACAGTGGGAGAACTTCTGTGCTGGAGACACCCTTATGAGACAAGACTTGCTTCAGTGGGGCTTTGGTGCTCACTGAGTCTGTCCCCTGAGTGTGTCCCTTATGGATCTGAGGAGTTGTAATTGGATGGTCCCACTCTGACCACTGGGTACACTGGCTCTTGGATCTCTAAGGAGGTGCTAATTTAGCCTCTGCCTGAGGCTACCTAGCAGGAGCTACGAGGAGATCTGCAGATTCCCCTTCCTTGTTTGGGGTTTGGAGGTGCCCAAATGAGGCCCAGCTGTGAAGCAATGCAAACTGCTGTGGGACCTTGGGCCTTCTCTTGGAAGTTCTGGATCTGTCTGGCCCAGCTTCAGTTTGTTAGGTAATTTTCAGATTGCAAAGGGCCAGGGCATTCATATGCAAATGCCTTGGGTGGAGCGGGGTCTCAGGGAATCAACAGGGCGGAGCAAGCAGCTATGGCTGATCCTCAGCCCTGCCCTAAGGGGCCCCGCGTCTCAGTGTCTCAGTAATCGCTGCAAGCACCTTTGAGAGAAAGCTGCCCTCGAGTTCCGAGTTCTGCCTGCTGCCAGGCAGTCCAGTTTCTCCCTGTATGAGTCTAGGTCCCCAGAGACTCACCTGGAACTGGAGCTCAGAGCAGTCGGGGGCTTGTGACTCCCTCCCGATTCAAAAAGACAACCGCATCCTCAGTTGCCAGCCCTTGCTGCGTGCGCCTCCATACCTTTGTACTTCCGCACCTCCTCTGAGTCTGAGTGTGCTATTCTCTTTCCTTCTAGTTGTAAAATTTCCCCTCAGCCAGCCTTCCTGTGGTTCTGGATGATGTCCGTTTTCTCTTTTAGTTGTATTTTTGAATTTGTTGTGGGAGGCAGCAATTTCCGGTGTTTACTTATGCTACCATCTTGGTTTCTCCCCTACCAGCCTTGATGTGGCTTCTTCAGTGTATCCTTAGTTATAGGACTTCTGTTCAGCTAGATTTCAGGCAGTTCTCAATGATGGTTGTTCTGTAGTTTGGTTGTAGTTTTGATGTGGTTGTGGGAGGATGCCAGCACCACATTTGCCCACCGCCATCTTTACTGAAAGCCTGTCCAGAGCTCAATTCTTTAAGGCTCGCTTTCCTTGTCCTTCACCCTAGCCATCTTTCCACTATTCTTTACATGTCTACCTCAGTTCGCATTATGTAAACAATCACAGAAACACATCACCTACCAGGACTCCTTAAAGCACCATAACATTCCTTTCTTCTTTATTAGCAATCTTTAACTTTTTTATTTATCCTGATCTTATTTTTTTACCTTCCCAACTTACACTGGAATTCTTGCATAAATATACAAAAGATTGCTAGTGGGCAACAATTTCACCTATACTTTTTACCTGTACCATGTGTCTTAAGTAGTGGCCAAAGTGCAGGTGGTATTTTTTTTAATTTACTGTAATGCCAGCAGATAATTCCTGATTAATTTTAGGTTCTGTCTTTAAACTCTGACACCGGGAATACAAAAAGTACCATTTTTTTCCTTTGTTTTCATACCTTGCTGATGCATTTTGTATGTGTATATTTTGCTTATTTCTCCATTAAAATGGTCTACAATAAATTTTTTTTTAGAGGCAGAAAACAGAAATCAGACAATAATCAGGGAAGCTATGGCAGGAATTCAGACATGAGTGTAGATGGATTCTACACATCTTTTTTAAAACCTGAGATTCCCTTTAAACTAACCAGAGTGTAGGAGTTTTGCCTTTTTTCTCTGTGTTTTTCACTATACTATAGGGCATTTGACCCACTTTGGATGTGCTTAAATATTGGAATTACCTGAGATAGTAAAATAAATAATTCTGTTTGAGGGAAAGAAAGGAAGAGGAGGCAAACATGCTTTGGATTTAGATGATCATTGAACATATTAGACCATGATGTCTACCAATAGAAATTCAATGCTCTCTGTGAGGATCTCATGTGTTTCCTTTATTCATATTCTCTTTTTGGATCTCAGGTTATTTATAGACCCAAATGCTCTCTGAGCTGGTTATTTCAATCCAGTAGGTCTTTATGTTTGGACATTCTCCTCGACCAAAAACCACAGATGGCAGGGCCCTTCTAACCTTCTCAAGAAAGGAAGTGATCTTGCCAATAATTTTGGAATGAACTAGCAGAATATTTTTCTTCCAGCGAGTCAAAAAGCGTTCTTGTGCATTTCCTCCCCATTGGTTCCATTTTACTCCATTCTGAGCTTGACAGAACAAAGATTATCTTTTTCCTACTTGATAGCCTGGTGGATATTTGAAGACAGTAACTATTTTCTACACGGAATGTATATTTATTTGCCTAAACATTTCCAGTTTTCCAAATTCCTTAAGATATGATTTCCATTCTCTTCATTACTTCAGTTGCTATATTTTCTGCGTTTTCCACTTTGCCTGGTGTGGGGCACAGAGCAGAATAAGACTCCTTCCCCCGCATTTGTTTCCCGTTTTCAACCCCTGGTCCAGTAGCCTTCACATGCTCCAGACATCATGATACTTTCCCCTTGAAAAGCAGTTCTGGACTTTTATTTCATTCTCATACTCCATGTGTATGAAAGGGATTTTTGTTTTTGTAGCTCTCCTTAAATTCTCCAAATCCCTGTTGCTGTTTTTTACTTGACTTAAATTTATGACAAAGTTTACTGTATTCAGGGCAGGTTGCTTTTTTCATATTCAGTCCAGAGCTCAATAAAGACCTAAGAAGTATTAACTTGTACTGACTTGTCTTCATGTCATCATCATCATCATCATCATCTTAGTAGCACAGAGCTCCTCTGGCCTAGGCCCTCATTGTGGTCGGCAAACTCATTAGTCAACAGAGCCAAATATCAACAGGACAACGACTGAAATTTATTTTGAGAGCCAATTTTTTTAAACTTAAACTATATAGGTAGGTACATTGTTATTCACTGAATTAGGGTACTCCTAAGGCTTAGGAGGAGCCACACTCAAGGGGCCAAAGAGCCGCATGTGGCTCGCGAGCCACAGTTTGCCGACCACGGGCCTAGGGTGCTTGTTTGTTTGTCTCCAATACTGTCTATGCTGTTTATGGAGAAAGAGCCCATGAAGAAGTTGTGGTTTTTATAAATGGAGTTTTATGATTTTAGTCTAAGTTCAGTCTTCCCATAGGGTTCAGTACAGAGCTGCCACCAACAGCAGGAGGGAGTGGGATTTAATAGATGTAGTTTGCTGACATTAATATGAGGTGTTTTGCATTGACCCCCTAGCCAGAGTTCCCTTGCCAGGATGGCTAAAACCATCACCGAGGCAATGCGATGTGGTGAGAAGAGTCCTAGGCTTTAATGGATGATTTAAATTTAGGTTTGGTTCCTATCTCTGCTACCCAGACTTCAGTTTCATCCTGTATAAAATTGGAGTTAACTGAACAACCAAGATCTCGGCTCTGGTATGATGGTGAAATGAAATACTATTTCATACCACATTCAGTGAACTCTAGGCAGAGCAAGTGCCCTTATTCAGGCCCCACAACTGGTTCTGGGTAAATAAAGGACATTCCAGTAGGACTACTGGTCATTCAATATAATAAGAAATTCTCTCTGCAGCCTCAGTCTGGTCCCTACTTCACACCCAGGATGCTGTCCTCACGGTGGGGAGTCAGTCACTCTTCAGGGTGCAGCTCATTGCCCTGTGGTGGAAGGTCAGTGAGCTCCTGTCTCTGTTGGCCAGAAGAGTGCAGCCTAGACACAGGGGCAGAGGAGCTGCGACACCCGAGCCCTTATCGCAGTTGTTTTTTTCTTTTTCAGTGCACTGGACTCTGTACTTGGGTGCATGAGCCTCTGGTTTTGTTTGCAGAAAGAGTAATGGGTTTGATTTCCTACCTGCCTGTCCGGGTGGGTGAGAATGAATGACTATCTCTCTGGAGAAAGATACTATTTGGACAGCCAGTCTGTTTCCCTCAGGGGGGTGGGGGCAGTAAGTTCTCAGGGCTCCAAAGTCTGTGTGCTCACCCTGGCGAGAGCACAGGAAACTGGATAATCACCCTTCACTCAGACGGGGGACTACGCCTGTCTCCCCAGCGCAGCCCTGAGTGAAAGTCCCACTTCATGATACATTTGTGCCGGTGACGGAATTGGACAAGAAGCAGAGGCAGATGGTTGTCAATCACCACTTCCCATACAGAGCATGAGCTGTGTAACCTCATGATTCATTCCATACTCACCTGGATCAGAGACCTCCAGGCACCTAGAACCCCGCCTCCCCAAGCATTGCCCTGATTAATGGGAGGCCACAGCACTTCAGCTCACACAGAAGCCTCATTCAGGGCTGAGTTCTGACTCCACACCCACTAGGTCACCCTTCTTACCCTTCTCTCAAGGAGGCACTGATGGTCTTGCCATACCCCACATCTCCCACAAGGGGGAGCCCCCAGAGGGCAGCGGAGTTTTGGAAGCTCTGAAATTTTCTTCTGTCCTCTGATTTTCAAGGACTCAACTGTGAGATTTCTTTGTTGCAATGTTGGGGTCTGAGATAACACTTCTGGAGGCTGCGTGAGAACCATAGCAGATACCACCTTTTATTGTTTGTTGTTATTAAAAGGAACAAAGGAACAAAGAGCTTGAGGACGTGCATGGCTCACAGGCCCTGGATGCAGGCCAGCGGCACCAAACAGAACCAAGAAACATGAAGGCCAGGCAAGAGGTGCCTGTTGCTGCAAAGCTCAGGTAGGTGCCCTGAGAGGACTATGGACGGGAACAGGGGCAGAGGCACCGAGCCCCTGATGGTGGAAGAGCGCATGGAGCCCAGCGTGGCTCAGTGGTTGAGTGTCGACCTATGAACCAGGAGGTCAGGATTCGATTCCCAGTAGGGACACATGCCCAGGTTGCAGATTCAATCCCCAGTACGGGGTGTGCAGGAGGCAGCTGATCAATGATTCTCATCATTAATGTTTCTATCTCTCTCTTTATTTCCCTTCTCTGAAATAAATAAGAATATATACTTTTAAAAGAGTACATGGAGCAGATAGTGGTCAAAATGAGGTGTGCTTTCTATCTGATCATTCTGGTTGCGTGTCATGAAGCCACACCAACTCTGAGCTTCTGACCTAAACCAGAAGGAATTTTGGTCTGATGGTGCTTTCCACTCTGAGCTAATGTTTCAATCTCCGGCAGTTTCACTTGCAAATGGACTGGGAATCAGAAGTTTTCTGCTACTTTGCGAGATTAGCCAGGAAACATTAGAGTTTCCTTTTTCCTCATCTACAAAGGGAGAGAATAATATATTACTGATAGCCCTTATAGGATTTTTCTGAGGATTGAATGAGAGTGATAATGTGAATAAATGCTCTTAATAGATCATAATTGTTAGCTAAAGAAAAGATGGCCTTAATAATAATTGATTAGTTAATATACCCTCATATTCCTTTCAGTAGGGTGTCTTCCTATTGAGCTTTGCAGGAATGTGTGTGTGTGTGTGTGTGTGTGTGTGTGTGTGTGTAATTTAAATACACAGAAACATTTCCCTGGCACTTTCTAGAGGAGCTCCTTGACAGATAAGCCAGAAACATGCTGTCCTTTCCCTTTAGCCACCTCCAGATGTTCTTCCCAGCCTTGGCTTCACGTTCCTATCTCTCAAGCATGCAGATAGCGATGGATGGTGTCTCGGAGAGGGATCTATGTCCCGGACTTGTGCTGCCTGAGTAAATGCCGCCTTGTGTCTCGGCACATGGTCGGACTGACTGTGCTTGGAAGAAGCAAACCAGAGGCTGCGTTTATTATCCCATCACCATATTCCTTTCCTGGGACATTCTTTCCAGACCCCATGTTATTTATTCACTGAAATGTCTCAGATGGCAAATTGAGGTTCTGCATTCTCTGGTCAGGCTGGTCCAGTCAACCTGTGAAGGCAGAGGTTGGCCTTCACACACTGTGGACACACTCACGCTTTCCTTGGATTCAGGGGCAGTGTAGTGTGTGGGGAAGGTGTGCAGACATGGGCAAACATCCTGGAGCCTATTCCCCTCCTTCCTGCATCCAGATTAGATGTGAGTGCTCATGAGATTATACCTGACACACCAAAAGCTTGCAACTCTAGTGCGATATAACTGCAAGGCATCATTATCATTATTCTGCTGCATGCTTCTTATTAGTGATTTGCCTATGTTTCAGAACCTTAATTATTTGAAATGTTGTATCTCCCCAGATGTTAATGAATCCTCCTTCTTCTTTTATTCTTCACCAATTGACTGAAACATTGAGTATTTGTAGAGATGCTAAGTTTAAGACCGACACCTATCCATCTTGAAAGTTACCTAAATCATGATTAGATGATGCACAATATGTACATAGAATGTATTTTTCTGAGACCATCAACCATATATATATATCAACCCCTTGTCCTGTCAAGCATGCACTTACTCCCCTTTTAATACAAAATATATATAAATATATATTTGACCAACAAAACACACTGATGTTCACATGGCATACTCACTTAGCAGGTTTTAATGGTGTAGAGGAATGAACATATCCCTCTGTCAGCATCTCAGTTATTTTCAAGTCCAGAGTGACCACAATACACTATTCATGTTGCTAAAAAAAAATAATGAATCTATTTCTCTCTATTCCTAGTAATGACTATCAATATCTCGCCTCTTCCAGGCAGATTCTCTGCAGATTTAGATATTTTTAAATGAGGTTTTAAAAATAAATTTGCAAAGTCAATTATTTTGAATCTCATCTGAAGCAATTAAAAAACATCCTGACATTTAAGGTGATATTTTTCCCAAATAAAATAATTATAAATAATACTAATTATGAACAAATCACTCAGTTACTCTCACTTTGGCTCAACCTTTAGGTTAATAAACCAATCAATTAAAATTAATCTTGATCAAAGGACCAATTTGTTAAAAAAAACTGTAGCGACATTTCACCACAAGTGTGACTGATATTTTCTTAAACAAAGAGCTGTCTTCCCAGAAGATGTTATGGTCAACTGGTAGGCATAGAAAACTAGCGTTTTTTTATGCTTCTCTTGATAATGCTTCTCAGGTAGGTACAAAATGACGATAATGAAGAAAATGGTGATGTTAATGTACAAAGCTAAACCTTGGAATTCAAAAACTACCTTAAAGAGATTTCTGAAAATCTCAGGACAATTGCTCACAGAAACTGACAATATCAATCTGCACACTGGTAAAGATGTCAGATGTGTCTCTCTGTCTGCCTGCATGTTTCATTTTCTCCAAAGGTATAGGGGAGGGATTTGCAAATATAGCCCAAAGACCAAATCTAGTTCGCCACTTATTTCTGCAAATAAAGCTTTATCAGAATAATGCACCAATTCTTTTGTTGCCAACCCCAGGTGTAGGGTAATAAAAAATATTAAAATCTAATTATCTTTGAATTTATAACATCAACTAATATTTAAACAGAACTTTACTGTTTATAAAATCTGACCACATTATTTTGCAACATGTATCATCCTGATACTGATCACTTACCTGATGAAGAAATTGCAAACTTTCCAGGTCATTCAGCCCTTTAGTGGTGCAGGTCAGACGCAGCCTCTGAAGAGGGAATGGCACTGTCCTGACGGCAGCCTTTAGGGAAGCAGTGAAGGGGGCAGCTGTCAGTGCAGTAGAGGTCCTATCGCATTCATGTGCCCAGATGTGATCATTGCCATGTGATCATTGCCATGTGATTATTGCCATGTGATCATTGCTATGTAATCAAGTGTCCATGTGATCATTGCTATGTAATCAGTGCCCATGTGATCATTGCCCATGTGATCAGTGTCCAAGTGATTGTTGCCCAGTGATCATTGCCATGTGATCATTGCCATGTGATTATTACCATGTGATCATTGCTGAAAGATGGCAAAGGAAGCAAAACTGGAGACTTTCATTCTGTTCTCTCTTTATCTGACCCTGGCCTGGGTGATTTTAACCTCATTCTGGTCCTATGTCCTCATTCTCAGAACCAGCACTAATAAAGAAAAAGGAGATCAAAGTGCTCTGTAGTCATAGCTACGCTTCAGTGCATCAACTCTTGCTGTCCACACTGAAGAAATGCATTCACCCTGAAATTGGCACTGTGGCACAGAGAGTCTGAAATAACCAGTAACAGAAAAGTCTTTGTTTTGGGAATGTTATATTTTTTTAAAAGTTTGCTTTCTGAGACTGCAAATCCTATCCTATGTATTTTTCTCACTTTATTATAAAAATTATATTTCTTCCCAAGCTCACTCAATCAACTAGCAAGGTGGGCCACAAGGTGCTGGAACAAAGACAATGCCTTTGAGATATGCAGATATAAAACCAATTGTTTACAGAAAAAAAGTATTTTATTTTATTCTTGTTTTATTTTTCAAATTTATTTTTATTTACAGTTAGCATTCAATGTCATATTAGTTTCAGGTGTACAACATAGTGATTAAACATTTATATACCATAAAAATGATCACCTTGATAAGTTTAGTAGCCATGTGGCACTACACATAGTTATCACAATATTATTGAGTATATTCCATGTGCTGTAATTTCCATCCTTGTGACTATAATTATAACTGACAATTGTACTTCTTAATGTGTTCACATTTTTTACCCAGTACTCCAACCTCCCCTTCCATCTGGAAACCATGAATCTGTTCTCCGTATCTATGAGTTTTTTTCTGCTTTGTTTGTTCATTTATTTTAAGACTGCACATATAAGTGAAATCATCTGGTACTTATCTTTCTCTGAAAGACTTACCACAGCTATTAGACCCATCCCCGTTGTCACAAATGGTAAGGTTTCTTCTTTCTAAAGGCTGAGTCATATTCCATTGTATATATGTACCACATCTTCTTTATCCATGTAATTGATACTTAGCTTGCTTCCATATTTTAGCTATTGTAAATAATGCTGCAGTGAACATAAGGATGCATATATATTTTTGAATTAGCATATTGGATTTCTTTGGGTAAATACTCAGAAGTGAAATTGCTAAAGGTCATGTCCTAGTTCTATATTTAATATTTTCAGCTAACTCCACACTGTTTTCCATAGTGGGTGCACCAATTTACAACCCCACCAACATTGCACAAGGGTTCCCCTTTCTCCACATCCTCTCAAATCCTTGATGTTTCTTGATTTATTGATTAAAGCCATATGACAGGTATAAAGTGATATCTCATTGTGGTTTTAATTTGCATTTCCATAATGATTTGTGATGTTGAGCACCTTTTCATATGTCTATTGGCATTTATATGTTTTTGGAGAAATGTCTATTCAGGCCCTCTGCTCATATTTTAGTGGTTTGATTTCTTTTTTTTCTTTCTTGGTGTTAAGTTGTATTAGTTTCTGATATATTTTGGATATTATGTCCTTATCATTGGCAAATATTTTTCCCAGTAAGTAGGATGTCTTTTCACTTTGTTAATGGTTTCCTTCTCTGTGCAGAAATGTTTTAGTTGGATTTAGTCCCATTTGTTAATTATTTTCTTTTGTTTTCTTGCCCAGAGAACCTAATAAAAAAATCTTGCTAAAAATGATGCCAAAGAGTTTACTGCCTATGTTTCTCTCTGACAGTTTTATGGTTGAAGGTCTTACATTTAAGTTGTTAGTCCATTTTTAGGTATTTTTTATGTGGTATAAAAAATGGTCTAGTTTTATTATTTTGCATGAGTCTGTTCACGTCCCCCAACATTATTTATTGAAGAGACTGTCTTTACCTAATTGTATAATCTTACCTCTTTTGTCATAGATTAATTGACTGTACAGGTGAGGTTTTATTCTCGGGCTCTCTATTCTGTTCCATTGATCTATGTGTCTGTTTTTATGCCAGTATAACACTGTTTTGATTACTATGGCCTTGTACTATAGTTTGGTATCAGGTAGGATGGTGATAGCTCCAACTTTGTACTACTTTTAAATATTTCTAGGACTATTTGAAGTGTTTTAGTGGCTTTGTATAAATTTTAAAATTATATAATTTAGTTCTGAAAAATGCCCTTGGTATTTTGATAGGGATCACATCAAATCTGTAGATTGCTCTGAGTAGTATGAACATTTTAATGATGTTAGTTTTTTCTAGCCATGAGCATGGTATAATCTTTCATTTATTTGTGTCTTTTTCAATTTCTTTCTTTAGTGTCTTATAGTTTTCTGAGTATAGGTCTTTGGTTTAGTTGATTAAATTAACATCTATGTAAGCTATTCTTGATGTAATTATAAATGGGATGTTTTCTTAATTTCTCTCTCTGATAATTCAGTATCCTATATAATAAAAGCCTAATATGCAAATTGTCCCCTCAACTGGGAGTTCAACTGGGAGTTCGACCAGGGGGTGAGGCCAGCCAACCACCTACAGCCCCTCTCCCTGGCTGGCCCACCTCCGATCGCCCTCCCTACTCTGATCAGGGGTGGGGCTGGCCGCCCAACCTCTGGCATCCCCTGCCCCTAGCCAGCCTGGCCCAATCAGCCCTGATCAGGGCAGGCCGGCCAGACCCCACCTCATGAATTTATGCACCAGGCCTCTAGTTAGTGTATAAAAATGCAACCAATTTTTGAATAATAAATTTGTATTCTGCTATATTACTGAATTTTTTTACTAGTTCTCATAGTGTTTTGGTAAATTCTTTAGAGTTCTCTCTTTATAGTATCTGCAAATAATGACAGTTTATTTCTTTTGTTCCAATTTGAATGCTTTTTATTTCTCTTTCTTGTCTGATTGCTGTGGCTAGGACTCCAGTACAATGTTGAATAATAGTGGTGAAATGTACATCCTTGCCTTATTCTGGAACTTTAAGAAAAAGGTTTTAGCTTTTCAAAGTTGAATATAATGTAAACTAAGATTTGTCATACATGGTCCTTATTATATTGAGGTAGTTCCTCTATCCCCACATTGCTGAGAGTTTTTATCATAAAGGGATATTGGATTTTGTCAAATGCTTTTTCTGCATCTATTTATATGATTATATTATTTTTATCCTTCATTATGTTTATGTGGGGTATCATGTTAATGTATTTATAGATATTACTGAATTAGTTTTCCCTCCCCTGATGGCCTGATTTCACCCTTAACTGCCTCTGCCTGCCTGATCATCCCTAATTTCCCTCCCCTGACAGCCTGATCTTGCCCCCAACTTCTGTCCCCTGCCAGCTTGATCTCACCCCCAACTGCCCTCCCCTGCCAGCCTGATCACCCCTAACTGCCTCTGCCTCAGCTCCTACCACCATGGCTTTGTCCTGAAGGAAGTCAGATGTCCAGAAGATGGCCGGTCAACCCAGTCTAATTATCATATTACCCTTTTATTCGTATAGAATAATTATAAACGATAGAATTGCTTAAATGGGGGGGAGGCCTTTTTCAGCAGGAGGAGATGCTCTTGGCAGACAAAAACACATAATCCCTATATCTGGACTGACAGCCAGCCATATTCACTATACTGCCAAAGTAGTCATTAAAAAATTAAACCGCTTTCTTACACATTACACCAAACATCTGTTGCCCTTAAAACCCCTCCTCGCCGAAACCGGTTTGGCTCAGTGGATAGAGCATCGGCCTGAGGACTGAAAGGTCCCAGGTTCGATTCCGGTCAGGGGCATGTACCTGGGTTGAGGGCACTTCCCCAGTGGGGGATGTGCAGGAGGCAGCTGATCGATGTTTCTCTCTCATCGATGTTTCTAACTCTCTATCTCTCTCCCTTCCTCTCTGTAAAAAATCAATAAAATATATATATAAAAAAAACCCTCCTCAGCCCCCACCTTAGGTTCTGCCCCCAGATTAGGTTCTGATTGGTTGGTTTCTATGCCAGTCAGCATCAAAAGTTCCACCTCCTAGGCAGCCATTGGCTCCTTGCAGTTCATCCAGATTTGGCTCTGATAGGTCGGTTTCTATGCCAGTCAGCATCTTCAGGCCTGTCCCTGGGCCTGATCAGAGAGGCAGGGCTGCGGCTGCTGGCAAGTGCGCTGAGAGCGACAGGGAGAGAGGAGAGAGAAGCAGGGTCTGATCCTCACTGCATCCATGTCTTTGTGTTTTTCACTGTTCTCCTTGTGACTGATTTCAGCTTTCATAGCATTATGGTAAGAGAAGATGCTTGATATGATTTCAATCTTCTCAAATTTATTGAGACTCGTTTTCTTTCTTTAATGTGGTCTATGCTAAAAAATGTTCCATATGCATTTGAAAAGAATGTATATTCTGATGCTTTGGAGTGAAATGCTCTGAAAATATCAATTAATTCCAATGACACATCTCAGGCCACAGTCCCCTTCTTGTTTCACTGTTTGGAAGATCTATCCATTTATGTCAGCGGGGTGTTAAAATCTACTGCTATCACTGTAGTACTGTCAGTCTCTTCCTTTATGTCCATCAAGATTTGCTTTACATAATAAGATGCTCCTATGTTGGGTGCATAAATGTTTACAAGGGTTGTATCCTCTTGTTGGACTGATCCTCTTAGCATCCTTCTTTGTCTTTTCATATCGTCTTGTTTTTAAAGTCTATTTTGTCAAATACAAGTATTGCTAACCAAGCTTTTATTCCTTTCCATTTGCATGAAATATCTTTTTCCATCCCTTTTTTTTTTTTTTTTTTTTTTTTAGTTTGTGTTTATCTATTATTCTGAGGTGGGTCTCTTGAAGACAGCATATGCATGGTGTCCCAAAAATGTATACACACTTTAATAGCTGATAGTTCAATTTTTAAAATGAAATGTGTTTTAATAAACACTTCCCTTTATAATTATTCAAAATATGTGTATACATTTTTGGGGGATACCCTATATATGGGTATTGTTTTCTTATCCACTCAGCTACCTTATTTTTTTTTTTATTGTGCACTTAAGCCATTTACATTTGAAGTGATTATTGATAGGTAATTATTCATTACCATTTTATTTTTTTAACTGTGTTTCATGTTGTGTTTTTCTTTTCTATTTTTTTTCTTTTGCTGCTTTTTTTCTTAAAATATATTTTATTGATTTCAGAGAGGAAGGGAGAGGGAGAGAGAGATAGAAACATCAATGATGAGTGAGAATCATTGATTGGCTGTCTCCCATATGCCCCACACTGGGGATTGAGCCCGCAACCGGGAATGTGCCTTGACCAGGAAGCGAACTGTGACCTCCTGGTTCCTAGTCAATGCTCAACCCCTGAGCCATGCCTACTGGGCTTTTCTTTTGCTTCTTAAAACAAGTCCTTTAACATTTATTTTATACTGGTTTGGTAGTAACAAACTCCTTTAGCTTTTTCTTATCTGGAAAGCTCTTTATATCTCCTTCAATTTTAAATTATAGACTTGCTGGTAAAGCAGACTGGCTTGTAGATCTTGTTTTTCTGAAAATTTTTCTGTTGAGAAATTAATGGACAGTCTTTTGGGAGCTCCCTTGTATGTGATTGACTGCCTTTCTCTTGAGGCTTTTAAGATTCTCTGTCTTTTTAACTTTTGGCATTTTAATTATGATGTGTCTTAGTGTGGGCCTCTTTGGACCAATCTTGTTTTGGTCTCTGAGCTTCTTGGATTTGTATGTTTTTTTTTCCTTCACCAGGTGAGCAAAGTTTTCAGACATACTTTCTTCAAATAGGTTCTCAATCCCGTACTCTTGTTCTTCTCCTTCTCGTACCCCTCTGATTGGATGTTGTTAAGCTTCATGTTGTTCCAAAGGTCCCTTAAAGTCTTTTTATTATTTAAGTCTTTTTTTCTGCTCTGATTGGGTGTTTTTTTCTACTTTGTCATCCAAATCACTAATTTCAAACTCTGCTTCATTGAGCCTGCTGTTTATTCCTTCCAATGTATTCTTTATTTCAGATATGACATTCTTCATTTCTGATTGGTCCTTTTTATTATTTGTGTATCTTTTTTCACATTGTTGAGCATCTGTATAATCATTACTTTGAACTGTATACCAGTATCTGATATATTGCTTACCTCCACATCATATAGCTCTTTTTCTGGAGAATTCTCTCGTTCCTTCATTTTGGGGCCTGTTTCTTTTTCTCCAGATTTTGGATGCTTGTTTGTGTTTGTTTCTATGTATTAGGTAGATCTTCTATGACTCCCAGCCTTGGTAGGCTGGCCTTATGTAGTAGGTGATCTGTGGGACCCAGTGTTACAGTCTTCCTGATCACTAGAACTGGGTGCTCTAATAATGTCCCTTGTGCATGTTGCGTGGGCCCTCCTGTTGTAACTGAATCTTGATTGCTACTTGCTCATTTGTGTGTGGGCTTGACAGTGAGACTCAACCTCCAACACAGCATGCAGGCTGCTGTGCAGTGCTGATCACATGCAGTGAATTCACCTCAGCAGTGATGGTGCTACCACCATCTCCCTGTGGATGTGCTGCTTATGAAGCGTATTGGACCCTGCTCTGCTGTTTTCTGAAGCTGGCCTCTGTGTGGATTGCTTCTGGGCCTCTTCCAAGGATCTCCGGTGCAGGCCAATGTCAGAAGCTATCTGTGACTGCCCCTGAGAAATCTGCTTAGAACTATCAGTGGCTCCCTCTTCTAGGCCTGGGTTCATGTGGAAAGGGCCAGGATGAGCACCAAGGTCTGCTTCTGCTAGCCCCAGGCCCAGGAGTAGTTCAGGGAAAGACTCAAAGAACCATGGGTACGCCTCTGCCTGTAGGCTGTCCAGAGTCTCAGTCACTTAATGTGCCTCTGGCTGTAGACCATAAGCTACTCAGAGTGGGGTGAGAGAGATACCAGTGGGTGGTGCTTTTGCTCCCCTCTCCCCCACGCTAATGCTGCATGAATGGGAATGTTCTGGCTGAGAAAGATGGCTTCTGCAGTACGAGGGGATAACTCAGCACAGGGATCCTGGTGTCTGTGCACTAGGCTCTCTTCCCAGAGCCACTAACCCCAGACTTTCCTCACACAGCCTAACACCCTCTCTCTCCCTCTGCAGAAGCCAAAGGTGAGTAGTTGCAAATGAGTAGTTTGTGCATTTGGCTTTTAAGAGTGTGACTGTATTTCGAATTGTCTCTCCCTGGTGGATAGAAACCTGACTACTTTACAGAATCTGATATTAAGTGTCATCTTTCCTGATTCTGGCGCTCTGGGCTGGGAGTTTAGCTTGGGGTTTAGACCTTAGACTTCTCAGAGGGAATTCCCCGTAGCTGAGATATCCCTCCAGAACTTCAGCTGCTGCCTGTGAGTGTCTGGGTAGTTCTTTCACACTTCTGTACTTCCTACCAGTCTCAATGTGGCCTCTTCTTTAAGTCCTTGATTATATGGTTTCTCTTTCGCTTGTGTTCATGTGGTTATTCAGGATAATTTTTCTATATTTTAGTTTGATCCTGGGAGAAGGCCAGTGTAGCTTCTACCTAATCTGCCACCATCTTGGAATCAACCCAAGATAGAAGATATTTGATCCAAAAAACATGTAATTCTTCAGAAATGACAAAGTGAAGTTTTTGAATCAAGAATAATTTTTTAGTATCTTTATCTGGTTTTAGTAACAGGGTAACGCTGGCCTTGTAAAATAAGTTTGGGAGACTTTCTTCCTCTTCAGTTTTTAAAAAATTATTTGAGAAGGATGGGTTTCAACTCTTCTTTTAATGTATGGTAAAATTCACTGGTGAAGACATCTGGTCCAGAAATATTGTTTGTTGGCAGTTCTTTTGATTATTGATTCTATTACATTAGTAGTTATTGATCTGTTCAAATTTTCTGTTTCTTCTTGATTCAGGATTGGAAAATTGTATATTTCTAGGAACTTATCCATTTCTTGTAGATTGTCAAGTTGCAGTTTTTTCTCGTCCTACATAATAAAAGCCTAACATGCTAAGAGTCCAACCGTTCTACTGTTTGGCCAGTCACTATGATGTGCACTGACCACCAGGGGGTAGATGCTCGGACCAGTAGGTTAGCTTGCTGCTGGGGTACGGCGGATTGGGACTAGGTGAAACAGGCTGAACATGCCCTGGAGCCCTCCTTTGGTCCCTCCCCAGCCCTGATTGTGCACTGGTGGGGCTCCTCAGCCTGCCTGTACCCACTCATAATCCGGGACACCTCGGGGGACGTTGGAGAGCCAGTTTCAGCCCGATCCCCACAGATGAGGCCAAGGGACACCACCGGTGCATAAATCTGTGCACTGGGCCTCTAGTAATCTTATATTTCTGTGATGTCAGTTGTCACTCTTCTTTATTCATTTATAATATTTACTAGTAGCCCAGTGCACGAAATTCATGCACATTGAAAGGGAATTAATTAGAGGAATGTAATTTAGACTCACTAATATCAATAATATGTGAGCACGAAGCAGTCCGCATTTCTGAAATTCAATGACATGAATTTTAGCTATTACTTTGCCAAATAAATGGACTTTACAGATATCATTTAAAAGAGCATTCAGCTTAATATTAAAAACTCTGGCTACCAAGTCAGGTCTGTTTTCAACTTTTTGCCAGCGTTATAAATTGTTTGCAATATCTGCTCATTTGGGGTTGCATGTTATAGTTATGAATAAATCGGGCTTGCCATACTTCGTTACAATTGCCATAGCATCCTGATATTGCTTCTGCATATTCCTGGGACTACTGTCAGAAGATGATGGAAGTATTATCATTTTACCAATTGGCATATTGTCATTTTCAGATCTAGATTTGAGATAATCCATCAAACCACTATATTTTTCAACTCTCAACTTAGATTGGTTTGCTTTGATGAAATTTATCTGGTTGGCCTCCATTTTTGAATATGAATTCACGATAAACTGTTGAGTTAATTTTCCTGCATTTAAAATAGGATTGAACGTGTCCTGCACAGAGAGATGAAATCCATAATACTGCACTTGTGTGACTCAGGTCCTTACATTTTGTCTAGAATTATTGTCAATTACACTGTTGTCTCTGAGTCTTAATGCAATATCTGTTCCCAAGCCTTGTTCACCATGTGGAAAAAAAATAGAATATGTCATTGCATCTAATGTAGGAAACAGGATATTGATTTGTTTCATTTTAGTGGCATTTGGATTATTGGGATCTGGTTTACAATGAATGAGCAAGTCCCTTTCAAAAGGAGGTTCTCCATCTTCATTTCTGAATATGACAGCAACCTCGGTTACACGGGGAGAATTATATCTACCTGCGTCACTGTTATGATCGTATTTAATTGCCATTGTTACTTCTGTAGAAGCAATACCTTTTGCTGCTGCTTCAGATTGGGCTTCCTTTTCTACCTCATGTAGCATCTTGTACGATTTTGTTAATTCACTTATTTCATGCATGAGATTGTTGATGTTGATCATGAGTCTTTCTGAGCAACCCTGGTTTTCTGGCATTGCTAATCTTTTACTTGTAGCTTCGGCTATATCCAAAATATAGAGTTGAGCAAGCTTCCAAGAAACACCATCCGAAGGATGTAAAGTTCCAGTATGGTGATAAACTTGTCCGTGTATTCTAAAACAGTATGGCCCATATCCTGATGGTGATGCAATATTTGTACCCATGGAAGCAAAAGCAAAAGAACTATTTGTGGAACGAATATTTTTCATGAAACTTTTACTGTCAGAATCTTTGTCATTAATCTTTTTAAATATGCCATGTAATCTGGAAAATGTATATCATTTGGACAGACTTTTCCTTTGCTACAACATCGAGTAAATTTCCCATCAGATGGTTTTTCATCAGCAAAATTTAGTAGTAGGCAAAATTCACATTGAACAGTCATTCCACCACAACTATGTTCGAGGATTGCATCCTCATGTACTCCATTTTTGCTGAGAAGGCAGTTCCTACTGGTATTGGTAGTACTTGTTGATGACTGTTCTCTCAACATATTCTGTCATCACCACTGCCTTCTTTCAACTTCAAAGGCATATTGTTCTTTAGACATTTTCAGAGTGACATTTTTCCAGTAGCTGGTGTTCAGATACATCCTGTCTCAGGTGCTATCTTTTTTCAAGATCAGACACACGCTGCTCTGCAGACACTTTCTGTCAATAACGCGGCATCTTTCGGCTGCAGAGCTAGGTTGCATCAACAGTTGTTTAGACATAGTCCCAGCTCCCTGCTGTCACAGTCTGAGATGCAGGTGAATGAGAGTCCTGGCTATCAGGCCACTGAGAACTGTCTGACCAATAGCTGATTCTAGCTGATTCTGTGGGGGTGGGACTTCCTCCTCCCTGTTGTCAGTTTCCACAGCTGTGATGAGGAAGCTGGGGTGACAGAGGGAGCCACACTCTCCAAGCCGCCCTCTCTTTCACTCTGCTCTATATCCAGCAGTCTCCCGCTCTGCCAAGTCCTCCAAACCTCCCGCTCTCCACTGGCAAGGTCCCAGGAGCCCGCGAGCGTGGCTTGATGTGCCTCCCGGGGCTGGCAAAGGTCCTGGGAGCCCATAGCCGCGGCCGCCATCGCCTCCTGGGGTGCTTGACACCTGTGTATGCAAATTAACCTCCATCTTTGTCAGATAATTTGCATAGTCACTCAGATTGGCTGGTGGGACATGGCTTGTGGGTGTGGCTTGAGCCTAGCGGAGGGACGGTTAATTTGCATGTTTCTCTCTTATTATATAAGATTTGAGTCATCACTCTTTTTCTTTCTTTTCTTTATGAGTTTGGCTAAAGTTTTGCCGATTTTCAAAGAATCAGCTCTTGGTCTCATTAACTTTTTCTTTGGTTTTTAAATTCTACTTCATTTGTCCCCTCTATAATCTTTATTGTTCCCTTCTTTCTACTGAATTAGGTCTTTGCTTATTCTTTTATTTCTACTTACTTTAGATGTAGGGTGATACTGTATATTTGATATGTTTGTTGTTTCTTGAGGTAGGCATGCATTGCTTCTAAACTTCACTCTTATAACTGCTTTGACTAGTTTCATAGCCTTGGGTTATTGTGTTTTCATTTTAATTTGTCTCAATTTAGTTTTTAATTTCTTTCTTGATCTGCTTGTTAACTCAGTCATTGCTTAGTAACATGTTACTTAGCCTCCATGTATCTGTGTGTTTTTCATTTTTCTTGAATTGATTTCTAGTTTTATACAATTGCTATCAGAGAAGATGTTTGATATTATTTCAATATTCTTAAATTTATTGAGACATTTTGTGGCATAACATATGGTCTATCCTGGAAAATGCCCCATGTGTACTATAAAAGAATGTATATTCTGATGCTTTTGGGTGAAATGCTCTAAAAATATTAATTAAGCCTATGTGGTATAATGTGTCATTTAATGCCACTTTGTTGATTTCCATCTGTATTATCTATTCATGAATGTCAGTGGCTCTTAAAGTCCCATATTCTTATTGTCTTACTGTCAATCTCTTGTTTTATATCTGTCATTATTAGCATTAAGATTAGGTGCTCCTCATTGAGTATTTAAGTTTAAAAGAGTTTAATCCTTTTGTTGGATTGAGGCCTTTATCAATATGAAATGTCCTTTTTTGTCTCTTGTCTATTTTATCTGATATAAGTATTATTTACCCAGTTTTTATTTTCATTTCTACTTGTGTGAGGTATCTTTTACAATCCTTTTACTTTCAGCCTGTGTGTGTGTGTCATTTGATATGAAGTGGGTCTCTTTTATAGGTCATGTTGTTTGTATGGGTCTTGTTGTTTTAATCCATTCAGCCAGCCTATGTCTTTTAATTGGTGCATCTAGTCTATTTAAATTTAAGTAAATTATTCATTGTTATGTAATTATTACCATTTTATTATTTTCTGAATATTTGCATTGTTCTTTCTGTTCCTTTCTTATTTACTTTTCTTATATATTGATGTCTTTCTGTAGAGTTTTCTTCAGATTCTTTACTCTTTATTTCTTATATTAGAGGCCTTGTGCATGAAATTCATGCACTGGGGAGGGGGAGGGTCCTTCAGCCCGGTCTGTGCCCCTTCACAGTTGGGACCCCTCGGGGGATGTCCGCCTGCCAGCTTAGGCCCACTTGGGGAGCAGGCCTAAGCTGGCAGGCGGACATCCCTCTCTCAGTCCGGGACCCCTTGCTCCTTACTGCCCACCTGCTTGTTGCTCCTTACTGCCCACCTGCTTGTTGCTCCTTAGTGCTGTCTCAGAGGCGGGAGAGGCTCTTGCCACTGCTGCTGTGCTCACCAGCTGTGAGCCTGGCTTGTGGCTGAGTGGCACTCTCCCTGTGGAAGTGCACTGACCATCAGGGGGCAGCTCCTGCATTGAGCGTCTGCCCCCTGGTGGTCAGTGCACATCATAGTGACCAGTCATTCTGCCGTAATGGTCGTTTAGGTTTTTATTATATAGATTAGAGGCCCAGTGCATGAAATTCATGCATGGAGAGGTGTGTGTGTCCCTCAGCACACCCTGCACCTTCTCCAATCTGGGACCCCTCGGATCCTAAATTGCTGTTGGAATATCAGTAGGTGGATTTGACCCTCACAGCTAACTGGCTGTGAGGTCTGGCCATGACTGCAGCAAATGAGCTTTTTTGAGGGGGAGGGGGAGGCAACCCCACAGAGTGGTAGTCATTTTAGCAGGGTTCTAGTGCCAGCTGAGTCTTCCCTTTGGGAGTGGTATTTACGGAACTGGTTGGGTGGTTTTCTGATGTGTGCTGAAGCCAGCCACTGGGTATGATGTTGTGATGTTTCTAGAGGCTCTTAGGAGGGGCTTTATTGCAGGCCAAGGTCAGCTTCTCCTGTGTCTTGCTTGGGGACTCTTTGTAGAAGCTACCTAGTGATCTGAGGATGGTCGCCACTTGTGCTGGGCTTCAAAGTACCTGGTAGAGGCTATGCTGCAAACCAGGGCCAGATGCCACTGTGCTGGGCTTGATGCCTTTGGTGGGCCCCATGATATGAACTGAGGCCAGTTACCATTGGTGATTGGCTTGTGGATTTTTTAGTTGAAGAATGTTCTAGGCCAAGATTAGCCATCACTATGTGAGGCTTGGGGCCACGTGATGAGAGTAGTAATGCAAGTTGTGACCAGTGCTGCTTATGCTGATTTTGGGGCCTTTTAGCAAGACCTGGAAGGCATGCTGAGGCCTTCTGTTGCTTGTTTAGATTTTGTATAACTTTAGAGATTTGGGGAAAGTCCACAGCATGAGCAAAGGCAGGCTGTTTGTTTGGAGGATCTGCTAGAAGAGGCTCAGGCAAGGCAGTGACTTGATGGGGTGAGGTCTCAGAGTTTCACCAGAGCAAGGTGAATGTGCTAGTCAGATTAATAGAGATTCAGATTGGGTGCTCAACTGTTCCAGGTTGACTAGTTTGGAGGAGAGTTCAACAAATGAACTATGGAGCCTGCCAATGCTTCTGTCTCTGATGGGAGTTGCCCCAATCCCTGACTCTCCAGTCCTCACTTTGAAATTAGTTAATTTAGTTTCTCCTCATAGGCCCTGGCATAGGTTGAGCTGTGCTCTTGCACTGGAGCTTAGAGTGAGTAGTTTGTGAGCAAGTAAGTTGTGTGCTGGCCCTTTAAGAGATGTGCTTTGATCTACAACAGCCCTTTTTCTTGCTCAGAGGCAATCTCCACTGGTTTCCATAGCCAGATGTTGGGAACTCCTCTTCTAGGCACTGGTGTTTTGAAACTGTGTGGAGCTGGACCTGTAGCTCCTCAGCGGGCACCCCCTCAACTTAAATATTGCTCCTGATTCTTCATCTCCACCCTGTGGGTTGGGTTCTGTCCATTTTGTCTATACCCCTCCTACCAATTTCAACATGGCTTCTTCTTTAAATCCTTAGTTATAGTAATTCTGTTTAGCTAGTCTTCATGTTTTTCTCAATGATGGTTATTCTATAATTTAATTGTGATTTTAATGTGGTCCTGGGAGGTGGTGAGCACAGAATGTACCTACTCTGATGTCTTGACTGGATGCCTCAGATTTTCATATTATCTTTGCTTGGAAATGGAGATAAGGGATAAAACATGAGACCAAAGAGTAGACACTCTTATGCTAATCCTTTTCTAAAGGTTCCCAGCCAAAGATAAAGATTTAAATAATTGAACTATTTCAATTTTCCCACTCAACCAACTTTTATATTGAGTGTCCACTCTGGCTGACATTGTAAGGAGTTGAAAGACAATCATATTGACTAAGATTGAGATATGTTATAGGAAGTGATTCAATAGAAATATGAACATGTTCTTGTGTATTTATTATACACACTAGAGGCCCAGTGCACAAAATTCGTGCATGGGTAGGGTCCCTAGGCCTGGCTGGTGATCAGGGATGATCTGTGGGGTGACTGGTGGAATGATCAGGGAGTCCCCGCTGGCACCCGCCTTGGCTGATCTGGGGTCTGTGAGCTGGGGGCAGTTCCTGCATTGAGTGTCTGTCCCCTGGTGGTCAGTGAATGTCATGGCAACTGGTCATTCCACCAGTTGCTCTGCCATTCAGTCTATTTGCATATTAGCTTTTTATTATATAGGATTAGAAACAAAAATGGAATAGGTGTGTAGATAAAAATCTGAGCAATCTCTAAGGAGAAGTATTATTCCTGATTGGACAATCACTGAAGATATTGTGGAGGTAGTATATTTGTGAAATGGAGGGGGTGAGCATATGAGGAGGAAACAGAGGCAACAAAGTCATAGAGCAACATGTATAATTAGTACGTGATCAGAAAGTCATTAATTCTATTTGGAGCATATATTTATATGGGAGTGCAGGAAGATAAGATTGGTGAATTAGGTCAGAACTACATTCTAGAGGGCCTAGAATGGTAGCTTAAGAAGATTGGTCTTTATTCTATAGATGAAGGGAACTATTGCATATTTATTTATTTATTTATTTTTTGCAGAATTACATGATCATACCTGTGATTTGGAAAAGAGTGTGACAGATGTTTGAAAAGAACTTGGAGGCAGGGTCACCAGTTGGTGGCTGGAGTCTTGGTCCAGGCAGGGTGAAGAAGGTAGCACCTCCTTCCTTGCTCTAATACAAGAAAGCTCCTCTGTGGTCTGATTCCTGAGGTTAAAACACTCGCTGAGGGCTTTCTGAGGGCATTTACTTAATGGCATGCCAGGGCATTTACTCATAAAACCAAAATGCCATTGGGGACAGAAATAGGGGTTTTGGTTACTTCCTCAAACAGGATGCACTTGGGCTGAATATCCATGTGATTCATTGGGGTCAGGAAACAAGAACTCCACAAACAAACACCCCTCCCTCCAGCCCAGTGACTCATGGCTTCTTCAGTTTGTAAAACTCTGAAGTCCAGACAGAATTTGAGATATGATGTTAAATCATAAATCATTTGTGCTCATTGTTAAAAGAGAAATATTTGTATCCATTCTTTTGATCATTCAAGGAATAAGCATTTAGTGAGCTCTTACTGTTTTGAGGTACACAAAACCTGGAGTTATAAAACATAGTTCCTGCCATAAAATATTTCCCAGTTTATCCTAGAAAACAGATACAGCATAAACAATATGCAGAGTTTCACGTGAATCTTATAATATAGAAATGCAGAAAGTACTAAGGGTCAGAGGAAAGACTCAGAACTGCTTTGTGAGAGGAAGGGTGGAATGGGACTTGGGTCATAAAAAATGACTGTTCATCATGTATTCACTCATTAATTCAACAAATAATTATCAAGCACTGACTGTATGACAAGCAGTGTACTAGACGTGAGGGTCCATGCCTGTGGAGCTCACATACCAGCGAGCAGACCCAGATAGTAAACACCAGTATATCTGGGAGCCAAACAACCAATGTCTACCTTCATGGAATTTACATTTACATGGAGAAAAATTACCAAAAACTGAAACTAGCACTTCATTCCAAGAAAGAAGAACATATGCAAAAAGAAGTTTATATCCAGACCTGCTTGGAAAAAATGGAGAAAGGAACCTCAGGTTTAGGGGTACCCATATAACAAGAAGGCTTATTAATACAATTGAGAGAGGATGGCCAAGTTGCCATGACACTCTTTGGCTGGAGTTGACAGAAATGGGTACCATTTTCCCATGGAGATTCATAGCATGGAGCTCAAAGACATTCTGATTTTGCATTGTCCACCAGGGAAATGGAGTCACTGAGTCAGGAATGTGATTACTGTGGTTTCAACTCACTAATAATCTATATGTACCTTCAGTCTGACTGCTCTGCAATGGCCCAGTGCCATGAAAATAAAAACTTAAGACACTGACTGAAATCATATTCAGGCCAACTCTGTGACAGCCAGTTCTGGCTTAGAGGTCATACTTGATTCTCCTATTATCAGGCTGTCTAAATGAGGCAGGCCACGAGCTAGTTATTGTTATGGTGCTCATTGACATGGGATTTGACCTATATCAGGAGAAGAAGTAGGACAGAAAGCTTTCAGCCCTACCCAGGCTTGGGGAATTCCAGTAGAAGCAATTTCAGGACCACAGAGCTGGAAGGATCTCAAAGTTACTTAAGGTGATCCTGGCACCTGCCTCTAGAAAGATATAGGTCTATCAGTAAATTTAATATAAATGGTAGAACTCACTATTTTAGCAGCACATTAAAAATGTACCCATCCTGAATAGTATAGTTCCCTTCAGGACAGTGATGCTGCCTACCCTTAGGTAACATATCTTTGAACCTTGTATTTTCCAGATCTCAGAACCTATGCAGTAGATTCTTTTGAATACTCTTAGTAGGAGAAAATCATTGTCTTTGGAGGAGGATATTCTGAATTTTCAAAAAAATGAAGTGCCATATATAATTGGTCCAGTTGGATAATATAATTTTCTATAATCACCCTCAAATATGCTTGTTGATTTTAGAGAGAGGAAGGGAGAGAGAGAGAAACATTGATGTGAGATAGGAACATCTACTGGTTGCCTTCTGTATGCTCCCCAGCTGGGGATCAAACCTGCAACCAGGTATGTGCCCTGATTGGGAATCAAACACTCAACCTCTCACTCAGTACACAGGATGATGCTCTGATGCTCCAACCAACTCAACCACATGGGTCAGGACAATTAGATCATTTTTTTATTAAACATAAATTTAAATGAAGCTATGAAGTTATGAGGTGGCATTTTCTTTAGTTCAATTGATTCAAAAGGGACTTACCAACACTTGTAAAAGTAATTAGTAAACTACTCTCCCAGATGGCTAATTTGGAGGTCTCTGAGCCTTGTTAAGCTATACTATCTCTCTCTATTTGATGAATTAGAGACCAAGGAGCATACTTTGTTTGTCTCAAAATCCCTACTTACTAGAGAGGCAGGTGTGTGTCAGGCTATTTGTTGAATGAATTAGAAAACAATATTGTCATCACTTTGTAATCATATTGTATATTATTTGTCCTTTTTTCACCAAATATGAATCCTATGATCACCTTTTATCTTGATGCTTATTAGTCCCAAATGCTTAGGGAGGCAGTCTGTGCTGAACAGACAGTATTCTGGGAAGAGAGTTCAGGTTCCAGCGTAAACTCTGTTATGAGCAGCAGTGTGTGGCTCTGGGAAGGTACTTAATTCTGTGTTTCCATTGGAATGAAATGACTGAACTAGGTGACAGGAAAAGGTCTATTTGAGGAATAAAGTATTAAGTAGCTACTTTGTGCCCATCTCTGTGGAGGTCATAGTACATTTTTAAAGGTCTTACTATAGATCAGGATTCTTGTGTTTGCTGGGAGCGTGATCTCAGTTAAAAAAACACATTGGTGAAGGGATGTTACGGGTTCTCTCTCATCAAATAGCCCACACGTGTCTGTGCTACACCAACAGGGTTGCTTTAACACAGAACACAGTTTGATTTAGATGAGGTAGAAAAACAAACCCCAGAGAGGAGAGGGATGTTGCAGACCCCAGGAATGACCAGAATCAGGGACTCAAGCACTTCCATGACACAGCTCTCCCAGCTTTGGCCTTGGCTTCTCTCTCCGGTTCAGTGTCCTTTGTGAGCCTAAAGAAATTTGAAAAACCTGTGGAAAGTCCTCTGGGTGGGGGAACAGATACCATGACTGACAGCTGCTCTTAGAACCATGAGGTTGGCTGGAGAGAGGGCAGCTTTCCCAGAGAAGAGGTTGATATACCAAAGAAACATAGAGCTCCACTAAGCCTGCTCTCTCGGCTTGCTGCCCACGCCCACTCAGCTCCTCTTGCTGCCCACACATTGGCCAGTGACCTCCTGTTCTTCCTGAAGATCATGCCCAACTACATAATTTCTGAGGGCTGACGGCCTGGGCTGACTGCCTTGCCTATGCTCTCAGAGCACCTTGAACCCATTGCCCTGGGGAAACACAACTCTTCATAGTGCTTATCATGGTCTGTCCACAGATTTTTATCCCCCATGAGATTGGGTTCTGGTGATTCAAAGAGAAGGAATCCAAGATCTTTGTTGTCAAGATGCTCAAGGTCTAGTGGGAAATACATGGTAAACAAACACTTGCAATAGAGTGTGGTGGGATGAGTCGCCAGGTGTCAGCGCTGAGGCTGCAGGAGCCCATGGGAGAGTCTTCCTGAAGTAAGGGCAGGGGAGAAGGCCTGAGCTGGGTCCTGGTGAATGTGATTGAATGAGGTTGTATAAGGTCTGGAGGTAGGGTGCATTCTCTGCAGCAAGAACAGCCTATAAGAGCTCAGGGAATGCTTGAAATCACAATGTAATCAAAGGCTTATGTTTGAATAAGACAGAGATGAAATTATTGGAAAATAAGAGTTTCCAATAAAGTACCAATATTATAGTACAATGCAGTAGGAGTTTAGAAAAGATTGAGGTTGCCATGAGCTTATGAAGGAAATCTCTCAGAAAATATACATATTGCCTCACTCCATGGAGAGCTGACAATGATAAATCTGAAATTGGTGAATCTGGGTTTCACTCTCACTTTGCCAGGTATTAACTTGGTGGTGATTTCTCAATCTCTAATTTCTGCACCAAAACACAAAGACACGAAGATTAATATCTCAGAGTTATACTGAGGATAGAATAAGACATGTACATGAACATGCTTAATAAACTCTAAAGCACTACACAAACTTAAATTATTATTTAAATTTGCTTCTCTGTAAAAAGGAATTATTAACTGACAAGAATATTTGGAAGATATGAGAAGGTACATAAATATAGTCACATGGCAAGATGCAATATTCACGTTAAGAGGTATGTTCATTGCACTTACTGGCTAAAAATCCTGGTTGGTGCTATTTCACAATGCGTGTATCATGTTAATGAGAGGACTCTGGCATTTTATCCATTTCTGACTCTGATGACAGGGCAGAGAAACACCACTTCCAGGCAGGCGGTCGGACTCCACTGGGCATGTGCTGTGCTAGGAATTCAGTCATTGAAATGCTGTGACTGTAAGGTATTCTGTCTACCAAGTGAACTGCATCCTGGTAGACAGAAGGTACACCTTAGAATTTCCTTCTAGTTATAGAACTCTAAGAGGTAAGACCTTCCCTTCAGGGCCTTCATTTTCTCCCTTTAAATGGCCATACAAAATGCCAGCATTTTAAAGTGTCACCTGACACACAGAGGATCTGAACAAGTGTAATCCCATTATCTTCTGTGAGAGTCCATCTTATGCTCTGCTCCAGGGTGGGAGAGGGCAGGGAAGTACATGAGCAGATACGGAATGGCCTGCTAGAGGAATCTGGACTTTTTGAGTGTGTCTTAAGGACTATGGGGACATATTAAAGTGTAATTGACACAGTGTGTTCAGGCACACAGTGTAAATACCTGCACTCTGGGTGCTCCTCCAGTTCCTGAGAGTTCTCGGCTCTCCCCTGGGAATAAGCCCCTGCCCTGCCTCCCACATTCCCCACTGAGGCCAACTCTGAGCTGATTATTACAGAGGAGATGGGTGCCAATGCTTTTCTATGTTGCTATGAAGGTGATCTTGAAAAGCATGGGTTGAGACAGTCAATATTTGTTACTCACTCTTGTTTAAGGATAAACTCAGGGAACCTGGAAAGGAGTCTCGTCACTCCCAAGTATGGGGTCAAAGTCGTGACCAGTTTGTAGTCCTTTCTCTCTCTCTTACACCCAATTATCCAATAGCCCTGGCCCTGACTCTTCTGAAAGGTGCTTTCTAAAAGTTATGTAAGGAAAGAGAACATGGTCCCTTTCTTAGAACATTAGGCCTATGAGATATAAATAAGAAGATATTGAAGGTTAAGTGAGTTCTAATATGTCCCCATTGAACATACAAGATGCACATGCACTTAACTATGGCTGCAAAAAATGCACTCAGCTTTCCCAAATTTATTTCACTACAGAACGGTTTTATTTAGTAACTAGAGGCATGGTGCACAAATTCGTGCACGGGTGGGGTCTGGCTGGAGGCCCCATCGGCCTGGGGAGGGGCTGCAGGCGGTTGGCCACCCGCTGGCCCCCAATCAGGGTGATGAACTCCTTTAGCTTTTTCTTGTCTGTGAAGCTCTTTATCTGGCTTTCAATTCCAAATGAGCTTTGCTGGGTTGAGAAGGGCTTGGCAAGAAATATTCAAAGTGACAAAGAGCAAGGACCGGCAGCCAGGGCGACCTTCCTTTTGAAAGGACATGTCTGCTCCGGGTCTCTGAAAACCGGGTCAGCCTTTGCATCGGGCAAGTGGAATCGCTGAGGCCTATTTGAGTCGCCAAGGCTGGGAGCGTGATCTCAGGACAGTTAAAAAACACGTTGGTGAAGGGATGTTACGGGTTCTCTCTCATCAAAAAGCCCACACGTGTCTGTGCTGCACCAACAGGGTTGCTTTAACAAGGAAGCTTCCATCCGCAAGCCCACCGCCTCCAGGAGCGGCGGGAGGGTGAAAGTGGTTGCAAGTAGATGAGGCCGGTGCCAGGCCCCTTGGCAGGTGTCAGCGGCTTGGCTGTCTGAGCCCCAGGCGGGGGAGACAGGCTCTGACGTCACCACCGCGCGGAGGATTTGAGGGCAGCGGTAGTGGCTTCAGAGCTCGTTGCTATTTTGTTTTATTTTTATCTCCTTTTCCCTTGAAACCTCTCCAGGTTGCATTCGTTCGAGAGAGGCGCAGCCTTGGCACCTCCTCGGTGGAGAGCAGGCCTTCGATCTGGGTTCACACGCAGCTGGACAGAGTCCTGGTTAGAAACCCGTGTGGGTCTTGCATTGTTTGCGCTATTGCCGATAAAGAGGGTTTTAGATCCTGGCGGTAACTATGTCTCCTGCTTACCCCCGAGGGCAGGCGCCCAGCGCAGCCACAGGCACAGCCGCAGCCCTTCACTCACTCACAGGCCCCGTCCAGGGCGGGGCAGCGGTGCAGGCGCTTCCCACAGGGAGGGCCGGGGAGCAGGAGGGGCGGCCCTGCTTTCCCCAGACCTGGCTCCGTCCCCATCTTCCCGCTCCGGGTCTGTAGCGTCTTCCTTTAGGGGTGGATTCAGGTGTCTGGGGGACACGATGTTTATCACTCGCTGTTTTCCGTGTGGGTGGTCAGCACGAGGTGTCCTGAATCAGGCTTCCTTCGGCATTGCGGTTGGGGGGGGGGGGGGCGAGAAACAGCATGAAGGTGCAAACACAGCCCTGGGGACTCCTCGCCGAGCGCCTTCTGTATACCTTCTCTACACCTGGTGGGTGTCTCCCCTCAGAAGGGGTGCTCCCTGTGTCTGCGACCAGCGGGTGAGGGGGTGGTGGATCAGGCTGATTGGCTGTGCGGTGCCTCATAGCTGCAGTGTCAGCGGGTGGGGCAGAGCACGGGGGACCCTGGATTACCTCGGGGGTTTGCAGAACCGCCCCTCCCTTTGTTCCCATTCTCCAGGAGGCGGCTGTTGGCAGACAGCAGGAGGAATGGATCCCCAATCAGACCTACTGCCTGACCTCCAGGGAGGTTTCCTGACCCCTCTGCTCACCTGAAGCCCCTAAAATAGTCGGGGTGCTCAGTGCTCAGAGGCTCCCGTGAGCTCGTGGAGGCGGGCCCTTGGTCATCGGTTTTTATTTTTTTACTATATTTCATCTGAGCACAGTGATTATACTTCATCTGGAGCAGGGCGGGCTCGAGTGACCTTGTGGAGAGCCTAGGGAGGGGAGGAGGCCAGTGCCCGAGGCCAAGTTCCAGGAGGCTGGCAGTGCTGTCGGGATCATGCGAGCAGCGCTGATCCGTTGGTGTCTGGCCTGTCCTCTTGAGATTGAACCTGGAGGATTACTAAGGGAGCCAGTCCCCAGTTCCACCGACTCCACCACCACTGATGGATGGATTGGAGTCTGGGGGCGGGAGGAGGGACCAAGAGGCCTGCCTTCAGCGGCTGGACCTCCCTCGGCTCCCTAGCCTGGCGTTTGGTGGAGCCTTCGGTTATTTTGGATGGACTTTAGGACCCTGGGTTTTTATATATTAGGACACTCATTAGCTTAGTGACTTCTTCTTGTTCCTCCATAGACAGTTTGGAAAACGATGTTCTTAGATAAATTTCAGTAAATGATCCCACTGAAGGGTGAAATCTGTCTTAGGTGGGAGTTGAGCAGAGCTTACATACAAACTCGAAATCAGGACTATAGGCTACCATCACAAACAGACCACTCTCCATTCAATCAGAGGTTAGGAGGGAGGGGCTGAAATAAGCAGTTAGCATTCCAGTCCATGTATCCAGGAAAGCTGTCCTTTTAAGATTAATTCAGAAAAAAAGTGTTTGGTTTTCTTTTTATTAGACTGGATAGATTTTATGGAAAATCCTTTGAAAATGTTGAAATTGACTCTTCTTCTTTTCCTCTGGCTTTTGTCCTCCTATAAAGCATGAGTCTAAGCTTGATTTATAACTACTATAATTTGTCAGGGGCCTATAGATACCTACTTGCCAAGTGAGAGAGTAACAGCTAACAGTTTTAGCTCTTGTCACAGAAAAATCCTTCTTCTCCTTCCAGCTTCCCATTGCTCTGTGATTCTCGGTCATATCTGCAGTAGAACCCTCAGATATGTGGGTCTTGCATTGTGCTAATTTATTGTTTTACATAGGCCTCCAAAGTATCTTTTCTTCCCACCCATGAAATAGGCAGGAAGATCCTAGGAAATGGGATCCATTCCACTCGTTATGCACTTTATCTTACCCTTCCTCTCAAAAGCTCTCCCTGATTAAACTTCTCCCTCTGCTTATCACTGCTTTATCCTGCACTTTTAAAGATGTTATTCAGTTCATAGGATGTTATTTTACTTATGGTGATTCTTGCTTCTCAATGGACCTCTGTCCAGTTATCTCTGTATTTTCCCTGCCAACTAAAATTTAAAGTGTATTGGAGACAGTTACTATGTGTTTAAACATTTACATTATCTTCAGAGTCTCATATGTTTGTTCTATACAGAGCAAACATTTATTTACTTGCATTGATTTAAGACTGATTTCTATGGAGTGAGTGTGAATGAAGATAGCTACTCATCTTTGGGTTGAATCATATGGGACAAGAGTATGAACGTTGGAGTCCACCTACCTGACTTAAATCCAGGGCCAAAACCTTGAATAGTCTTTGTGCTCTTCATCAGGCTACTTATCTTTTCTGAGCTGCCACTCCCTGATACACACAACGGGAATGTTAGACGGACCTTTGTGTTAAAGGGATAAATGAAGATGTAGGTTAAGTCCTGGGGTCAGACAGTTCTGGGTTTGACTCTCATCTCTGCCTCTTTCTTGCTAACATTGTCTAAAACAAATTAGTTCACCTCTCGGAGCCTGTGAGTTGGGCTCCATAATAGCATTTATATTGTGGGACAGTTTGAATTTAATGAAATAACGCATGGAACACATAATAATGGACCTCACACCTAATGAAAGACTTCATGTCAACTATTACTATAGAAGAGCACCTAGATGCCTGACATCAGTGGGATCAATAAACATTTGTTCTTTCTCTTGCTAATTCTCATCTTTAAAATGTTTGCTGTTGACAGACACACTTTGTAGACTTGTTGGCTGAAGGGACTTGATGCATAACTTTTGTGTATAAATGCCATTCTGACTCTTTTACCTCTCTTCATGGCAACACATTTTTCTGAGGGAAAAGCTTTCTTGGGAATACAATGAACAGCCAGATTTAAAGACCTTACATTCTTATGTGGTGGTTGGAGGTAGTTTTCATTGACTACAGCCATTTTGTGATTTCACTTCTTTGGAATATGAATCAGGGAGGGGAAAACAGCAACAACTGAAGTTTTGTCCTGAAATAGAGGCAGGACGTTTCCTGGGCAAGGCAATTCACACATGTGTGCTTTTCATAGTGAGTCATGCTCTAGGATGCGTTTCATATGTATGCCCACGAGTTTCCAAATCTGGAAGTAAACATAGCCAATAAGGGGGAGAGAAGGAAATTACTTCTAATCCACCTAGTTACCATTCCTAGAGTTCTAGTAGAACTTCAAAAAAAAAAAAAAAAAAAGAAAGAAAAAGAAAAGGAAAGAAAGAAAAGAAAAAGATTATTCTAGTGTCTCACTTTTACTCATATCTTTAAACCCATTGAGAGAGAAAATTAGCAATTCACTTTCAAAATATCTTCAGCATAGCAGCTCTAGTGTTCTTGCAGAAAAAGTTGTATTCCCCCCCGCGCAGTCTATTCCCCAAACCTTTATTTTGCTTTCATATTGGCTGACCTAAGTGTATCTTAAAATAACATCATAAACTTTTTTTTAAGTTATCAGTAAGAGATCAACCAAAGGACTTGTATGCATGCATATAAGCATAAGCCATGGATACAGACAGTATGGGGGATGAGGGCATGTGACGGGAGGTGGGGGTAGGCGATGGCCTGGGAGAGGTCAATGGGGGGAAAAAGGGAGACATATGTAATATTTTAAACAATAAAGAATTTAAATTAAAAAAAATAAAACAGTTATCAATGCTTACCCCCTAGTCTTTTTATTTTTCTAATCAAGCAATCTCAACTTGTTTAAAAGCTCTCTTAAGTCCAATTTTTCTACACTTCAGGTCATTCTGGGTTCCTCCTCTGAGGATGTTCCTCAGGTAGCCTAACAAGAGAATAAAAATGTAAACACTCTGTAGTAGTCACTTGAGTGTCCTCAGGACCTAGTGCCACCCAGAGCACATGATAGGTGCATAAATAAAATGTTGGCTAACGATGGGTATGGTCTCATATTTGTACAGCTTTTAATACTTTCTTGGAAGCTTTAACTTCTGCAAAAACTGCTATACAGTCTCCTCTTATTTTCTCTGCTAGCCCATTTCCCCTAAAACTTTACTTTTAGTTATGAAGACAGCAGATGGCAAAGTGGAGACCTGAACTGAGGTTTCCAGTTCCCAGTCACACCCATTTATTGACTGAACCTGTACATTTACTGAAGCAGAGCTGCTAGTGTGGAAAATGCAGACCCCCAAATGGAACCCCATCCTCAAACATAAAAGAGAATAATGGAAGGGACGCATACCAGTCCACATATCACCTCTAACATGTCTCTGCTGGAAAGATATTTGAACACTAGAAGCCCAGTGCACAAAATTTGTGCACTTGGGGAGGGGGGGTTCCCTCAGCCCAGCCTGTGCCCTCTCGCAGTCCAGGCCCACTCGCCATGGGGAACAGGCCTAAGCCAGCAGTCAGACATCTTTAGCACTGCTGTAGAGGCGGGAGAGACTCCCACCACCACCACTGCACTCACCAGCCAGGCTTCTGGCTGGGTGGCGCTTCCCCTGTGGGAGTTCACTGACCACCAGGGGGCAGCTCTTATATTGAGAGGCTGCCCCCTGATGGTCAGTGTGCATCACAGTGACCAGTTGTTTCACCATTCATTCAATTTGCATATTAGCCTTTTATTATATAAGATTGTTGGGTGTTTGTTTGTTTCTTTCTGTAAAATGTGATTTGTTCATGAATAGCTTTTAATTTTCTCTAACTCTGAGCTCCATTCCATTGCCTTTATGCAAGCTTATCATTGTTTTTACATGATATATCCACATTTTTTCCTAGGTATGAAATATTAATATGTCCTATTAATATTTCATACCCAGGATTTCAGAGAGGAAGGGAGAGGGAGAGAGAGATAGAAACATCAATGATGAGAGAGACTCAGTGACCGGCTGCCTCCTGGGGATCGAGCCTGCAACCTGGGCATGTGCCCTTGACTGGAATCAAACCCTGGACTCTTCAGTCCACAGGCCAATGCTCTATTCACTGAGCCCAACCAGCTAGGGTCTGTTCAGTGTAGGGACCTAGGACACTTCATGATAAAACTCTTGCTTCTTCATGATTTCTTTAGTGTGGAGTCAACTATCTCACTGTTCCTTTTACTTACTTGGCTGGAACTTACAGAGTCAGCCCAAGGGGGTATTAAATGATCCAGAATGGGGTGTCTGGTAATGAGCTCCTCAGAGGCAGGGGCTGTGTCAAACTGCTACGTAGACCCCACTCCAGCCTCCTTTCTGCTGAACAAGATGTGAATTGCTCTTAAAGTCCAGCTCCAAGTCCAGGGCATGTTGCTGGCTTGGTAGGAATCAAGGCATTGGCTTACTGTGCTAGCTGTCATGGGATTCAGTCCAGGCTTCTAAACATGGGTGTAGACATGGTTCATGCTTTGGTATTCACAAAGGCTGAAGACAAAAGGAACAATCTCACCTCTGTCCCCTGAGAGAAAAAGCTCTTCTGGTTTCAGAAAGCTTGGAACCTAGTTGTGTTTCACACTCAATCTCGTATTGTTCTGGTTGATGAAAACGAGAACAATCCATCTCTTTCCTATAAGAATGTCAAAATTAAAGCAAATAAAATTCATCCAGGTTATTAAAGTTCAGAACAAAACAAATTAAATAGCCTGGCTGGCTCTGCTCAGTGGATAGAGCATCAGCCTGAGGACTGAAGGGTCCTGGGTTCGATTCCCATCAAGGGCATATGCCTGGGTTGCGGGCTCGATCACCAGTGTGGGGTGTGCAGGAGGGAGCTGATCAATGAGTCTCTCTCATCATTGATGTTTCTATCTCTATCTCCCTCTCCCTTCCTCTCTAAAATCAATAAAAATTATTTTTTTAAAAGAAAGAAAATCAAGTAGGACAATAACTTTTTAAGGGGAAAACTAACTGGTAGGAGCTTGATTTAATTCTAAGGCTGTCACCCCTTCTTTCCTGGTAGCCGGTCATTTCACATGGAGCAGCGTCATTTATGAATGAAAGAGAACAATGTGGCCGTCAGAACAACGAATAAACATACTATTCAGTTCAGGAATATTATGTAAATTCAGTAAATTCATTTGATAATACGTCCAGTATAATAATTATACCTGAGTTTATTCCAGAACAAAAAAAGAAAGCAATACAGCATTTTGAAAAAAAGTTAAGAGGGAAGTGTCAAATCTCAAGTCCTTAACCCTTTCACATTTTTTTCTCTTTTGATGTGAAAATGTAATCTCTTCACTTTCCCGTGGGGGAAAATTATTCATCCATGTCACAAACACTAGCTTAGGACAGGATAAACTGATGTTGGTTTTAGCACAGGACTTAATGGCTCCAGGGTTGATAAAGACATAAATTAATTAAATTAGTTACTAAAATGAATTGTGATTTTTCTTTTTCTTCAAAGAATTTAAAAAATCTGCTTAGCCTTCATCTCTGATATCTTCAGTGCTCTCCCACCTGGACACAGGCTTCTCAGGACTTGTCGACACAATGTTTGCATTTATTCTTTGTGCTACAGGGGAAACTTGATTTCACCTGTTTGACAAATTCGTACTGCCCAGGGGCCCACTTTTTGCTCCTTTTGGCTGATTGCAGAAGGGCTGAAATCCCCCAGGAGAGGGAGAGGAAGGAGGAGGAGGGCAGAGACCCCACCCACTTCCCAGTTTTAGGCCACTTCATCTGAGGAGTCTGTGACTCAACCCCAAGCAACTCTCACCCAACCACAGTCCCCAAGTGCATGGCTGAACATTCTCTTTAGTGATGATTCTTGTTCTGAGGTTACGAAGGACGGAGGACGCTGATTTTATTAGAGTTCTTTCAACAGACTCCTTAATTGTCGCTGCCCCTAGGCCGGTGCTGAGTCACTGGGAATGCTCCATAGCATTCCAGCGGCACTGCATCGTTCTGTAGTACTTTTCTTCTTTCTCAGTCCTTTTTGTTTAGTTTAGAACAAGGTGTTTGTTGTTGTTGTTGCCAATACACTTATCTCTGAAAAATATTGAGAAGGAGCCAGTAAATCTGGCTTCCTCACTTATGCTCCTCATTTGAGGATAGTTTGTATTCTAACTATTGTGCGAATGTCAACAAAGCCGTGGATTTACAAGGTTTCTGTGGAAGAACTGCCTTGTTCCATCTTTTCAATGTTGGAACTTTTTTAGGATTAAATATCGAAAAAATTGCCCTATCTGGTTTGGCTCAGTGGATAGAGCATCTGCCTGCAAACTGGAGGATCCCAGGTTCGATTCCAGTCAAGGGCACATGCTCAGATTGGGGGCTCAATCCCCAATAGGGGGTATGTGGGAGGCAGACAATCAATGATTCTCTCTCATCCTTGATGTTTCTATCTCTATCTCCCTGAAATCAATAAAAATATACTTAAAAAACTAAAATAACCTAACCGGTTTGGCTCAGTGGATAGAGCGTCGGCCTGCAGACTGAAGGGTCCCAGGTTCGATTCCTGTCAAGGGCATGTACCTTGGTTGCGGGCACATCCCCAGTAGGGGGTGTGCAGGAGGCAGCTGGTCCATGTTTCTCTCTCATCGATGTTTCTAACTCTTTATCCCTCTCCCTTCATCTCTGTAAAAAAATCAATAAAAAATAAAATAATTAAAATTAAATATGGAAAAATTTGTTGACAACTCTGTGCTTTTGTAAAGCTCATCTTTGGGGTAATTTTAAGATGTGTGTTTTCCCCTTGAATATTCTAAAAAGCTGAAATCTTGTCTCTTTGCATTCAAGCAGTGGGTCTCCTTTGCTTTCCAAGAACATTCAAGACCATGGCTGTTTTGGAAGCTCCTTAATATATGGGATAATTGTGCAAAGTGCTTGGCTGTTTGCATTGTGCTTTCCCATTAGTTTACCCGTCATTTCTCATTGAAGCCAGGGCATATTGCTTGTACACTTCAGAAAGGAAATAGAGGCCTTAAAGAAATAAGTGTGGCAGGGCATTTTACCTCACTCTGGAATCAATGAAAAGATTGAAATGTCTTCCTTCAGATACTTTAATACCTATGGCCAGGAATCCCATGGCCTTCTGACCTGACAGGTAGGACCAATACGCCTACTGTGCATTTCAGGCCTACGTGGCCTCCTAGTCCTAGGTTCACCCTAACCAAGACCTGCCTGAGTGACTGGACATTGGGAACTGTGGTGTACATCTACTGTTTTTTTTATCTTCACCTGAGGATATACTTATTGGGTTTAAAAGAAAGGAAAAGAGAGAGGGAGAGTCATCAATGTGATATGTGAGAGAGAACAATGATTAGTTGCCTTCCATATGTACCCTGACTGGGGATCGAACCCACAATCTAGACATGTGCCCTGACTGGGAATCAAACCCTCAATCTTTCGGTGCACAGGGCGATGTTCCAACCAACTGAGCCACACTGGCCAGGGCTCAACTACTATTATTGAAAGTGTCATAGTGGATGTGAAAGCACTGGTTCCAGGGCCAGACTGCCTGGGCTTAAATGCAAGCTCCAAGCCTTCTCAGCTGTGTGGCCTGTAAAGGATGTATCACCTAATCCTTCTCAGCTCCGTCTGTCTGATCTGTGAAATGGGAACATTAGTTGCCAAGAAACTTTGATGGGGCTGAATTGGCCGAATCCATGTAAAGCTCTATGCCCAGTGCATGACCACAGTAAGTCCTCACTAAATGTTAGCTATCACCATATTGTGGTTCAAAGGTGGCCAACTGGCCATGTTTTCTAAGGTTCTTTTAGGTTGACTTGTTCCATGAAATTACACATATGGCCCATCAGGACCAGAGACATGGTGGTCTAAGAGGTACTTGGTGGAGTAAATAGAACTCTATACTAGTGTTTCCTCTGTGTTTAGGAGCTGTGATCATTATAAGTTCCCAGCTCCTCCATCATTCTACCCTAGAACACAAAGCAGCTATGTGGTCACTCCTAAATAATGTGAGGAACTGGCAAAGGGCCCCCTTCACAAGGACCCGCAGTATTTCAGCTGCACTTGGAATGAGCACACAAAAGGCAAAGGTGACACTGGGCTTCTTACTGTTCCCGGTGAAAGTGAGGTAAGAGGACATGGCAGGGATCTGCCTGCTTACACATGTGCTCTTGTTGGAACAGAAAGCTGAGTACCGCAGCTGCTTCTGGTTTGCTGGACAAGCCTGGCAAAATGCTCTGCTCCTCTGTACTTCAGTTTCCCTAACTATCAATGGGAATTATAACATCCACAGGGTGACCAACGTGTCCCTCATTTGCTGGACCTTTCTGTGGAGGTGCCATGTCCCGGGACCCTCCTCCAGACCGGGAGAGCCAGGACGGTTGGTCCCCCGAAGCATGTGCCTCTCTTGTTGCTGGTTCACCATAGGGCAGTGGATATGAAGGCACTTCGAAGTTTCATGAACTGAAGGATATAATTAGCTCAATTCCGAACACCTAAGGTCCCCAGTAGTGCTTTGAGCTATTGGAAGAAACACATGGTCAAATGGTATATCATTTCTTAAGTAAGAATATACACAAATTCCTGGTGCATTGTTTTGTAAATTTCATGAATGGGTTGCCCAGTCTTACAACATTCTTGTATGTTTAAGTAAATGTAATTGAAAGTACACATAGGCATATCCATACAGAACAGTGAGGGTGAGTGCTTTCATGTCAGGACAAAGATGATTTTTATTGGAAGCCCAGGACATCTTTATTTCCTGAAACATGATGGTTTACACCCAAGGCATATTTTGGAAAGGGTTATCATTTATAATCATTTACAATAAGTTGATTAGTGATTTGTCTTCAAAAACTTCACAGGGGCCGAAACCGGTTTGGCTCAGTGGATAGAGCGTCGGCCTGCGGACTGAAAGGTCCCAGGTTCGATTCCGGTCAAGGGCATGTACCTGGGTTGCAGGCACATCCCCAGTAGGAGGTGTGCAGGAGGCGGATGATGGATGTTTCTCTCTCATCGATGTTTCTGACTCTATCTCTCTCCCTTCCTCTCTGTAAAAAAATCAATAAAGTATATTTAAAAAAAAAAAAAAAAACTTCACTGGGAAGCAAAACAGTGTGGGAAGATGGCATCCCTGGCCATGGACTTCATACCCGAAAACTAAGTGCACACAGAGGACGCTGCTCCGTCGCTGGGCACTGATGTGAGGCAGCATGAGTGTCCAGTAGATGCACAAAGTTCTTCCATATCACACAGAGGTTGCACTTGAGAGGAACTTCCAAATGTATGAGCGCGCATTTGCCTGAAAATTCAAAAAGAGTATATACATATATATATTTAAATATATTTTTATTGATTCCAGAGAGAAAGGGAGAGGGAAAGATAGAACCATTAATGATAAGAGATTCATTGATCAGCTTCCTCTTATACCCTCCTACTGGGGATCGAGCCCAGGGGCAACCCAGGTATGTGCCCCTGACCAGAAATGAACCTGGGACCCTTCAGCCTGCAGACCAGTGCTCTATCCATTGAGCCAAACCAGCTAGGGCTTCAAAAAGCTTTTTAATTGACTTTTGTGGTTTACCTAGAGACATCTAACCAGAATTCAAGCCACCGTAAGATCTATAAATACCTATGACATGCATAACAAAACAGTTAACACATGTATAGTATGTAGTAGTAAAAGTATAAACACAAGCAAATTCAAACTCAGTTGCTTACATCAGTAGCAAGAAGTAATATTTATTTTTAAAATTAGACTTTTAAAGTGTGGCTGATTGTGTTCTGCTTGGCTTTAACATGGAACATGCAAACCTCTGAGACATTAAAAAGATACTGGAAGACTCCAAACATGTCTCATGCTTTGTTGTTGTCTGTCCCCGAGGAACCTATAACATATAAGCAGATACGCAGAAAACCTTATTAACTTATATTGAATGTTCTATGTATTAATAATAATCCCAGATAACATTATGAAAACAGTGAGAAGGGCAGGGTCTACCATTCCACTTCAATTTTTTCTCCAAGGAATGAACCACTTTACCTCTCAGACAAAAGCAAAGACTTATTCCAAGGCAGAGCCGAGGGCTGTGGCATCCTTGTTATGCCTCCTGGCACAGAAGGCCCTCCTGTTGGCTTTGGAGCCCTTCCCACCGCCTTCCTCATGGCAGGCTTTCCTACAACTTACAGACCCATGGGCACAGGTTCAGATATTCTAATTCAGTTTTTCCAAATTTTACCAAGTAGAGCTTTAGGTAATTTGGAGGCACTTTTTAAAATATATATATATATTTTTTATTGATTTCAGAGAGGAAAGGAGAGGGAGAGAGAGAGAAACATCAGTGATGAGAGAGAATCATTGATCGGCTGCCTCCTGCACGCCCCCCACTGGGGATTGAGCCCACAACCCAGGCATGTGCCCTTGACTGGAATCGAACCTGGGACCCTTCAGTCCGCAGGCCAACACTCTATCCACTGAGCCAAACCAGTCAGGGCAGGGGGCCCTTTTTAAGGGAACTCCCATCCATTGTTATCGCAACCCCACTACTCCTTAAGCAACTGTATCACTTTTAAATGGCATTTACTGTGCTCTCAGACAACACACTTGAACCTCCACTCCAAGGACTTGAGCAAAAGGAATCTAGATTCTCCCAAGTGCTATGTGAATATCAGGGCCATTCCTGAATGACTGCTTGGGCCTGGTCTCCCTCAGGCTTTGGGAATGTGAGTCAAAGCTTCCCTTTATGGTTAACTTAGCTGATCCTGAGAGCACACTGGAGCTTGTGAGGGTGGAAATAAGCTGGGACCCTGAGGCCATAGCTTGAACAGAACCTCCAAGAAGACAGTGGCTCTTATAACATCTTTCCCTGGCAGTAGCGATGCAAACTGGAAGTAGGAAAATTAATCTTCTTCGAGGGCCTTATGAGGGCACAAAGACTTCTCAGAAGCACCAAGAGGATATCTATCCCCTTCCTTTTACTTATTTATTTATTCTAATTATTATTTTTTTTTAAAAATTGATCTTAGAGAGAGGAAATGAGGGGAAAACATCAATGTGAGAGAGAAACATCCATCTGTTGCTACCTGCACGCACCTGTCCAAGATCAAACCTGCAACCTGGGTATGTGCCCTGACTGGAATCAAGCACACCAACTTTTGGTGTGTGGGATGACGCTTCAACCAACTGAGCCAGCTGGCTGGGCTAGACCCCTTCCTTTTAAATATTGATAACCCTTGGCTGAGTGAGGGGTTGAAGCTGGGGCGGCGGGTGACTCTTATATAAGAATGGACTCTCAGGTATGATGCATTTGGTCTTGAGAAATTAAGCTCAGTTGCTGCAAATGGCAGTGTCATGAGGACAGCGTTAGGGGGCAACGTCCTGCTGGGCTGTGGGTTGTGGGAAATGGCTTCTCGGTTTGGAATTGGCTCAGATTATTCCTTGAGCCTCAAGGTCATGACCAAGGGTTACAGCCCAACTATACAGCTGGCATTTATTCTAGCAACATTATTTTCTACTCCCTTAGACACTGCTACTGACACTCATTCCACTCAAAGGCCCAGCAAGAATAAGGTTGTAACCTGTATTTTGTGGAATATCTTTATAATTTGCATCTCTGTCTACCATAACCAGCCTTTGTGAGGGGTGATTTCTATGCTTGTAAAAAATTTCTTTACCAGAGAATTTGTGTGAACCTGATGAGTTTGGCCAGGGAGCCATTTCTACCCACGTCGTCCCGTCAGATCCTACAACTTTCAGAGCACAGATTTTAAGCCTTAGTTTTGAGGAGTATGGAAATCCCTAAAAAAGTGCACATACAAAAAGAAATTGTGAACATACAAAAGTAAGTTTACAGTGTGAGGATACAAAAACAGAGTTTATCCTTATATTATTAATTGTTGTATTATTTTCCATACAAACAACTGCAAACCTACTTTTCACCCCACCCTGTATGAGAGTTCCTACAGTTTTCATAAAATTTTTGTAGACGCCTGAGAACCAACAAGAAGTAGGAGTCACTGCTACAGAGGAAGTGAGGGTTCTGCAGCATTCATTGCTCTTTTCCAACTAGAGTCCCACTTAGAATTTGAGATTGAACCTGACCAAAGGTGAGCATCATGAGGCATGCTTCGGAATCAGATAGAGCCTTGGTTCTGGTTTGGACTCTGGCTCTACTTTTTCTGACTGTGTGAACTTACACATGCCACTTCTCTATGCCTCACACACACCTGAGATCATACAGTATTTGTATTTCTGTGTCTGATTTATTTTATTTAGCACAATGCCTTCAACATCCATCCAAGGGTTACAGCCCAACTATAGAGCTGGCATTTATTCTAGCAACATTATTTTCTGCTCACACTGTAAGCTTACTTTTGTCACAAATGGCATGATTTCCTTATTTCATTTATTGCTGTTTGGTAAGTGGACCACTTCTTTATTCATTTATTCGTCAAGGAACATTTCAGCTGTTTCCAAGTCTTGGCTATTTTAAGGCTTCTGAATGAGCCTTACTGAGGGTGTGTTGGAGGTTGAGTTTTACAATTACGCCCCTTTAGGCAGATAAATACTTAGAAACCCACCACAGTCTTGTGGATATGCACCTTCTGTCTTTCTCTCAATCTTGCCTTTCATAAAACAAATCACAAGCAAAATCAGAATGGCACTGGCCTGCCTGACTTATGAATGAGAACAAAGAAGGGCAGTAACATGTTCTACAGAAAGACTGTAGAGCCTCGTATCTCAGTGGGAGGACTCGTCTGAGAAGTTAGGGGAAAGATAGCTACACAGCCACAGCAGCTATTTACAGCAGCCAGCTTCCTGTGAGGCATACCTGAACCTGAGGCACTGGGATTCAAAGCAAGTGGTCTAAGAAATTATCCCCCAAGAAACGGTGTCTTTCTTATTTCCTTTATTGCTACTCAAGGCCCTGTGTCCACCTTGGATTACTCAGTACTGTATCTTAGGTGTATCTTCCTTGTCAGCACTTATATTAGAAAAACATATAATCAAAACACATGGCATTGGTCCTTACCTTGTATTTCTATTAGGGAATGAGAAAAACATTTATTGGGCATCTATTGGTGCCAGTTAATTTACTTACTCCCCAAGTCAGCATGTTTTAGATGCAAAAAATTGAGTATGAGGAAATTAAGCAACTTATTTCAGGTGAGTGGTGGAACTTTGTTTGAAGCCCTAGGCTGTCAACATCTGCATTTCTACATGGAGCTCTTCAGGACAGTGAGAAAGTACTGGAGACTGGATAAAAGGGCAGGGCTAGTGATAAGGATTATTCTGTTTGAAGATTTATTTTCTTGCTTCCTTGCATACCTTTTCTTTACAGACCAAGACAGAGAGACAGTCATTTGCATATCTGCATGTGTGAGCTTAAGGCCTCTCCAATATTCCCTATTCATACAACAACAAAGTTTCCATCTTCCCTGATGTGGAGATCAGGGTCCATGGCTGCACTTCTGGTCACAGGAGGTAAAATAAAGTAGACTAGGAATGGATATATAAGTGCCAGATCAAAGATGTGTGTGGCCAAACACTGAAGAACATTACCCATCTTAATGTTCAAAGTAATTGCATTTGAGCTTGAATTATTTGAAGTCAATATTATAACTCATTTTGGGTCTCCTTTTTGAGTAGCTTTATTTAGTGTTTAATTATCTGTGCTTCAATCTTAAGAATTTTTCAAATGCCTTTCTTCCGCAGCCTTTATTCCTGCCATTCTTCCCTACTGAGCTTGGTACAAAATAATATATTGAATGCCAAGTGCAAGTCAACAGACATCTCTGTGAACTCCAAGGGGAACAGGAGCTTACCATTTCCCATTACTTGTTAAACCATACTGAAACAGCTTGACATGGTGCCAAGGTCAAGGAGGTCAGCCTACACTTGAGCTTAAGCATTTGAGTTTGTCAGATGAATCATCAAATAGAAATATTGGGGTATGCTGGCTGGATGCATATAACTATCATGGTGCATAAAAGATGTCTTGCTATAGAGCATTTGCCATTACACTAAACCATTTTTTTAAAGAGTGACCAATGTCCTAAGTACATTTGTCCTTACAAGAAGTTCCTTGCTACAGGGGCAGATGGATTTTGTTGAATATTCTTTAATCTTCTCTTTCCTTTGCTCATCTCTCCTTGATTATCTACTGTCTCCATCACACCTCCTCTGTTGGCAACACCAACACACATGGATGTTCCATGCAGACCTGTTTTACCACTCATATGTAATTCATCTGCAAATCACTGGTGCCAAGTTGATTGCTGGCACAAAGTAGGCATTCAATAAATATTTGTTGAATGAGTACATGATAAAATGAGTAGAAAAGCACATTCATTTATTTTGCTGCATGTCTGGCTTCATGGAAACATTTGAATATTTTTCTTTTGAGTATTACTCATTTATACTGCCACTCTGCCTTCCTCAGTCAATATTTATGAAGAGTCTTTGATGTGTCAGGCCCTGGACTATATGCCAGTGTGAGTAAGACATGATTCCTACTTCCCAGAGTGGGTTATACTGATCCCGTTAGGTCTGAGTCAGACAGCCATACTAGTGAATCACCAACCACTGTGGGTGTAGTTGAATCGGCTGTTGGTGGGAGGATGCAAGGGAAGAAGACATTAACCTGATCAGGAGACTTTCACAGCTCATGGAAAGTGAACAAAAGATAAATATATATATTTTATGGGATAATGTATGCATAGAAATAGGAAAGACTGGGGTACAATAGAAATGATTAGAGTGGCTAATAGAGATAAAACAATGAGTTTTCCCCCTAACATGGACTCACTCTGATACTTTTAGCTAGTATGTAATTTACATAACAAATATTTTGTCTTCACTATTATGAGCTTGACACTATGCTATGTCTGAGCACCTGGCAGTGAAGAAGAAAGGTGTGAAACTTGTTTCTAAGAAAGTGCAGGCCAAGTCACAGGTGTCTGGCTTATACCTGAAAATGAAGGTAAACATGAGCAAGCAGAGTGAGAGTAAGAGAAGGGAGGGGAGGAGGTTGGGGTGGAGAAAAGACAGAGACCAATTCTTGAGGGTTTTTGGTCTGTCTCCTGCTTCTAGATCCAACAAATTCCAAAGATGGTGACTTTAAATACAGGAGTTTTAACTTTCTCGCTTATAATTTTTTTCTTCTTTTTAAAATTTTCCTATGTGCTGTTTCATTGAATCTTTTTTAAAAAAATTAATCTTTATTTTTGAGATTATTACAGATGTCCCTCTTATTTCCTCCCATGGCTCCTCTCTACCCAGTTCCCACCCCACTCCAGGCCCTCACCACCCTATTGTCTGTGTCCATAGGAAATGCATACATGCGTATAAGATCTTTGTCTAATCTCTTCCTGCACCCCCCTACACCCCTTTTTGTCTGAGAATCATCAGTCTGTTTCATTTCCATGCTCCTGATTCTATTTCATTCACTAGTTTATTCTGTTCATCAGATTTTTTATTCATTTTATTTTTAGGTTCACTTGTTGATAGATATATATTTGTTGTCACTTTGTTGTTCATAATTTTTATCTTTACCTTTTTCTTCTTCTTCCTCTTCTTAAAGAATACCCTTCAGCATTTCATATAATACTGGTTTGGTGGTGATGAACTCCTTTAGCTTTTTCTTGTGATGCTCTTTATCTGACCTTCAATTCTAAATGATAGCTTTGCTGGGTAGAGTATTCTTGGTTGTAGGTTCTTGCTATTTATCACTTTGAATATTTCTTGACACTCTCTTCTGGTCTGCATAGTTTCTGTTGAGAAATTAGCTGACAGTCATATGAGCACTCCCTTGTAGGTAACTTTTTCTCTTGCTGCTTTTAAGATTCTCTCTTTGTCTTTTGTTCTTGGCATCTTAATTATGATGTGTCTTGGTGTGGTCCTCTTTGGATTCCTCTTGTTTGGGGTTCTCTGTACTTCCTGGACTTATAAGTCTATTTGTTTTTCACTACATAGGAGAAGTTTTCTGTCATTATTTCTTCAAATAGGTTTTCAATATCTTGTTCTCTCTCTTCTTCTGGCACCCCCATAATTCGGATGTTGGTACGCTTGAAGTTGTCCCAGATGCTCATTACACTATCTTCATATTTTTGGATTTTTTTTCTCTTTGCTCTTCTGATTGGGTGTTTTTTTGCTTCCTTGTATTTCAAATCATTGATTTTATTCTAGGATCCTCTAATTTACTGTTGAATCCCTGTATATTATTATTTATTTCAGTCAGTGTATGCTTAATTTCTGACTGATCCTTTCCCTTTTTTTTTTTTTTTTTTTTTTTTTTTGTTTGTTTGTTTGTTTGTTTGTTTGGCATTCTCACTAAGATCCTTGAAAGTCTCACTAAGTTCCTCGGAGATTTCTAGAAGATTCTTGAGTAACCTTATAACCGTGGTTTTGAACTCTATATCCAGTAGGTTGCTTTCTTCCATTTCTTTCATTTGTGACATGTTTATTTGTCTCTGCATTTTGACTGTTTCCCTGTGTTTGTTTCTATGTATTGGGTAGAGCTGCTAAGTCTCCTTGAGTTGACAGATTCGCCTTGTGTAGAAGGTGTCTTATAGGCCCAGTGACTCAGCCTCCCCAATCATCTGAGGTGGACACTCTTGATGCACCCTTTTGTGGGCTGTGTACACACTCTTGTTGTAGTTGAGACTTGATTACTGTTGGTGTCACTGGGATGAATTGACTTCCAGGCCAATTGGCTGTGGGGACCAGCTGCTACTACAGCGTGAGAGCTGTTTGCAGGAGACACCTCGATGGATCAGGATTGCTTCAGTGGGGCTTTGGTGCTCACTGAGTTTGCCCCTTGAGTGTGTCACTTATGGATGTGAAGAGTTGTAATCTGGTATGGTCTCACACTGACTACTGGTACACTGGCTCTTGAGTCTCCAGGGAGGTGCAAAGTCAGCCACTGCCAAAACCCAGCAGAAGCTACAGAGAGATCTGCAGATTCCTCCTCTTTATATCAGGTTTGGAAGTTCCCAGATGAGGCCCAGCTATGAAGCAAGGAAGGCTGGTGCTGGTGCTGGGTTTGGGGCCTTTTTTTGATAGTTTTGGGGCTCCCTAACTCAGCTGCAGCTTATTTAACAGAGTTTTAGCCTGAGAAAGGACAGGCCATTCCTGTGCAAAAGCTGCTGCACACAGCTTGGGTGGGGTTGTAAATTGGGTGGGCCAAGTCTCAGGGAATCACCAGGGCAGAACAAACAGAAATTGCTGCCAGTGAGCCATGCACTGGGGTAGTCCCTGTATGGGAACAATGACTGCAACGAGCACCTCCATCTGGAATAAAGCCACCCCCTTGTTCCTGCTCTTATGCCAGATAGTCCAGTTTCTCCCCATATTTGTCTGAGTTCCCCAAGCCTCACCTGGCACTGGAGATAAGAGGAAGTGGGAGCTTGCAAATCAGTTCATGGTGCCGGCCTTTTAAGAGGAGCTGCTGGGTCTCCAGCAGCCTGTGTGTCACTCAGCCCCAATCTGCACTTTTAAATTTTTTTTTTCTTTAATGAATAAGGTATTACATATGTGTCCTTATCGCCCCATTCCCCCCCATCACCCTTCTCATGCCCTCACCCCCCTGTTATCTGTTTCCATCGGTTAGGCTTATATGCATGCATACAAGTCCTTTGGTTGATCTACCCCCCTTACCCCCACATTCCCCTACCTTCCCTCTGAGGTTTGATGGTCTGATCGATGCTTCTCTGTCTCTGGATCTGTTTTTGTTCATCAGTTTATATTGTTCATTATATTCCATGCATGAGTGAGGTCATGTGATATTTATCTTTCCCTGACTGGCTTATTTCGCTTAGCATAATGTTCTCCAGTTCCATCCATGCTGTTGCAAATGGTAAGAATTCTTTCTTTTTTACCACAGTGTAGTATTCCATTGTGTAGGTGTACCACCATTTTTTAATCCACTCATCTGCTGATGAGCACTTTGGCTGTTTCCAAATCTTAGCTATGGTAAATTGTGCTGCTATGAACATAGGGATGCATATATCCTTTCTGATCGGTGTTTCTGGTTTCTTGAGATATATTCCTAGAAGTGGGATCACTGGATCAAATGGGAGTTCCAGTTTTAGTTTTTTGGGGAAACTCCATACTATTCTCCACAGTGGCTGCACCAGTCTGCATTCCAACCAGCAGTTCACAAGGGTTGCTTTTTCTCTGTATCCTCACCAGAACTTGTCATTTGTTGATTTGTTGACGATAGCCATTCTGTCAGGTGTGAGATGGTACCTCATTGTTGTTTTGATTTGCATCTCTCGGATGATTAGTGACTTTGAGCATGTTTTCATATGTCTCTTGGCCTTCCTTTTGTTTTCTTTCGAAAAGTATCTATTTAGGTCCATTGCTCATTTTTTTGATTGGGTTGTTTATCTTCCTTTTGTTAAGTTGTATAAGTTCCTGTAAATGTTGGAGATTAAACCCTTATCGGTGATAACATTGGCAAATATGTTCTCCCATGCAGTGGGCTTTCTTGTTTTGTTGATGGTTTCTTTTGCTGTGCAGAAGTTTTCATTTTGATGTAGTGCCATTTGTTTATTTTCTCTTTATTTTCCATTGCCCTAGCAGATGTATCAGTGAAGATATTGCTTCAGCATATGTCTGAGATTTTGCTGCCTGTGGATTCCTCTAGTATTTTTATGGTTTTTCATCTTATGTTTAAGTCCTTTATCCATTTTGCATTTAATTTTGTGTATGGTGTAAGTTGGTTGTCTAGTTTCATTTTTTTGCATGTATCTGTTCAATTTTCCCAACACCATTTATTGAAGAGACTGTCTTGACTCCATTGTATGTTCTTTCTTATTTTGTCAAATATTAATTGAGTATAGTGGTTTGGGTCGATTTCTGGGTTCTCTATTCTATTCCATTGATCTATATGTCTGTTCTTGTGCCAGTACCAGGCAGTTTTTAGAACAGTGGCTTTATAATACAGCTTGATATCTGGTATTGAGATCCCACATACTTTGTTCTTTCTCAAGATTGCTGCAGTTCCTTGGGGTCTTTTTTTATTCCAGATGATGAATTTTGGGAGAGTTTGTTCTAGTTATGTGAAATATGCCATTGGTATTTTAATGGGGAATGCATTGAATCTATAGATTGCTTAGGATAGTATGGACATTTTAGTGATGTTGATTCTACCAATTCAGGAACACGGTATGTTCTTCCATCTGTTTATGTCTTAGTCTATCTCTTTTTTCAGTGTCCTGTAGTTTTCCACATACAGGTCTTTTACCTCCTTAGTTAAGTTTATTCCTAGGTATCTTAATTTTTTTGGTGTGATGGTAAATGGGATTTCTTTTGTAGTCTCTCTTTCTATAAGTTCACTATTGGTGTATAAAAATGCCCTAGATTTCTTGGCGTTAATTTTGTATCCTTCTACATCGCCGAATTCATTTATTAAGTCTAATAATTTTTTTATGGAGTCTGTAGGGTTTTCTATGTACAGTATCATGTCATCTGCAAATAAGGACAGTATTACTTTTTCTTTTCCAATTTGGATGCCTTTTATTTCTTCTTCTTGTCTGATCACAATGGCTAGTACTTCCAGTACTATGTTGAACAGGATTGGTGAGAGTCAGCATCCCTGTCTTGTTCCTGTTCTGAGGGTAAATGATTTTAGTTTTTGCCCATTGAATATGATGTTGGTTGTGGGGTTGTCATAGAGGGCTTATATTATGTTGAGGTATGATCCTTCTATTCCCACCTTCCTAAGAATTTTTATCAAGACAGGGTGTTGGATTTTGTCAAATGCATTTTCTACATCAATAGATATGACTATGTGATTTTTATCTCTCAATTTGTTTAGATGATGCATCACGTTTATTGATTTGTGGATATTGTACCATCTTTGCATCCCTAGGGTAAATCCTGCTTGGTCATGGTGTATGATCTTTCTGATGTATTGCTGGATCTGCTTTGCGAGAATTTTGTTGAGGATTTTGGCATCTATGTTCATGAGGGATATTGGCCTGTAATTTTCTTTCTTTGTAGTATGTTTATCTGGTTTTAGTATTAGGATAATGCTGGCTTCATAGGATAATGAGCTTGGAAGTGTTCCTTCCTCTTAAATTTTTTGGAATAGTCTGAGGAGGATAGGTTTTTGTTCTTCCTTGAATGTTTGGTAAAACTCCCCTGTGAAGCCTTCTGGCCCTGGGCTTTTGTTTGCTGGAAGCTTTTTGATGACTGCTTCAATTCCTTCCATAGTTATCAGCCTATTGTGATTTTAGATTCTTCCTGATTGAGTTTTGGAAGGTTGTATTTTTCTAGGAATATGTCCATTTCCTCCAGGTTGTCTAGTTTGTTGGAATAGTATTTTTTAACAATCCTTTGTATTTCTGTGGGGTCTGTTGTTATTTCTACCCTTTCATTTCTGATTTTGTTTATTTGAGTCCTCTCTCTTTGCTTCTTGGTGAGTCTGGCTTGAGGTTCATCAATCTTGTTTATTTTTTCAAAGAACCAGCGCTAGGTTTCATTGATCTTTTGTATTGCTTTTTGGACTCTATGTCATTTATTTCTGCTCTGATATTTATTATCTCCTTCCTTCTGCTCACGCTGGGCTTTTCTTCTTGCTCTCTTTCTTTCTTCCTTCCTTCTTTTTTTTTTTTTTTTTTTTTTTTGAGATAAGCCTGTAGAGCTCTGAAATTCCCTCTCAGGACTGCTTTCATTGTGTCCCATAGATTTTGGATTGTTGTGTTTCCATTTTCATTAGTTTCCAAGATGTTTTTAATTTCTTCTTTGATCTCTTTGGTAACCCAATCATTGTTTAATAGCATGCTATTCAGCTTCCAAGTGTTTGAAATTTTTTTATTGTTTTTATTGTAATTTATTTCTAATATTATTCCATTGTGGTCTGAGATGATGCTTGACATGATTTCAATCTTCTTGAATTTGGAGAGACTTTGTTTGTGACCCAATATGTGGTCTATTTTTGAAAATGTCTCATGTGCACTTGGGAAGAATGTATATTCTGTGGTTTTGGTGAGATGTTCTAAAGATGTCAATTATTTCCATCTGATCTAGTGAGTCATTTAGGATTGTTCTTTCTTTGCTGATTTTGTGTCTAGTGGATTTATCCATTGATGTCAGTGGTGTATTGAAGTCCCTTACTATGATTGTATTATTGTTGATATCTCTCTTGATATCTTCTAGGAGTTTTTTTTAATGTATTTGGGTGCTCCTGCATTGGGTGCATATATGTTTATTAGGGTTATATCCTCTTGTTGTATTGATCCCTTTAATATTATGAAGTGGCTTCCTTAATCTCTTGTTATGGCCTTCACTTTGAGATCTATTTTGTCAGATATAAGTATTGCTACCCCAGCTTTTGTTCATTTCCATTTGCCTGAAAGATATTTTCCATCCCTTCACTTTCAGTCTGTGTGAGTCCCTTGTTCTGAGGTGGGTCTCTTGTAGACAGCATATATATGGGTCATGTTTTTTATCCAATCAGCCACTCGATGTCTTTTGATTGGAGCATTTAGTCTGCTTACATTTAAAGTTATTATTGATAGGTACTTGTTTGTAGCCATTTTTATTTTTTTTTTTGCCTGTGTTCCTCCTTACCTTTTTATTTCTTCTTTTTATACCAGTCCCTTTAATATTTCTTGCTTTGCTGGCTTGGTAGTGATAAAACTCCCTTAGCCTTTTTTTTGGTCTGTGAAGCTCCTTATTTCTCCTTCCATTTTGAATGATAACCTTGCTGGATAGAGTATTCTTGGATTCAGTTTCTTGCTTTGCATCACTTTGTAAATTTACTTCCATTCTTTTCTGGCCTTATGTGTTTCTTTTGAGAAATCATTTGATCATCTAATGGGAGATCCCTTGTACATAACTTTCTGTCTCTCTCGTGCAGCCTTTAAGATTCTCTCTTTGTCCTGAACATTTGCCATCATAATTATGATATGTCTTAGTGTGGGTCTTTTTGGGTTCATCTTGTTTGGGACTCTCTGTGTTTGTGTGACTTTTTTCTTCCCTATTAAGGAAGTTTTCTGATATTATTTCTTCAAATAGGTTTTCTAACCCTTGTTCCTCTTCCTGTTTTTTGGCATCCCTATTATTCATATGTTTCTTCATTTCATGTTGTCCCGCAGCTCCATTAAGCTCTCTTCCTATCTTTTAAGTTTTTCCTCCAATTGCAGTTCAGTTTGGGTTTGTTTTTCTTCCCTGTCATCTAAGTTGCTAATTTGTTCCTCCACTTTTCCTAGTCTACTATTGAAACTTTCTATGGTGTTTTTTTTTTTTTATTGCAGCTATATCACTCTTTATTTCTTCTTGATTCTTACATAAGTTGTTGATTTTTTCATCCATCTCCTTTATGAACTGTATGACCCTTATTCTGAATTCTTTTTCTGACATACTGCATGACTCCATTTCACTTAGCTGCCTTTCTGGTGATTCCTCTTTTTCTTTCCTTTGGGAGTTTCTTTGTCTACCCATTTTTGTTCTCACTGGAGGATCTAGATGTAGATTCATGCAGGGATGCTCCTTGGGTGGCAGTGGCTCCTTGGGTGGCAGTTGCTCTTTGTGCAGTCGTGTCAGTGGCTGCTCTTCAGTTGGCAGCAGCTCCTCTGGGGCTGCACAGGGCTGCCGCTCCTCAGACGTGGGTAATCTGCTCATGTGGCTGCTGCTCCTCAGACCTTGGCAGGCTGCTCATGGAGCTGCTGCTCTTCAGACATGGGTGGGATACTCACACAGCTGCTGCTCCTTAGATGGGGGCAGGCTGTTCACGTGGCTGCTGCTCCTTGGACAAATGTGGGCTGCTCATGTGGCTGCAGTGCCCTGGACTAAAGTGGTGGGCCAGTTAGAGGGTAGTGTGCTTCAAAACTCACAGGAGCCTGTGCCCGGATTGGCTGGAGTCTTGATGACTGGGGGACCACACCCAAGGTAGCAGGCCCCTGGCAGGGGTGGCTGTAGAGTCCCTAGTGTTATCTGAAGGCATCCTGGGTGGAGGTGAGCTTGGGGTCCCAGTTACAGCAGCTCTTCCCTTCATAAAGATGAGGCCTCTGAGGAAGAGCCAGCCTCTCCAGGACTGTTTGCAATGGTAGCAGAGGCTGCTTAGTTAGGCGAGCCCAGTTAGCCTGCCCCCTAAGGTCCTGTGGGATCTAACTGTGCCACACACACACACACACACACACACGACCACACACTCCTCTTTTGCTCCCTCACTCACTCATGATCTCTCCCTCACTGCCGCCTTCTTCCTGTCTCTGTAGTTGGATCTGGAGTGTAATTGACCTGTTTGTGAATGGAGTCTCCTCTCCAGGTGTCTGATTATGTGGCTCACTCTCTAGCAGGATAAAATTCACCTTGGCAAGACACAACACAAAGGGAATAAAACACAAATGTACTCATGAAACCAATAACCCCAGTATAAGTGACCACTAGAGAAAGAGAATTAGGGGAGAGAAAAAAGAGCAAAAATGATATTAAAGAGAGAAAAAAAATGGTATCAGAGGAAAGAAAAAAGAAAAAGGAAGAAAAAGGAAATTATATATTTATATGGAGAAAACACCAGAGGACAAACAGGTAAACCAAGACATACAAACACCAAATTCCTAGTAAAGAAGGTGGGGGCAGAATCTTATATACAGAAATTAAGGTTAAGAATTGGATGAATATGGGGAGGACCTCAGTTCAGTATAGAGAAAGTAGAAAGAGGATGAGTGGATAAGAAGAATGAGAAAGAGAAGAAAATAATAATATTTTTTTAAAAAATTGATTACAAAATTAGGATAAAAAATAAAATAAATTGTAATTATGGAAAATAATGCAAAAATAAATAGAAAATAAAGAAATAAATTAAAAAAGAAAAATTTAAAAAAAGAAAAAAGAGATAACAAAATAATAATAAAATAAAATAAAAATGAAAAAGTGAAGTGTCGTTCCTTTGGCTGGTTTAAGATCCCAGTCTTCTGTACTGGCTGTGGCTTCTCAGTTTCCTGTTGCTGGGACTGAAGGCCTCTCTTTAGGCCAGTCCCTGTGGACTCTCAGGGACTATTCAGATTTTTTTTGGTATCCTTTGAAACACTCAGATTATAGTCTGGGTGTGGCTGTATTGGTTGCCTGGAGACTGCAGGGAGGAGCTATCTCTTCAGGAGAAAATGGCGACCTACATCCTGCGCATCAGGTATGACTCAGCACCAGACTCACAGCCACTTTTCCTGGGCCCTCTCTTCACCCCAGCCTCTCCTCAGATTCCACAAGTCCGCACCTTCTCCTGCACCTCAGCCACGGGTGAGTGTCCATCTCTGAAAGGTCCTATGAACTAGGTTTAGCAAAGAAAAGCAAAAACCACAGAGAGGGGAAAGAGCTGTGCCTCTGCGCACCCCTCTCCCACTGGCACTGCGTGGTCTGGGCAGCCCTTCAGGCTCCCCCCTCTGGCCTCAGTCTTTTGTGACTGTGTACCCAGATCTAGAATCCCCTCCCACCAGCAGTCCTGCGGACCGGACCTTCTTAACACAGTCAGACACTGTGCCTGTCCCAAGGGACACGGCTCGGTGCCATGCAGTTTCCCTCTGACTCTCAGGGCTCAGAGGTCTGGCAGATCTCTCCAGCCCCGAGCCTTGATTTTACCTTTCTCCAGGTGTCCTCTGCCCTTCCTGGCTGTGAATTGTCTCACCAGCTGTGTCTCCTTCACCAATTACAGGTGGATGTTATTCAGTTCAGCTGCTCATTCTATCTGCTCTGGGACAAGGCTTGGGACACATCTGTCTATTCCGCTGCCATTTTGTCCTCCTGCACTGGTTTTTACAGTCCGTAGTTCTTATGGCCCTGCCTGTAGGGACTTCTTTCCCCAGCTCTGGAACCCTGGGCTGGGGGCCTAGTGTGGGGCTGGGACCCCTTGCTCCTCCAGGCGGCCTCCACAGAGGCAATCTTCCTCCCAATTAAGAAAGTGGCACACCCGGGTGCCAGACCTGCCTGTTCCTCACCTCCGCACCTTCCAGCAATTTCAGTGCGCTTTCTTCTTTACCTCTCTAGTTGTAGGACTTCCACTTAGCCAGCTTTCTGGAGGTTCTGGATGATAGTTGTTCTGTATGTTAGTTGTAATTTTGATGTGGTTGTGGGACTCAGCAAGTACAGGTGTTTACCTATGCTTCCATCTTGGTTCTCTCTTGCTTATAATTTTTTAAAAAATACTTTCATATTGTTGAGGTGACAGTGTCAGTTTAGTAGAAGTAGGAAGTATGAGAAATGTCTAAATAACTCCAATAATCTCAATGATTGAGGGAAAACATATTTTCAGATGACTTGTTTCATTCTGACCTAAGATTTCCAATAAATTTTCAGATTTAGCCTTCCATCTCTACTGTTCACACACCTTTACATTTTTAAAAAATCTTTTCCCTGTTTTACAGTGACTAACGAAAGCATCAGATCTTATGTTAATTTAGTGTATATTTATTTGGTACTTACTATGTGCCAGAAGGTGTCCTAGGCTCTAGGAATTCATCAGCTCCCAAAGCATTATCCCTATGCTGACATCAATAAAGTTGGCTTTATATATATTTATAAGATAGATTTCAAGGTGCTTCTGAAAAAGTCCAGTTTTTAACAATAGGATTCAGCTTGCATGTGTGTGATTTGGTTTTAATCAATAAAGGGAATAAGAAGCAGAGCTGAGTAACATAGAAACTAAAATTAAAACAATTTGAGAATTTTCACAGGCATGACCCTCTTGAAGTCCTAAATCACCACACTGTCCAGCTTCTGTGAGGAAGACAAGGAGGCTCAAAGGACAGTTATCTGCCCTACATCATATGAAGGGGAGTGTTGTCTTTTAAACACTGACCTAATGCTTAGCATGCCTTAGGCACAAGGCTACACACTTTCACAAGCCTTATTTCATTCAATGCTCCCAATAACTTGTGAAATATATCTCATTACTATTTTATGGTTAAAGGAACTGGGGCTGTGTGTGACTAAGGAAGTCACCCAAGACAACACACCTAATAAAGAGAGTAGGAAACACTTAGGTACAGATTCATTGACTTCAAAGTGCTTGCCTTAGGTAGAAATTCCTTTTTTAAAAAAATCTTTGTTGTTCAAAGTATTACATGGGTCCTCTTTTCCCCCCCATTAACTTCTTCCAGCCACTCCCATCCTTCCCCTGCCCAGGCCCTCATCACCCCATTGTGTCCTTGGGTTATGTGTATGTGCATACAAGTTCATTGGTTGATCTCTTCCCACCCACCTTCCCCTGCCTTTCCTCTGAGGTTTAACAGTATGCTCTATGCCTCTATGACTCTGGGGCTATTTTTATCATCAGTTCATTTGGCTCATTAGATTCCATATATGAGAGAGATCATGTGATACTTGTCTTTCTCTGACTGGCTTATGTCACTCAGCATAATACTCTCCAGGTCCATCCATGCTGTTGCAAATGGTAAGAGTCCTTCCTTTTTTATAGCAGCGTAGTATTTCATTGTGTAGATGTACCATATCCATTCATCTGCTGATGGACACTGAGTATGTTTCCAAGTCTTAGCTAAAATATTCCTGTTAAGACTTAGAGCCACTTCTTGGTGACTCTTCTGAAGACTAAAGGAGAGAACAATTTGGTTTTGGATTTACCTCCTTAAAACCTGTGGGATTTATTTGAGGGTGTTATCACTTGCCATTTTGGGCCTGCTACACATGAAACATGCTAGCGAGCCCCTTTTCAACTCAGCCATCTGTGTACTTGGCTTTAATTTCCATGGAAATTACTGGACACATTCTTCTATTTCCATTCATATTTCGGGCCAGGGAGAGACATCCTATTGGCCTTCTTCCACAATCTTTCCAATGGTTGTTTTCAGTCTCTGTTCCAAAGTTTTCATAACATCTTCTCTTTCTTTATATGTGTGTGTGTTTTAAATTATTTGTTATAGCAATTATATTATGTTAATATACTATAAATGTATTAAAATATAAAATTGTATATCTTAATAATTAAGAACCTATGCAAACAACAAGCAGCTTCTGAATTTGAAGTCTCCAAGTGATAGCCCAGGCACCCAAAGACAACTCAAACCTGTTATGAATAATCCATCTTATCTGGCTTATGTACAAAGCTACGTAAAGGCAGGGAATTGAGTTCGTCATGGGCATAGAATTTTACAACGTAAAAGAGCATTTGAGAGCTAGCTCCTCCCTTGTAAAGCAGGAGCTAAATTCTGGAAGGTTTGTTATTTGCCCGAAGTCAAACAGGAGAACAGAACAGGATCTAGATACTGATTCTCAAACTTTTATTTTTTGGTGAAAAGGGGCTGTTACAGCACAGATTCCTGAATCACAACACCAGAGAAATAGACTCAGAACAGGTGTGGGGTTCAGTAATTCTTCTTGGGTGGTTTGGCAGCTGGTGGTTTTTAAGATCACACTTTAGAAAACACTCATCTGGAATCTAGGCCTCATGATCAGTTTCTTCCCAGTGGACTAGGCTGCCTCCCTGCATTAAAAAGCATTTCACATAATACATCCGACTTTTGTGGTGCACATGAGTGCTTTTATTCCTAACTCAACAATTAACTCCTGATTGCATCATTCATTGAAAGGGTTTTTTACTCAATAAATCAGTCCTTATGATGTGCCAGGTACTGTGCCAAGAGCTAGAGATAATACAAAGATTAAAACAGCTCAACCTCATGCCTAGCAAGGGTTGTGGCTGTCATGTTTGAACACTATCCATGCTTTATACAGTTTATCTCACTCACTTACCTTATTCCTTACATTTAGGTAAGCCTGCACATGATAACAACATAATGGGAGATATGTAGGATCGCACATATTCTATGCAACTTGTTCTTCACCCTTAATATGTTTTAAGAAGTATTTCTTGCCCTAGTCAGCTTGGCTCAGTGGATAGAGTGTCAGCCTGTGGAATGAAGGGTCCCAGGTTCGATTCTGGCCAAGGGCACACTTGTGGGGAGATTCATAGGAAGAAGATATGATATTGATACACCAGATCTTACAGAATAATGTGTGTGTGTGTGTGTGTGTGTGTGTGTGTGTGTGTGTATGAAAAATACTGGAAATATAAGCTAGTGAGTGCAGTATTAATAAATACCTACCTCATTGTCAGCGTCAGGGGAGCAGGTGGTAATGAGTGGATGATGGGTCCTGTCTACATGGCATGGCAAAGAAATCTCCCCTTTTGATAGCTCAGTCTCCTCTGGAACCAAAGAAATAATACATAGTCCCTGCCTACCTGAAAGGGATGTTGCAAGGCTTGGTTAAATTTTGTAAATGTTTTGAGCTCCTTCAAGATGAGGTGCACATTTTGGAAAAAGGAGAAACTAATAGCTGTTGTAGAATCAAAGTGAAACTGAAGTGAGCTGCAGTCATTTTCTGAGAAACACAATGGCCACAAACATGAAGCACACCCAGCTTGTTGAAAGGGCAGCCTGGGCCACATCAGGACATAGGGCAGCTCAGGCCCTGACCTCAAGAGGGAGTGTCCAGGAGATTCTCTGGGTTTTCCAACATGTAATTTCCCCGTCGATTGCTAAGAGTGAGAGCCATGATATAGCCCATCTGTGAGGAATGAGTGTGCAGGGAAGGGAACTCTAGTAAAAGCAGAGATCTAACAAAAAAAGAAAGGAAGAAAACGCACGTGGAGTTGGTGCCATTTTGGAATCCTCTTCTAAAATGTCTAAACAGGAGCTTCACTGTGTCAGCTTCAGTGAGGACAGCTGCCATGTGTGAGCAAGGCAGTGAGTGGGCCAGCGTTTCTTTTTCTCAGGCGTTTCTGTTCACTTAGGGAGGGTTTGGGGTGCCTTTGTCTGCCACAGGTCTATAGCACCTAAATCCAGCCAGTGTGCTGCAAGAATTTTTAAAACATGCAATACCTGCCTGGCTGGCCTGGCTCAGTGGTTGAGCATCAACTTATGAACCAGGAGGTCACAGTGCAATTCCCAGTCAGAGCACGTGCCCGGGTTGTGGGCTCCATCCCCAGTGGGGCGTGCAGAGGTGGCTGACCAATGATTCTCTCCCATCATTGATGTTTCTCTCTCTCTCCCTCTCCCTTCTTCTCTGAAATCAATTTTTTGAAAAATGCAATACCTGACTCTTAAGTCAGGGGCAGGGACCTCTTTTCCTTTAGGCTATCAAATAAAAAAAATGACAACAGCCAAGGCAACCATAGTTGTCCAGTGTGAATGAATCAAAATGATACCTAATTTTGCCAGATCAGCAAACAATATGTTATTCTATGCGCTGCAGAACATGAGCTTATGTGCACCAGGTGAGCAGGTTGGAAATCGCTGCCTAGAGGGGCTGCTCAGAGGAAAGTCAGCTGTGGGTTGGAGCAGCTGCGTGCTGCCATCTCTACCTGGACACGGGAAGGCGAAGCGGAGCTGGAAGGGCACCCAGTGGCCAGGGCCCTGGTGATAGCTTAGGATGGCGGTCCTGGACCGTGTGCTCCCCTTGCTCTTGTCGCCCCAAAGAAAGCCCTGGGTTGGGGCAGAGGAAGCCATCTGTAGCTCTCAAGCTCCACGGCCATTCAGTGGAGGCACAGCTCCATGCAGCCCACGGGGCAGTTCCTTAGGACAAGTAGGACTGCAATGTGCAGAAAACAGGGACCTGGTGCTTAACTGGCTCCCGCATGGAATGTCTCATCATTTCCTGTCTCCGGGGGATCCTATGTAAACCTGTTTAGACAGAGTCTCATTGTATTTTATTTCTGAGCTCCAGCAGGCTTCCCCTCCCCAGGTCAAACCTCAAAGTGGAGGCTGTCTCCTCGGTCACCACTTCTACTGGGGCTTCAGGGCCGCAAGGAAAACTCATCAGTGCCTTGACCTCAGTCCCTCGCTGCTGCGCTCAGGTTCACTGAGAACATCTGGCCGCCCTGACCTCCCTGTCCATTTGCCAATGGACTGAAGCGAGGAGGACTGGAGTACCTTCTGCAGCCTCTGTGCTGATGGAGGAGGGCCAGACCAGCTCGGCCTCGTGTCAGGAGGACCTGCGAGCCTGCCTGTCTGGCTCAGTCATGGAAGGATGGATGAGCTCCCTCAGTGGTTGGGACACCACCACCCCACAGGCTGTTATGCCGGGTTTCCTGGGGCCACGGTGAGGGAAGTGGCCCCTGTCCTATCACAGGAATCTGAAAATAAAGCTCAGAATTAGTACCTAATACCCCGTTAGCAGAACCCACCCTGTCTTCCAAAAAGTGGATTTCCCAGCTCAACATGTGGAGTTCTACAGAGAAAGCCACGTCCATGGAAATGAAAAAAACTCAGATGTGGTGCCCGTAGGCCCCTGCTTCCAACAAGGGACTTGACTTACCCGGACCCCCTACTGAAGACACCGTCTCATGGGGTGGGAGTTCATCGGGGAACATGTGGATATACAGCAATGCCCAGTGACCGTGGGAAGCTTCCTGAGAGCCAAGGTGTGCTTGTGGAGTCTGTCATGGATGCATGTCCTGAACAAAGGGCAGGTCCCCTGCTTTCAGGTCCTGCTCAGGCACAGCTGTGTGACCTCATCGTGGAGAAGCCTGGCAGTCAATTACAGAGGATGGGGCATCCAGATCTCACCTCAGTGTCTTCTCTGGCTCCTGCTGACCCTCCCCCAGCCCCGGGCCTCCGGGATGTCTCCTGGGCATGCTACTCTGGGCCTGCTGTGAATAAAATCTGTAAGACCTATTTTTGCAAGATAAAAATCAACCTGAATTCCTTCTTTTTAGCTAGAATGTTCCAAGCTATAATATCAGTAATACTTTCTAGGAATCCAAAACTTTATCATGAAGAGGCTCTCCCCAATTGTCACCAGGAAGATAAAGAAATGCTGATAAGAGGAGTTTGAGTCCCTCAGGAATGGCAAACATGTGGTATGTGTTTGCTCATCAGCCTCCTTCCACCTTGGCAGGGATAACTGACTGTGTGCTCACAAAGCACTTTCCTCTGAGATCAGACAGGATTCAGAATCCCCAGTTCATACTCCAGGCAGCCCCTCCCCCTCAGGTAGAGTCAGCATCAGGAATTAATTTTAAAAACATAAAAATGAAAGAGGTGAATTGTGTGCTCTACATGGCATAATTCAATTTCTCAGGAAGGGGTTCTGGACTATGTGGTTTTGCCAGTCTTTCTGTTCACAAATTATTTAATTGGGACTCAAGACTCAACTTTTCACTCACCCCACACATTTTTGTCTACTATCCAAAATCCCACTCCAAACGAAGTGAGAAAGGCTATCCTACTCTTTTTTTTTTTTTAGTTTTGTTTTATTGCTTAAAGTATTACAAAGAGTATTACATATGTCTCCTTTTTTCCCCCTTGACTTTCCCCCAGCCTCCCCGACCCCCCAGTGTCTTGTGTCCATTGGTTATGCTTATGTGCATGCATACAAGTCCTTCCATTGATCTCTTACCTTCCCCCTGCCCCAACCCTCCCTGGCCTTCCTGCTATAGTTTGACAGTCTGTTCGATGCTGCTCTGCCTCTGTATCTATTTTTGTTCATCAGTTTATAATGGTCTTTATTATCCATAAATGAGTGAGATCATGAGGTATTTTTCTTTCATTGACTGGCTTATTTCACTTAGCGTAATGCTCTCCAGTTCCATCCATGCTGCTGCAAATGGTAACAATTCCTTCTTTTTGACAACAGCATAGTATTCCATTGTGTAGATGTACCACAGTTTTCTAATCCACTTATCTGCTGATGGGCACTTAGGCTGTTTCCAAATCTTACCTATGGTAAATTGTGCTGCTATGAACATAGGGATCCATATATCCTTTCTGATTGGTGTTTCTGGTTTCTTGAGATAAATTCCTAGAAGTGGGATCACTGGATCACATGGGAGTTCCAATTTTAGTTTTTTGAGGAAACTCCATACTGTTCTCCACAGTGGCTCAGCAGACTGCATTCCCACCATCAGCGCATGAGTGTTCTTTTTTCTCCGCATCCTCTCTAGCACTTGTTGTTTGTTGATTTGTTGATGATAGCCATTCTGAGAGGTGTGAGGTGGTACCTCATTGTTGTTTTGATTTGCATCTCTCGGATGATTAGTGACTTTGAACATGTTTTCATGCGTCTCTTGGCTTTCTGAATGTCCTCTTGAAAAGTATCTATTTAGGTCCTTTGCCAATTTTTGATTGGATTGTTTATCTTCCTTTTGTTAAGTTGTATGAGTTCCCTATAAATGTTGTAGATTAAACCCTTATCAGTGATAACATTGGCAGATATGTTCTCCCATTGGCAAATATGCAGTGGGCTTTCTTTTTGTTTTGTTGATGGTTTCTTTTGCTGTGCATAAGCTTTTTATTTTGATGTAGTCCCATTTGTTTATTTTCTCTTTAGTTTCCATTGCCCTAGGACAGTGATGGTGAACCTATGACACACATGTCAGAGGTGACACGGGAACTCATTTTTTTGGTTGATTTTTCTTTGTTAAATGGCATTTAAATATATAAAATAAATAACAAAAATATAAATCTTTGTTTTACTATGGTTGCAAATATCAAAAAATTTCTATATGTGGCACAGCACCAGAGTTAAGTTAGGGTTTTTCAAAATGCTGACACTCCGAGCTCAAAAGGTTCACCATCACTGCCCTAGGAGTTGTATCGGTGAAGAAATTGCTTCAGCATATGTCTGAGATTTTGTTGCCTTTAGATTCCTCTAGTATTTTTATGGCTTCCCATCTTATGTTTAAGTCCTTTATCCATTTTAAGTTTATTTTTGTGTATGGTGTAAGTTGGTGGTCTAGTTTCATTTTTTTGCATGTATCTGTCCAATTTTCCCAACACCATTTATTGAAGAGACTGTCTTGACTCCATTGTATATTCTTTCCTGCTTTGTCAAATATTAATTGAGCATATTGGTTCAGGTCGTTTTCTGGGTTCTCTATTCTATTCCATTGATCTATATGTCTGTTTTTGTGCCATTACCAAGCAATTTTAAGAACAGTGGCTTTGTAATACAGCTTGATATCTGGTATTGAGATCCCACATACTTTGTTCTTCTTTCTCAGGATCGCTGCAGCTATTCGGGGTCTTTTTTTATTCCAGATGAATTTTGGGACAGTTTGTTCTAGGTCTGTGAAATATGCCATTGGTATTTTAATGGGGAGTGTGTTGAATCTATAGATTGTTTTGGGTAGTATGGACATTTTAATGATGTTGATTCTATCAATCCATGAACATGGGATGTTCTTCCATCTGTTTACATATTCTTCTATCTCTTTTTTCAACGTCCTGTAGTTTTCTGAGTATAGGTCTTTTACCTCCTTAGTTAAGTTTATTCTTAGGTATCTTAATTTTTTTGGTGTTATGGTAAATGTGATTGCTTTTTAGTCCCTCTTTCTGTAAGTTCACTATTGGTGTATAGAAATGCCATAGATTTCTTGGCGTTAATTTTGTATCCTGCTACATTGCCGAATTCATTTATTAAGTCTAATAGTTTTTTGATGGAGTCTTTAGGGTTTTTATGTCCAATATCATGCCATCTGCAAATAAGGACAGTTTTACTTCTTCTTTTCCAATTTAGATGCCTTTTATTTTTTCTTGTCTAATCACAATGGCCAGTACTATGTTGAATAGGATTGGTGAGAGTCAGCATCCCTGTCTTTGTTCCTGTTCTTAGGGTAAATGATTTTAGTTTTTGCCCATTGAGTATGATGTTGGCTGTGGGTTTGTCATATATGGCTTTTATTATGTTGAGGTATGATCCTTCTATTCCCACCTTGCTGAGAGTTTTTATCAGAAATGGTTGTTGGATTTTTTCAAATGCTTTTTCTGCATCTATTGATATGTCTATGTGGTTTTTCTCTCTCAATTTGTTTAGATGATGCATCACGTTTATTGATTTGCGGATATTGTACCATCCTTGCATCCCTGGGATAAATCCTACTTGGTCATGGTGTATGATCTTTCTGATGTACTGCTGGATCCAATTTGCTAGGATTTTGTTGAGGATTTTGGCATCTATGTTCATGAGGGATATTGGCCTGTAATTCTCTTTCATTGTGTTGTCTTTATCTGGTTTTGGTATTAAGGTGATGCTTGTTTCATAGAATGAGCTTGGAAGTGTTCCTTCCTCTTGATTTTTTTTGGAATAGTCTGAGGAGGATAGGTTTTTGTTCTTCCTTGTATGTTTGGTAAAACTCCCCTGAGAAGCCATCTGGCCCAGGCTTTTGTTTGCTGGAAGCTTTTTCATGACTGCATCAATTTCTTCCATAGTTATTGGCCTATTGAGATTTTTAGATTCTTCCTGATTGAGTTTTGGAAGGTTGTATTTTTCTAGGAATATGTTCATTTCCTCCAGGTTGTCCAGTTTATTGGAAAAGAGTTGTTCATAATATTTTTTAACAATCCTTTGTATTTCTGTGGGGTCTGTTGTTATTTCTCCTCTTTCATTTCTGATTTTGTTTATTTAGGTCCTCTCTCTTTGCTTCTTGGTGAGCCTGGCTAGAGATTAATCAATCTTGTTTATTCTTTCAAAGAATCAGCTCTTAGTTTCATTGATCTTTTGTATTGCTTTTTGGTCTCTATATCGTTTATCTCCACTCTGATCTTTATTATTTCCTTCCTTCTACTTACACTGGGCTTTTCTTGTTGCTCTCTTTCTAACTCTTTGAGTTATAAGGTTAGGTAATTTATTACTATTGTTTCTTGTTTTTTGCAGTAGGCTTGTAGAGCTATGAACTTCCCTCTCAAGACTGCTTTCACTGTGTCCCATAGGTTTTGGATTATTGTGTTTTCATTGTTCTTTGTTGCCTTGATGTTTTTTCTATTTCTTCTTTGATCTCTCTGGTAACTCAGTCATTGTTTCATAGCATGCTATTTAGTCTCCATGTATTTGATTTTTTTGGATTGTTTTTTTTAAAATATATTTTATTGATTTTTTACAGAGAGGAAGGGAGAGGGATAGAGAGTCAGAAACATTGATGAGAGAGAAACATTAATCAGCTGCCTCCTGCACACTCCCTACTGGGGATGTGTCTGCAACCAAGGTACATGCTCTTGACTCGAATCGAACCTGGGACCCTTGAGTCCACAGTCCAAAGCTCTATCCTCTGAGCCAAACTGGTAAGGCTTGGATTGTTTTTATTGTAGTTGATTTCCAGTTTTATACCATTGTGATCTGAGAAGATGCTTGATATGATTTCTATCTTCTTGAATTTGAAAAGACTTTGCCTGTGACCCAATATATGGTCTATCTTTGAAAATGACCCATGTGCACTTGAGAAGAATGTATATTCTGTGGCTTTTGGGTGAAATGTTCTGAAGATGTCAATTAATTCCATCTGATCTAGTGAATCATTTAGGATTGATTTTTCTTTGCTGATTTTTTGTTTAGAGGATTTGTCCAATGGTGCTAGTGGGGTATTAAAGTCCCCTACTATGATTGTATTGCTGTCAATCTCTCCCTTGATATCCCCAGAAGTTTTTTTCTTTTTTGTTTTTTTTTTTGTTTTTTTTTTTTATGTATTGGGTGCGTATATGTTTACCAGAGTTATTTCTTCTTGTTGGATTGCTCCCTTTAGTATTATGAAATGGCCTTCCTTATCACTTTTTATGTCCTTCACTTTGAGATCTAATTTGTCAGATATAACTATTGCTACCCCAGCTTTTTTTTTTTTCCATTTCCATTCGCCTGAAAAACCTTTTTCCATCCTTTCACCATCAGTCTGTGCATGTCTTTTTTCTGACGTGGGTTTCTTATAGACAGCAGATATATGGGTCATGTTTTCTTATCCACTCAGTTACCCTATGTCTTTTGATTGGGGCATTTAATCCATTTGCATTTAAAGTTATTATTGATAGGTACTTGTTTGTCACCATTTTTATTCTTTACCCCTGTGTTCCTTCTTCATTTCCTATTTTTTCCATTTATAGTAGACCCTTTAGCATTTCTTGCTTTGCTGGTTTGGTGGTAGTAAACCCCCTTAGTCCTTTTTTTGTCTGTGAAGCTTCTGATTTCACCCTCAATTTTGATTGATAGCCTTGCTGACTACAGTATTTTTGGATTCAGACACTTGCTTTGCATGACTTTGTATATTTCATTCCATTCCCTTCTTGCCTGATGTGTTTCTGTGGAGAAATCAGTTGCTAGTCTGATGGGGGATCCTTTGTAGGGAACTTTCTGTCTCTCTCTGGCAGCTTTTTAGATTCTTACTTTGTCGTTGGTGTTTGCCAATTTAATTATAATGTGCTTGGCATTGGTCTTTTGGAGTTCATTATGTTTTGGACTCTGTGAGCTTCTTGGATTTGTGTGAGTTTTTTCTTCCCTCTATCAGGGAAGTTTTCTGTCATTATTTCTTCAAACAGGTTTACTATTCCTTGCTCAGTTTCCTCTCCTTCTGACATCCCTATTATGCAGATGTTGTTTCGTTTCATGTTGTCCTAAAGTTCTCTTGGCTCTCTTCCTGCTTCTTATTTTTTTCTAGATGCTGCTCTGCTTGGTTATTTTTTCCTACCTTTTCTTCTAGCTCACTGATGTGGTCCTCTGCTTCTTCTAGTCTACTTTTAATGCTTTCTATTGAGTTCTTTATGGCAGTGGTGTCATTTTTCATTTCTTCTTCATTTCCTCTTGGTTCTTACACATATTGTTGAATTTGTCTTCCATTCTTTTCATCCGCCTTATGACCATTTCTCTGAATTCTTTCTCTGACAGGTTGCTTGCCTCTATTTCGTTTACTTCCTTTTCTGGTGATGCCTGATTTTCTTTCATATGTGGGCTATTTCTTTGTATCCCCATGATCTCTCTTCTCTGGGTGTCTGGTTATGTAGTCCTCTCTCTCCTGCATTGATTCAAAGGCACAAAATACAACACAACAAGGCACAACACACAAGGCACTGAACACAAATGTATTCATGATACTAATAACCCCAAATAAAGGTGACCACCAGAGAAAAGAGAATTAGGGGATAAGAAAGAAAGAAGAAGAGAAAAAGAAAGAAAGAAAACAAGAGGAATAAAAGGAGTGCAAAAAATGAAATTGGAAAAGGAAAAAAAAGTAAGAAGAAAAGAAAGAGAATGAAATAGAAGAGGGGAAAAAACTATTTATATGGGGAGAAAACTCCAATAAAACAGCCACTAATCCCAACAAAAGCCAGCAACAAATACCTAGAGGTGAATGCAAACTACAAACAACAACTAATATCAAGTGAGGTGAGGGAAAACAAAGCAAAAGATAACCAAAAAAAAAGCAAAACAATATCACAAACAAGCATAAAAAACCCCCAATATAATCAACAATCAAGCAAACAACAACGAAATAACAGAGAAAAAAAAAATGGATAGTGAAGAAAGAGAAGCGAAAGGTGTGTATGGACTTAGAGCAGGGATTGGAAATTAGATATATAAGTAGGGTCAAATTTTAACAGGGCGTAAAAAGAAGGAATAGGGAAAATCTAAAGCAAAAATAGGGTAAGAGAAACAGGACAACAAAAGGGGGAAAGTGAGGAAGAGAGTGTTGGCATAAAGGTAAATTTGAGATAGAGTAAAATGATGATAAAGGAAAGATGAAAATAGAATGTAGAACACTAATCCCAAAATAAAATAAAGAGAAAATAAAATGACACTTTTTTAAAAAAAGGTAAAATAGTCATAGTAATAATACTGATTAAAAATAAAAATGTAATAATTAAAAAGGTAAGATCAAGTGAGAAAAAAGAAAAAAAAAAGTTTCTTAAGTAAAAGATAAAAAAAATAAAAATAAAAATGTGCAGTAGTGAAGGTCATGCACTTCCTGTACTGTTCTGCTTGGCACATCTGTTTCCTAGTCAGGACAGTATTGAAGTTCCCGGGGTTCCACTGCTCCTCAGGGTTGTAGGCCACAGTCCTGACTTTCAAGCAGGCAGCACTGCTTTGTTTCTTATGCTCCCTTATTTGTGTTTACACAAGAGTCAATTTGTGATTCAACCCCTGGGTGGCAGTGTCTCTGGATTGACCTCCGTGTCTATAGGTCCTCTCTAGCTAGTGTTTAGATTTTGTTTTCCCTGTGGCACTTAATACTGGTTTGGGGGAATGGGCTGCCCCAGAGCTGGTTCTCTGGTCTTTATTCCCTGCTCTGATCCCCGGTTCCACAAAAACAACTTTCCCCTGCAGTTTCTTAGAGTGTCCCCAATTGGGTGATCCTATGTATTGGGGTTAGTAATCAAAAGCAAGGATTAAAAGAGGAAAGAGAGAGAGAGAGAGAGAGAGAGAGAGAGAGAGAGAGAGAGAGAGAGAGAGAAACAAGCCAGAGTAAGTGCACAAACTCTGGTGCTCCGGCACAAGTCTGTGCACTCTTTTCCCCTTGGGTCTAAGCAGCCGGCACACTGTTAAAATTTTTAGTCTGCCCTTTTGTGCCCAGTTCAGCTATGGGTTGTTTCTTTTTGTTTGTTTTTCTTGTTTTTTTTAGAGTTCCCGTCTGTAAGCAGCCCTGCAAATCCCCTTCCACACTCATGGATCAGGCCAGCCCCAGGGGCCGCGGACTTTTCCTCCAGCTCCCGCCGTGCATGTTTCTCTGTCCTGCCCAGACCACAGACCTCACCTTATCCCAGGCGAAATCTGGCCTTTCCGTGAGGGGTGCAGAACTCCTCCGAATCCGTGTGCTCATGCCACTTGGGGACCGGTGTTCCCGGGTTCGCAGCTGTTCGCTGGGGGCCTTAGTTGTAGATTCCCAGGATTTTCAGGCTTCCGACAACATCCACTCTCCCCTTCCAGATGGCGCGGTCTCTGCGTCCTAGCGGGTCGCTCCGGGAGGGATCCCAGCAGCAGTGGAAGCTGTCCGGTCAGGGGAACCCCGTCCAGCAATCCCCCACAGTCCCCTGGAGCATAGCTGTCCCTCAACTCACAAACACACACTCCCCGCGCGACCACACACTCTCCCTTCGTTCTCTCACTCACGCACTGTCTTGCAGTCGGCCTTCCCGTTGGCAGCCATCTTCCTTCCTCCGCGATCCTGCTCTGATGAGCTCTCCTGAAGGGGTTTCTGGGTTGTATTAAATGTCAGAAATAAATTACTTAAGTGAGATGAAAACACAGAGATGAGATTATAGTATGGACATTAATCCTACCCAAGAATAGAAAATTAACTCCATTGAACATCCCCGGAGTAACCCTATTACTTTTAAAACTGTACTTTAGTAGCCACATGTCTTGGGAACACGTAGAAAACATGGAAACATTCTACACAGGACACTTGAACTTGATGTCCTCTCTTCAAATCTTAAGTGTATCTCTCCTCCGCCCTGCACCACGCGTGACAATAAGGAAAAACTCAGCGAGCGCTAACAGTGACCTCAGGCATGGACAGAAGGACTTTAGTCCAGGCCTAAATAGACTGAAACCATTTTGCAGAATTGGGCCTGTGCCCTCTTACCTGTTACTCATGATCAGTTACAGGCATGCACAGCTGGATTGGCGTACTGAGAACATCTGTCATCTCCAACATGAGCGTCCATTGCTTCTTCTTTGGGGTCACCCACGATGCCAACTGCTGCGGTCCAGGTGGCTGGAGCTCTCTGTATTTTTGGATTATAGGTCATACAGACTTGGCTGACTATGAGTAAGGGGCATCACCCAATTCCTTCAGCCTGGCCTGGACCCTATCCGGTTTGGGGAGGGGTGAGGACTCTTAATTCTGGTCCTGTCATGACAATAATGTAAGCTTTGGAACCACACCTACCTCCTCTGCATGACAATGTGCCATAACAGTAGCACCTGGATTTAGGAGACAATCACTAAGTGATGTGTGAAGCCTTTTACCATCTGCAGCCTTCGCTCATACAGATGAAGAGGCCCAACATTCTGTTTCTCACCCTGTCGGGGGCAGAAGACTGAACTTCAGGGCACAGTAAGGGAAGGTCAGTTTACAAAATGTGAAACAATGTGGTATTTGACACCAACAAGGCTAAAGGTGAGAGATTTGGATGGCAAGTACTTATATATATATGTGTGTGTGATATCATATATACAGCATATCTAACAAATATGTGCCAATATTAAAAATAAAAGCTGTATTACTTTATACTTTTTTTTAAAATACACTTTTACTGATTTTTAGAGAGAGTGGAAAGGAAAGGGATAGAGAGATAAGAACACTGATGAGAGAGAAACATCGATTGTCTGCCTCCTGCATGCCCCCTACTGGAAGTTGAGCTCACAACCCAGGCATATGCCTGACCCGGAATTGAACCACCGGGGACTTCTTGGTTCATGGGTTGATACTCAACTACTGAGCCACACCAGCCGGGCCTACTTTATACTTTGAGATGTGTCTGAGCAACATTGTTTGTTTGTTAGGCAGTTAATATGGCTATTTCTTCTTTTTTCATCTCAAAGAAAGACTTATTGAAGTTCTTTCTAATATGATATGGAAAACTGTATGTTTTACCTGAAAATTGTCTATATTGACTTTTTAGGCACCTAATGCAGTCTTTCTTCCAGGCTAGCCTACCATGTTGATTTTTTTTTCCGGTATCTTTCCTTTTCCCACAGAATTTGGCAGGTTTGATGGGAGAGCAGGGCGTGATGTATTGAAAGATATCTAATAAGTTTTCAGTTCTTTGGGAATATGGGGAAGCATAAACCAACTTTTAAAGGCAAGCTTTTTTTTACAATCTAGATGGAAAGAACCCTCCATTACAAGACTAGTTATTGCGTTGATCCTGTAATTTAGTTATTCTCTTTGATGATATAGGATCTTGAGGGATCCAAGCAAATATTTCCTACACTGGGCAAAGCAGCCCCACGCTCTGCAGGCAGGACACAGAGCCCACAGGCACTGAGGCAGGGCCTCCCAGGGTCCAGACCGTAGCAGCTTCCGGAACAAGTGAAAGCATGCAGGTGTCGCTCCTGTGACCCCAGACCAAGCAGGCCACAGGGTCTTTGCCCAGTGGCCTGCTGGGATAGGCCCACCCTGCTCTTCTTCCTCAAGGTTCATTTTTCATTTTGATTGCGTCCTGATGGCTTCGTGCCATGAACCATCTGAGGACCTGCTTTAAAGGAGGAAGGTCCTGACGAGCTCCAGCGATTGCCCCTTCCCTCAAACCCAGGGCTCCACTCCTGCAGTCGCCCGTGGAGGGGCCAGCAGGGCGGTGCAGGGCTGCGTCTCTCCGAGAAGGAGTGTCCCTTGCTGCCGCGTTCCCGGGCTGCTCCACTCCACGGAGGCAGCACAGCCTGCTTTAGCTCTGACCTGTGAAAACAGGTAACTCGGCAACGGGAAGTGACCGGAGCTGCAGAGCCACCCGAGCGTGAAGAGACGCCCCAGTCCCATGGCCCAGTGCAGAGGCTTCGCCCATCCCTTTACCAAGCCCTGGCCAGGCCCCTGAGAGGTGTGGCTGGAGCAAGGGGGGTGGGGGGGCAGGCTGCCCTCCCTGGAGCTCCTCTAACCTGGGAAGAGAGCAGAGTGCACACCTGTCTGCCCACCTGCTTCACGTCTTGCTAATCTGTTCTCAACAGCAAGGCAGGTGCGAGCACACATAACACACACACATGCCACACACACCCCACACACACACCCCCCACACACACACCACACACACCACACCACACACACACCCCACACACATACCACACACAAACACACCACACACACACACACACCACACACCACACACACACACCACACACACCACACACACACACACACCACACACACACCACACACACACACACACCACACACCACACACACACCACACACACACACACACCACACACACACCACACACACACACACCACACACCACACACACACCACACACACACACACCACACACACACACCACACACCACACACCACACACACACCACACACACACACACACACACACCACACACACACCATACACACACCACACACACACCACACACACACACACACACCACACACACACACACACCACACACACACCACACACACACCACACACACACACACACCACACACACACCACACACACACCACACACACACCACACACACACCACACACACACACCACACACCACACACACACACACACACACACCACACACACCACACACACACCACACACACACACCACACACCACACACACCACACACACACCACACACACACCACACACACACCACACACACACACCACACACCACACACACCACACACACACACACACCACACACACACCATACACACACCACACACACACCACACACACACACACACACCACACACACACACACCACACACACACCACACACACACCACACACACACACACACCACACACACACCACACACACACCACACACACACCACACACACACCACACACACACACCACACACCACACACACACACACACACACACCACACACACCACACACACACCACACACACACACCACACACCACACACACCACACACACACCACACACACACCACACACACACCACACACACACACCACACACCACACACACACACACCACACACCACACACACACACACACCACACACACACCACACACACACCACACACACACACCACACACCACACACACACACACACACACACACACCACACACACCACACACACACCACACACACACACCACACACCACACACACACACACACACACACACCACACACACCACACACACACCACACACACACACACACACCACACACACACACACACCACACACACACCACACACACACACACACACCACACACACACACACACCACACACACACCACACACACACCACACACACACACACACCACACACACACCACACACACACCACACACACACCACACACACACCACACACACACACCACACACCACACACACACACACACACACCACACACACCACACACACACCACACACACACACCACACACCACACACACACCACACACACACCACACACACACCACACACACACCACACACACACACCACACACCACACACACACACACACACACACCACACACACCACACACACACCACACACACACACCACACACCACACACACCACACACACACCACACACACACCACACACACACCACACACACACACCACACACCACACACACCACACACACACACACACCCTGGGCAATTATTTAGGAGGTTTTCTCGTCCACTGCCTTTCCGCTCTGGGGAAGGTGTTAGAAACCCTAGCGCAGGTTCGCAGGTTCGGAGAAAGAACAACATTGCCTTCTATGGGGCACACTTCTCAGCAGGAAGGAAACGGTTAAACTTTCCCTGAATCAAATGCTGACACAGAGGAGGTGCATGGGGATTGGTCTGAGGTCCCTTCTGAAATGCAAGCTGGTTAAGAACCGAGACAGGTTTGGGTTAAGGTTTTGGAATTGCCCCCGTTTTTTCTCAAAAAGCTGCCCTCTCTGGGACGCCCTCCTGGCCTACAGCAGCACCTGCAGGCTCAGGCTGCTTTGTGTCTCCCACCCCCGGGATGGGGAGGGACGGAGGCGAGGAGCACGGAGAAGGGTGAACTCCAAGGAAGGGATTTCCAGGGCAGGGTCCTTCACCTCCCGCCCCCTCCCCGCTGCTCCCCAAACACGAAGTGCAAGTATTCTTCTTTGTTCAACACCCATGTTTTAAACATTTTAAATTAAATTCCCCCACTCTCTCCCTCCAACTCATCATGTATGTGCATGCACACACACAGGCACACACACCACCCGCTTAGCTTGCTGCGTTTGGAAGACGATTTCATGTGCACCAGGGGGCCCCGCGGCCTGCAGGGGAGCCGGCTGTGCGAGGCTGCGCAGAGCAGCGTGACCGGAATCCAGGATGGAGCGCAGCAAAGCCCGAGGCGCGTGTCTGCTGGGAGTGCACACAGGTCTCCTTAGCAACTTGCCTGCATGTCTTTCCCCTTCATGTGTATGGGTTTCTTCCAAACCCAAGGGAAGTAGAAGCTGGGCTTCCAAAGGCCTCGCATCCTCTTCTCTGCCGCCCTCCCCCCCCCCCACACACACACATGTAGGAGCCCCTCTGAGGCTGGCTGCGGCTGCGGTGGCTCCCAGAGACCATGTCTCTCAGTGGAGGCGAAGGTGCGGGTTCTCGGCAGGGCGGCCAGGCTGCTCCCCACTCTCCACTGTGAAGGGGACACAGCCCCGCTCCACCCTCTCACTATTTCTTTTCCTTCCTGTCTTGCTCTTCTCTCTTTTCATTGTTCCCCCATCCACGCACACACATGGAGGGTCCACGGTCGAGACCAGGGGTGGTGAACCTTTTGAGCTCGGAGTGTCAGCATTTTGAAAAACCCTAACTTAACTCTGGTGCCGTGTCACATATAGAAATGTTTTGATATTTGCAACCATAGTAAAACAAAGACTTATATTTTTGATATTTATTTTATATATTTAAATGCCATTCAACAAAGAAAAATCAACCAAGAAAAATGAGTTCGCGTGTCACCTCTGACACGTGTGTCATAGGTTTGCCATCACTGGCTCTAGTCAGAAGGCGCATGTGTTAGGAAAAGACCTGCCTTTTAGGAAACTGGTTTGTCGGATTGGATGTGACAAGGTTCACTTTGGGGGAGACTTAAAGACTGCGATGTCTTTGCCTAAAGTCCTTCACCTTGAAATCGCTCTAGAGGCGTAGAGCTGCTGTCTCTTTGGAGCCAGTGTTGAATATAAATCTTAGTTACTTCTCCTGCTAGTCAGGGGAGATAGCAAAAAGAAACCTGGCCAGCAAATGCTAAGGTTTCCTCTTGGCTCTCTTACAAACAGATGTTGGTTGTCATTCTGTGGTTGTTAAGCAGGCACCTGATTGGACCAAGCAGCAGTGTGTGTGTGTGTGTGTGTGTGTGTGTGTGTGTGTGTGTGTATGTGTACACATGCCCACATGCTTGTGCCATGTGCGAAAGAGAGTGGGTGGAGGGGGGGGGGAGAGAGAGAGAGAGAGAGAGAGAGAGAGAGAGAGAGAGAGAGATGAGAGAAGGGAGGAGAGAGAGGAAAGAGGATGGCCAGGGGAGAGTCTTAGGGTGGGACTATGTTGGGGGGTGGGGGCGGATATAAGGACCGGAATGCAGAAAGAGATTTGTTTGGGGAAAAGTTTAGAGCAAGAACTGGGTAATTACTTTTTTTCCTTCCTAACTTTAATTTGGTGGAGACTAGAAAAATGTGTCTTGTTTGGCTGTTGATTGTTGTTCTAAAACTGGGGTGGGGACATCCAGCCTGAGTGCCCTGCCACGGCATGATGGGCGAGTGGATTACATGTTTGACCAAATCCAGCAGCTAGTCTTTAAGTTGACAATTGTGTCTGGCCTGAGAGTGATGCTATGACACTTCACATGGCCTGGTAGGGAACGGGCTCCAGCCCTGGCTCTGGCCCAAAAGGGAGGCATGGAATCCGCAGGGACTGCCCCAGGCGAGCTGCTGGCCTGGCGGAGAGCTGATGCAGGCTCACCTGTCCAAATTTCAAATGATGACCTAGGAAACAGAAGATGGAGAAAATGAGACTTTAATAACACTGGGAGGCCCGGCACCCATTGCACAGGAACACAGGTGGGGCAGGGGACACAGCCTATTTATTTAGACCCTCCTCCAGTTCCTCATTGGCTGAGGACTATTTCATCACCTGTTTCCTGAGAGGTCGCCCAGGTCCTGCTGTCTCCCATTGGGTTGTTTAAAAAAGTGGGCTGGGCCTTCTCTAGTCGCCTCCACCTCCTTTTGTCGGGAATCTTCCTTGGTCATATGCTACCAGGCACATGCACAGCTCTCATCCTCTTTCTCCACCCGCACATCCTGTTTGCTCTTGGGAAATCCAGCAGCCCCCTGGCCACGTGCTGTTTCTTTTCTATGAAGAAAATCAGAGGCATGTTTCTTACAAATTCCCCCTTTTTCTTAAACTGATTCTGTCTTCGTTAGCTGTTTTGAAACCTGCTGGCTTTCTTAGAGGAAGGGAGAGGGAGAGAGTCCACACAGGTTCCTCCCGTGTCGGCTTCAGAGCGGTTGAGTGGTGAGAGTACATCTCAGGGTTGGCCGTCGTCCTTGCTCTGCTCATGTCTGTCTGACTGCCTACCACAGCCCCTCCAGGATCTCGGCTCTGAATTCTTTCAGGAAAGGGTTGTTGGTGAGGAGGGGTGAAGGCTTCTCTCAGAGCCAAGAGATCCTTGCTCTCTGTCAGAGGGATGATGAGGCCTGGGCACAGAAGGAGGTGGGCTTGTGACCTGGCAGAGACAAACTCTATTATAAAATTTAGTATTATTAAGCAATTAGAACAGCAAGAATGACAACAAATGGTCTGGTGGAAGGAAAAAAATATTTCAGTTCTAATAATTCCCTATTGAAATAGAATTTGTCTCCATAAAAATCATGCTTATTTTTATTAAAGAGCCAAATTAAGACCAATTTATCTATTGCATTAAGTCTAGTTTCAATTCGGCCTGATTGTTTGCATAAACACAAGAATGGTAACTGCTGGAATTTCATGATTGAGTCTCAATGTGCCCCTCAGGGCAGAGAAGCCAAGCCATCCAGCTGCCATCAGGCCTGCCTGCAATACCTGCTGGGTTAGGTGAATCCCTCACCAAGATCTGTACCTGCTGTGGCTCCACCTGGGCCCTTGCCCTGGCCTTCAAGGCCCACCACAGCAGCCCTGCTACTCATTGCAGCGTAGCATGCGTGGGGGGTTGGGCAGGGATGCAGAGGCACCCTCGCTGCTCACCTCCCACTCCAACTGACTGCCAGTGATGGCAGGGTATGTGTCCGATGCTCCGGCGCCATCCATTTTCAGAGCTACCAAGCAAGATACCAGGCATTCTCCATGGCACTCTTATTGGCTTCAAGTCTCCAGAGTCCAGACATGACTCTTTTAAACATGGCACTCCAGTCAAAGTTTTTGGTCAGTAAAACCATCTTTGGAAACCAGTCTTATTGAATTTATGCAAAGAGATGCATTGCAACAATTCATTCATTAAGAATTGCCAAATTTCAGAGGGATCATATAGGGGGAAAAATACACTAACCTGCCTTAAGACCTTCTGATTTTTCTTGCCAGTCCTTTCCATGGACACCTCAGAAAATGTAACATTTTTCCAAATGCATTATAACAAAACAGCAACTGTCTCCAAATGACAAGAAGAAATTTAAAATGACATGGTTATGGATTTCCATATAATGCAAATAACATGGAATCTTGTCCTTTCTGCAAAACACAACATTCTACAATATTATGACCAATAACTATTGGCTTTTGAGAAAGGATCCTATGTACCTTTAGTATAAAATTTTCCTTCATGAAGAGAAAGCAGATCCTCGAGGCATTCCAGGGCCTGTTGGAATGACCTGAAGTGAACTCTAGGTCAAAAAAACCTTTTCTTAAAATTCAAACCCTAGGAAGGCTGTCAAACCCATCCACCAAGAGACTAGATTCATTCAAAGTGGCAAGAGGGTATTAAACACAAACCTAAGCTAGTGAAACTTCAGGTCCCACAATTAAGATCACTTTTTAAACAGTTATGTACCTGATTAAAATATCAAAATATATAATTATTCTAATAATTTATAGAACTTTTGCTTCCTAGGCAAATACAGGAAAAACCTTTTCCATTTTAACAGAAAACTTTTTCCCTAGAAAAGCTCCAAACAAATTCTGTATTAGCCGACTTTAGATTCACCTACCTATAATTTCCCTTTAAGATTTCTCTTCACAATCCTGCTATAATTTTCACAGATGTTTTATTCATTTAGCTTTTGAACAACTTAATTTCCTAATTATTTTAATAATGCATCTCCATACTTCATGCCTTCTATTACCAGAACCATATAGTTCATTTATATTTTAAAAAATGACAGACATCTGGTTTTTAGAAATATGTGTCTATACTAATAAAAGGGTAATATGCTAATTAGACCCGGTAGACTGGACGTATTCTGGACGTCCTTCCTGACAAAGCTGGGGTGTGGCTGGCCTACAAACCACCTGTGGCCCCTCACCCAGGCTGCCCTGCCCCGCCCCCCCAGTGGGGACCCCCTGACCCCGATCTGGGGCCCCCTTAAGGACAGGCTTGCCATCACCCACCCATGCACCAGGCCTCTATTTTTATATAATAAAAGGGTAATATGCAAATTGACCCTAACAGCAGAACGACCGCTGGACCAGTCACTATGAGGCTCACTGACCACATCTTGGTCCCTTTCCCTGGCTGGCAGGCTCTGATCACCTGATGGCTACTTGCAGCGGGGGCAGGGCCAGCAAGCAGGCAGGAACAGCCGACCTCTCGGTCCCTTCCCCTGGACGTCAGGCACCGATCACCTGATGGCAAACCGGGAATCGTGGGTGGGTGGCGGCGGGGGATGGGGCCAGCTGCAGGCAGCTGGGGAAGATGGCCCTGATCGCAGGCCAGATATATATATAATTTTAAATCTTTTGAAACCCTTCCTGGCTTTATTAACAAAAGTGCTAGAAAGGGGTTTGTAGGCTGGCATCATTATTTGCATTTTTAAAGGAAGGAAAATTGCCTTCTTGAGCAAATTCATTGCTTTCAGAAGTGAAAGCTGCACACGGACCCACTTGTTCCTGGAAGCTCTTTCCCTTTTGTTCCATCCAGTGAGTCCAAAGCAAACCTGCCTCCACTGTCTCGTTCTTAAACAGTTGATCTCGGTCACACCTCTGGGGTAAGTAAACAGCTAGTGGGTTTACTATTGTTTTTAAATTTCAGAAAAAGCTGACTGCTCTAATAACCTGCTGTGTCTGGCTTATTCTAGCGCCATTTTCATGTCTTTGTTCTGTAGTCACCCTAGCTACATTGTCATTTTCCATGTATCTTTCTCTAAAATGAGGGATGTGTAGTAGAAGATGAAAAATATCAATTTCTAACTTTCTCTTTGCTTGAAAGGAGCATGAGCACCATGGGGCTGTGTGTGTCTCCTTGCTCCCCTGCTCCCTTCTCTCCGTTTTCCTGGGAGAGAAACAGGGGCCCGACCTCGGCTGGCTGGTGTTGGGGCCGGCGCCTCTGCACTGAGCCTGCGAGACACCCACAGGAGGCCTGCGTCCAGGCGGTGATGTCACGGGTGGATAAAGCATGCTGTGTTGCATGGCAACAGCGAATTACACTCGGAACTGCTGCAATTGCTGGATGTATCTCTTTTGTTGATGTGATTGGATCTGTCTACCAAACACCAGGGCTGCAGAGGGCGAGAGAAAAGACATCAGGGAGACCAAAGACTCGCTGTGTCCCAGCTCCTGGTGTCAGAGTGAATTTCAAAGCCTAGATTTGAGTCCTTTCTTTGTGTCTTCCTCCCTCCCTCCCTCCCTCCCTTCCTCCCTCCCTCTCTCCCTCCCTCCCTCCCTCCCTTCCTCCCTCCCTCCCTCCCTCCCTCTCTCCCTTCCTCCCTCTCTCCCTCCCTCCCTCCCTCTCTCCCTTCGTTTTCTGTTTCATTCTCTTCCTCTCTGTGTCTTTTTCTCTCTCTCTGTCTTCTCTCTCTCTCTCTCTCTCTCTCTCTCTCTCTCTCTCTCTCAAATTCAATAAAAACATATCGTCTGATGAGGATTTAAAAAAAAAAGGAAGGTGGAGAGAGGGAACTCTTTCTGCTGGCCTTGTTCTGCTGGCATCACCCTGGATCTGGTGCTGGAGTTCACGCCAGGGAACACTCACACAGGCTCCCTTTGCCAGCAGCTGCACAGGGAGCTGCCCCGCTGATGAGGGAGCGCTGCTGGGAGAGCAACCCTGGCCTAAGACAGGAATGAAGGGGGCGCGGGGCCCACCACAGCCAGGAATTTCACTTCTTAGCAGCCCCATCCACAGAGAGAAGTAACAACTCCCGGGCCATTTCAGAACCAAAAAGTTAAAACGATGTCTCAGTGACGCCACATTCTGCCAGGGAATGGTCCATCTTGATTTTACCACAATCATTTTTAATTACTGACAGTCTATCTCTTAGTCATGCTGAGCAAAAGAGCAGTTTGATATAAAACATTGGAGCTTGAGTGTATCCCAAGACTTCACATTCCTATTGGATCATTTTTCTGGTAAAATTCTTCTTAAGGCTCATTTGTAGCCAGGGAAATTCCAAGAAGAATGTGAAAGTTACATTTTTTCCCCCAGAACCTTTATATCATCTGTCATTTGGGAAATTAAGTAAACATAATGCTACACAGTGTTTTTTCTAGAATTATTTTTGTTTCCATTTCTGGTGTTCCTTTTTACTGTTATTCTGCATTTACAAAAGAATTGGATGACGACAAAAAGAAACCAACTAAAAAAAAAAAAAAAAAGCAAAAATCTTGATCCATTTAATGTCACTTAATTTTCCAGACATGGGTGGATGGTTTGAAGATACTGGCCTGCAAGATGCAACAGGTTTAAACAAATAAGGTTTATAAGAAGTTACTTTTCCAGGTAATAGTATTTTCCTACAATTTCCCTAAACCTTCTATCCTCAAATATTGCATATTTTATTATATATATATATATATATATATATATATATATATATATATAATGAAGAATAACTGCATTTTTAAAAAGTACATTTTTTCTTGAATTCAGAGAGGAAGGGAAAAGGAGAGAGAGAGGAACATCAACGATGAGAATCACTGATCAACTGCTTCCTGCATGCCCCACACTGGGGATCGAGCCCACAACCTGGGCCTGTGCCTTTGCCAGAATCGAACCTTGACCTCCTGGTCCATAGGTTGATGCTCAATCACTGAGCCACACTAGCTAGGCTAGAATAACTGCATTTTAAACTTGATTTTTAAAAGTAGCAACGATTTTTATAATATACATCGCCAAGGAGTAGAGCAGCTATGGCATTCAATTTTATGGAGTTCTGAAATTTCTTGAAAAATTACTTTACAGTGTTACTTCTTTTGACAATGATGTAGGCAGAACTCATTTGAAACCAGCAGTTACTGTCCTTACACTCCGTGCTACCTTTGGTAATTAAATTTTAAAATATAATTATTAGAGGACTGTTTCCAAAAGCTCTAAATTCCTGGAAGACAGGGCTTATGTACATTGCATAGTAATGATATTGATGCTTTCACTCTATTCCTAGGTTGGTAGTACTACATGCATGTTATGGAACTCTCCATGCATGTCCAGTCGACTAAGCCTTGAGCTCAGCTATTGATATAAGTAGTTTCCTTTCAGTGTTATTGAAAGATTTTGCGCCAATTAGACAGACATTTTGAAACAATATAAATGATATATTTGCTTGACAAATTATTTTGCCACTTTTTCCAATGCATTAGCCTATATTTTTCAACTTAGTTACTAGTATTACTATCTAAAAGAGCACCATAGAAACTTCTCTGAAAAGAACACTTATTTTCCTCCTCAACACAAAGAAGGTTCTTATAGGAGATATTCAATTCATATTTTAGAAAATATTTATTTCCCAAACCAACCATTCCTTTACTAGGTCAGTATTTGATTTTTTTTTCCCCTGCAGCATGGGCACCTTCGGATGTCTCTTTTATTTTCTAAGATTAAAACTGAATTAGAAGCTAATGCTACAAACCGTTTGGAATGTATACATTTTTGTCCCTTTTTTGCCAAAAAATTAAAAGATACAGAGATTCCTCCCAACTGAAACACAGCATTGAACTCCTTTCCATGGACTCATGAAGGCGGTGCCCCTTAGATGACTAAATGTAACGTTTTGACAAATTCTTGTCATTGTTAACACATATTGCATAATAAACCTGATAATAACAATTCGTTCTCAACACTTCGGGACCCGGGCCTATTCCTCTGTGTGTTAAAAGGAGCTGCTATGTCACATGTTTTAGCCATGCTTAACGGGCTCACAGTGTCTGTCCACAGCCACTCCACCCCATGCCTCTGTCAGAGATCAAAGGGAAACAGAGACTCAGTTAAAATCTTTTATTTTAGAAGGAAGTAAACACTTAAAAATAAAATGAAGATCATTCTGAGGTGACTGGTTTGGATCCACCTACTTCCACCTGCTGCTGTTGTTTCTTTGGATCTAAAAGCCAAGCCACAAAGCTGCTTCGATTCTGAGACTGGCAACCTTTGTGTTGCCAGTGGCTGTAAGCACATGTGTGCCCACGGCGGCTCATCTCGACATAAGAAAGTGAAGTAAGTGAATGATTACATCTCAGTCCCTGTGTGTCCTGCTGTTGGTTTCCTGTATTCTTGCTCTCACCTTTGAGATCGTGTAGTTAAGGGCCTGCTCTTTTCTCTGAATAACCCCAAATCCAGCCCCTTCTTGTTTGTTATTAGTAGAGCCTCCTAGATTTTTAAGGAAGAAATGATGTTCACGGGTTGAGGCGAAGGGGATAATACTTTTGAGAGCCAGGATCTATAGACATTGCTGCCGAAAACGGAAAGTGTCTCTTACAGCGTCCAGCAAAGGGATGAGGCGTATGTTTTCCCCAACGCCCAGGGAGGGATCATTTCACTTCTGTCATGTGTCCTTGAAGTGCGTATTGTTAAAACCACGTCTTCAATCACATTCACAAAGGAGGCATTCATGAAAGTTTCATGTCTTGGATGTTTCATTCTTACAACCAGGAATTTGGTTTTGAAGAAAGTATATTATGTTGAAATGAAACTATTATATGAGAAAGACTCAGAAACTGATTCCCACGTCCTCAATCAGTTTTGAGGGAAGAAATTATAAAATTTATTTTCTGGAATAAATTTTACTAAATATGCCAACACTTGCTCAGTTTTGGTGTTTGAACCAATAATGGGGGTGAGGTGAGGATGGGGGACAAAAATACAGCGGGACCCGGTTGTCGGACTTAATTTGTTCCGGAAGGCTGTTTGAGAAGCGATTTGTTCAAAAACCAAATCATCTTTTCCCATTAGATATTAATGAATCATTCCAGACCCCCACATGACACCCTGTTTTAACGTTTCTTACATGTAGCACATGTCTAATGGGCTGTTTAATCTATAAACAAGCACCTCTTAAACTCACGGACCTGCTCCTACTGGCCTTGATGAGTCACTGTCAGCACTCATTCAGGGCTGTCTTTCAGGGGGTCAGCTTGCGTGGCATCTTCCCTTTTTCACATGTCACTGCCTCCGAAATGCCGGCCCCAGCTCACTGCCTTTCCCTTATCCAAATCAGTTTCCTACCTCTTCAATCGCCAGTGGTCATTTCCTCTTCCACACCCTTAGCAACATCAGCTCTCTCGATGGCCTCCTTCTGCTTTAAATGATGCCACTCATTCATTTTGCCAGCAACAAAAGCAAAAACATTTCCTGAGATGCTCACAGGTGAGGGTTGGGTGACCTGACTCACACCTGTGCATGCTCCCCTTTGTTTGGGGCCTGAGAGACTTTTTGTCATGCTGTGTATCAGCATGAAAGGGTTATCAGCTTGAGAACTGAAGCTTTTGTTCAACAGCAGAGACATTATTTTTGTGGACAACTTGGTCAAGAACTGAATTGCTCAGGTGGGAGGTTTGACTATACAAACTTTTCCCAAAGGTGAATCTTCCAATTGAACAGCCTGCAAGTCTCCTCTAGAATAGTCTTTAGGAAACACTCCCCAGCCCATTGGCATGCTTGCCAGCTTGTTTGAGCTGTTTTCCGGAAGCAAATGGAAAAGGGAAATCTCAGCCTCCTCTTTCAAGGAATCACAGGTATTTGAAAGCACGGACTTGCATTTGGGCTCTCAAGTGTTTTTCTCTCCTCCCCTTTCCCTACAACTTAAAGAATTTCCTTTATTCTGCCCATGTTCTATACCGATGTCGCTTTGCCCCGGTTGTGTGTTAAGGACTGAATAAGTGAGTCTTCTATAATATCAGGCGGTGAATGAGGGGGCTCCCTGCAGCCCACTGCGTCTGGAGAGCATGAGAATAGAGGGGGCCTGTGGGAAGAATGTAGAAGATGCTGCTGAACTTTTTCTCTTTACGAGCAGGATGAAGTCTTTCCATTTCTGGCACAAAATAGCAGGATGGCAGAATCTTTGGTTGAACTAGTGGTTTTAATGTTTCCTTTTCAGACATGTCAAACCTGCGAACAAGAGGAGATATTGGTGCCTGTTGCCACAAACCCGTAGATCCGAACTTGTGGTGACAGTCACACAAGTTTGCATCTATAGGTATGTGTCTGTCAGGCCATGTTGCAGACCGCGGGCTTTTCCTGTATGGGCTCAACACCCCTCACCTTCCTCTAGTCTCCCTCTCTTCCCCCTGGTTCCCTGTAAGAAGGATGGAAATGGGCCCAGCCAGCATGGCTCAGTGGTTGAGCATCAACCTATGAACCAGGAGGTCACAGCTGAATTCCTGGTCAGGGCACAAACCTAGCTTGCAGGCTCGATCCCCAGTGTGGGTCATGCAGGAAGCAGCCAATCAATGATTCTCTCTCATCATTGATGTTTCTCTCTCTTCCTCTCTGAAATTGATAAAATATATATATATATATATTTAAAATCTAAAAAAAGAAGGGTGATAATGGAAAGAGGGGGTGACATGGAGAAAGGAGACTTTTTGTTCTGAAACTAATGAGGTTCTTCAATGATTAATGCATAAACTTGCTCTTTTCCCGTATCTCTTGTAACTAATTTCAAATGGAGAGACTGGGCTTCCAGACAAGGCAGCAAGAATGTGTGTGCCTCAGACAACTCCTTGTTGAGTGATAAGGAAATAGATACATAAACAAGGGTTTGTTTTGTTTTCTGTAAATTGGACTAACTGTTTCTGAAGTTACAGTCTTTTCCGGAAACTGACAGAGACTTGCATATAGGGACCCGTTGGGCTCTGACTTGAACTGTGCCTGGTAGCAGTTCTTCCTCACCCATCGTTCTGCAAGGGCTGTCAAATCAGCCCTTATTTTTAAAAATAAAAGTAATGAGAGGAATGGATATGCTTAACTATTTATATTTCTGTAAATATCCAGTCCTGTAAAACTCAAGAACTTTTTATGAAAAAGAAGTAGCCTGTTTAGGTCCTACCTCAGCGTTTTTCAGAGTCTTCACTCTGTTTAAAAGGCCCTTTGCCTCTTAAATGACACCTTTGTGCCAAGATTGGAAAGCCAGACTGACTACAGACCAAAGCAGAACTGGCTATATTTGTCTCCTTTCAGCCATGGGAGCTGCAGAGTCTATAAACAGGACCTGAGCTGAAAAGTTGATCCAAGTTGAATGACTCAAACCTTTGTATTCCCCTTTGGTCCAACACAGTGCCAAGAATTCACTTAAGGTTTTTGTTCATTTTTGTGCAGGTTTTGTATATATATATATATATATATATATATATATATATATATATATATATATACTAGTAGCCCGGTGCACGAAATTCATGCACATTAAAAGGGAATTAATTGCCCTAACCGGTTTGGCTCAGTGGATAGAACATCTGCCTGCGGACTCAAGGGTCCCGGGTTTGATTCTGGTCAAGGGCATGTACCTTGGTTGCGGGCACATCCCCAGTGGGGAATGTGCAGGAGGCAGCTGATTGATGTTTCTCTCTCATTGATGTTTCTAACTCTCTATCCCTCTCCCTTCCTCTCTGTAAAAAATCAATAAAATATATATATTTTTTAAAAGGGTATTAATTAGCAGAGATATTTTAACATTGCTATTTGCCCTTTCTCTATAATAGAAATGTGAGAGATTAAAGGAAATTAGTAAAATGTATATGAAAATAATATATAAATTTATTAATAAATAAACAGTAACAAAAGGATATAACAACAACAGAGGCATGATATAAAAACGACAAGAACATGATATGAAAACAACAAAAACATGATATAAAAACAACAGTGATGCAAACAATGACTGATAAAGTGATTAAACTTATTCTAATAGCTCCCTGTACACCACATTAAGAGTGAAAACACTTTCAGAGTGCTTGACTAATTTCCCTTGTGATGAAGTACTTAGAACTTTAACTGTAATATCACATGCTCTTCAAACTTGAGAGAAAGCAACATATAACTGACCATGTGCAAAAACGGGTTTAGGTAGGAATATGCCTACTTTGTCTAGAGTTTGTCCTTGTGATTTATTAATAGTCCTCACAAATGCTGGCATCACAGGAAACCACCATCGAATCAATTAAAATGGGAGGCCAGTGTCAGATGGGGACAAATTAATTCTTGGAATCAGAACAGCCTCTCCTTCTGCAGATCCTGTTAATACTTCAGCTTCCATAATGTTAGGTCGTAATTTTTTTATAATAAATCTGGTACCATTACAAAGACCCCATTTACTATTGAGATTTCTCAATAGCAGGATGATTGCTCCCACTTTCAATTTTAATTTATGACAGGGCATTCCCAAAGGAGTGATACTATTCAGAAATTTGATGGGGAAATTTTCCTTTGTTTCTTTGTTATGGCTTGGGACCACAACATTAGTAACAAAGAAGCAGAATTAAAACTTTATTGTGGGGAGCCGCTTACAGTGTTTTGGACAGGTTCAAGCCTTGGACTGATGAGAGGGCACAGTCCTTTCATTGCCACGTGCAAGTCCCAGCTTGGAGGGCAGGGCCCTCCCAGCACAATTATAGCCAACAGCTGTAGTTGTAAGCTTGAACTTATGGTCTGAACACATGGCCCCACATGCCTGAGTGATGTGGGCTTGATAGAGTTCAGGTGCATGTAGTTGAGAAGGATTGAAACCCAGGAGAATGTTGTAAACATCTTGGTCACACCCTTACTTTGCCTCTTAGCATCTGCTATAAACTAAAGGCATGGCTGTGGGCGTGGTCGCTGTCTCAGAGAAGCAACGTCCCACCGAGACCCAGCTTTCATTCTCTTGTTTGTCCTTTCTAAGCCTTTCAGCCGCCCCACTCAGGTTAACCCAGTGCTGGCGCGGCACACTTTAGAAAGATCTGCCTCCATGCCCCCAGGGCGGGTTCCTGCCTCAAACTCTGCCCTTATGGGAAACAGCTTGGGGGAGGGCACAGCCATTGCCAAGACAACCCTGTAGGACTGACTTCCTTCCGCTCGGTTGTGGCTGTTTGTGATGAACACCACCCATGGTTTTTACATAAATAATACACACACACACACACACACACACACACACACACACATATATTAGAGGCCCAATGCATGAAATTCGTGCAAGAATAGGCCTTCCTTCCCCCAGCTGCTGGCACCAGCTTCCCTCTGGCACCCGGGACCCAGGCTTCCCTTGCAGCCCTGGCTTCGTCCAGAAGGACAGAAGGATGTATGGTCTAATTAGCACATTATCCTTTTATTATAATAGATAACAAAAAGAGTCAATATGAAGTAGTTATTAAGTAAATATCAGCTAAAAGTTTGAAATAGAAGTAGATATATTTTATTTCATTAAACACTGTCTCTTCTTCAGAGCTAGAATCCTCTATGAAGTATATAGAAATTAAACTGTATGTCAGAATTAGGAAGGCCCCAACACAGATCCTATCTGTCTGCAGGTTCTGCAGTGTTATAGTAGAGGGCCTTGTGAGGGTGTCTGTCCTTTGTGGTGGCTCTGTGCAGCATGGAGGGGGAGTATCTGTGGACTTCACCTTCCAGCTACCAAGAAATATCTGCTTTATTATAGATGATGGAACGTTACATCCAGAACCAAAGCCTGTCCAATTGGTGTGCCTCATGCATCACTGTTTGCCCAAAGACTTTATCCACCCATTAAACAAACAATCTGCCCTGGCCGGTTTGGCTCAGTGCATAGAGAGTTGGCCTGGGGACTGAAGGGTCCCGTGTTCAATTCCTGTCAAGGGCATGTACCTCTGTTGTAGGCTCCACCCCAGACCGGGCCCTGGTTGGGGCGTGTGCAGGAGGCAACCATTCCATGTGTTTCTCTCATATCGATGTTTCTCTCTGTCTTTCCCTCCCTCTTCCACTCTCCCTAAAAATCAATGGAAAAATATCCTCGGGTGAGGATTAAAAAAACAAAAAACAATCTACTTGGTTGGTTGTACATGAGTCTTTGATGTGGTTGACCGAGAAGATAAATTGCTAGCAGATCAAACGTGTACCTTCTCTGGATAAACACTTATGTTTGATACAGGCAAAACCACATCTCTACTCATCATCTATTTAACCTGCTGTAAGTGTGCTAGAGGGGGCTCAGGAGTTCATGGGTCCCCAAGATGCTGAGTGGCCTCACTCCCCACCCAGGACAGCGCCAGAACCCCAGGGGGCCAGGGGTGACTGCCAGGTGGTTCCTTTAAATGAGTGGTTTAAAACCCCAAGAAAAAAGATTATGCCAAGCAGTCAGTCTTTTCAATGTTCCTAAAAGACCTATGGCCTTATTAGTTGACTCACCTGTCTGGGAAGTAGCCTAGGGGACTGCCCAGAGCCCTGGCCACCAGGAGCAGGATATTAAATATTTCACATGATGATTAAATCAGTGTTTTCCCCTCTCCCATATGAATGAATGGTGCTATAAATACTAATTAGTCCTTTGGGGATCTCTCAGAGTGGACCGAATATTCTACAGGAAGCTGCATAATGTCAGGTTTTTCCTTGAAAGACTCAGAAATGTATTTCAAGTCATTATTACATGAACGTTTAGAGAGAGTGGGAACAAAACAAACTAGTTCTATTACAATTCTCAAATCATTACTATCAAAACATATTTATTAAGCTGTAGCAGGAAAATATAGTTTAGACTATTTTTAAACAGAATTCCAAGAATTGCATTTAATAAAGCAATTCACCCTGGTCATCAGCTTTTAGGGGAGATGTGAGAGCTGAGGTTTAGTTCTGAAAGAATTTCTTGTTTGTATTCTCAACTTAATCAACTGAATTTTCTATATGTAAAAAATGGTATGTGTAGGATAGAATCAATTTTGAATTTTAAGTTAATATGATTTTTGAAGCTTTAATGTGCTTACCAATCACTCCTCTGTGTTTGTGAAGCCCTATTGGTCCTTATCTGCTGACTGGTATTTAACCTCATCAGACCTCACCTAACCTCTCTAATGAAGACTTTTTTTTTCAAATTTACATTGAAGTTTTTTTTACATTATTTTTTTAAATCCTTTATTGTTTAAAGTATTACATATAGTATTACGTATGTCTCCTTTTTCCCCATTGGCCTCTCCCCAGCCACCCCCACACCCCAGTACATGCCTCACCCCCCCTCGTGTTTGTGTCCATTGGTTATGCTTATATGCATGCATACAAGTCCTTTGGTTGATCTCTTTGACGTTTATTTTTTATTATTTATTTTTCTTTTAATCTTTATTGTTAAAAACATAGGTCCTCCTTTTTCCCCCATTAACCTCTTCCAGCCCCTACCCCTACCCTCCCAGGCCCTCACTACCCCATTGTCTCTGTCCATGGGTTATGCATATATGCATACAAGTTCATTGGTTGATCTCCTCCCACTGACCCTCCCCTGCCTTCCCTCTGAGTTTCAACAGTCTGTTCATGCTTATATGACTCTGGGTCTACTTTTGATCATCAGTTTATTTGGTTCATTAGATTCCACATATGAGTGAGATCATGTGATATTTATCTTTCTCCAACTGGCTTATTTCACTCAGCATAATGCTCTCCAGGTCCATCCATGCTGTTACAAATGGTAGGAGTTCTTTCTTTTTTATTGCCATATAGTATTCCATTGTGTAGATGTACCATATTCCCTCATCTGCTGATAGCCACTGAGGCTGTTTCCAAGTTTCAGCCATTGTAAATTGCGCTGCTATGAACATGGGGCTGCATATATTCTTTCTGATGAGTGTTTTGGGTTTCATAGAGTTTCTTACACCTGTGATATTGCTGGAGCCTTACAAAGACATCAATATGAATGAATTTTCAACAATGTTGAAGATTTATTAACAGCTAACACAATGCTCAATAAAGTGTGGAGCAGCCATAGAGCTAGAAAAATGTGAAGATCCATTCACTGTCTTATTAATTCAACAAACCTTGGAATGCTTACTATTTATTTAGCGTGTTGCTGAACATTGAAGGTATAAGTCTCCTTCAAAAAACTAATTATCTGGTCAGGACCCCCAGTGCAGAATTGCATGTCAACCAATCTGACACAAGTTTTAATGAATCACATGTTTTAATCATAACATTTGTCCAACTTCCAAACAGCTAGTCAGATACAGGATATATTTACTAATGGGGACCCCCTACTTTGCACAATTCTAGACACTTGTGGTGTCATTTGAGGTTCATTTTTCTCTTCACTTAAAATCTCATTGCTTACTCCACTGAGAGTCTTGTTACAGAAAACCTTTGGAATATATCTTTTTAAAGTTAAAGAGTACAATAGATTTTCTATACTTAAAAGTCCTATCTAATAAAAGAGAAACATAGTAATTAGCATATGACTGCTACCCTTCCCATTGGCTAATCAGGGCGATATGCAAATTAACTGCCAGCCAAGATGGCGGCCGGCAGCCAGGCAGCTGGAAGCGAACATGAGGCTTGCTTGCTTCAGTGACGGAGGACTCCAACGTTCCCTGCCTGCTGCTGCCGGCCTCTGAGCTGCAACTCTAAGCAACTATGTTACAAATATAGAAGCTAAACAAAACCCCAGAAACCTGCTTTAGTCGCAGGGCTTCAGCCAGCAGGATCGCAACATTGTTTCAAATACAGAAGGTAAACAAAGGCCAGAAACCTGCTTTCAACAGCAGAGGCCTAAGAGCTGGAGCCTCAGAGCTAAAGCTGGCCCAGAATAAAAAAAAAAAATTAAAAAAAGGAGGAGTTGGGAGCTTCAGTCACCCGTCAGCCTGAAAACAGCTCTCAGCCCCTCACCCAGACTGGCCAGACACCCCAGTGGGGACCCCCACCCTGATCCAAGACACCCTTCAGGGCAAACCAGCCGGCCCCCACCCGTGCACCAGGCTTCTATCCTATATAGTAAAAGGGTAATATGCCTCCCAGCCCCGGGATCAGCGTGACAGGGGGAAGCGCCCAAACTCCCTGATCGCCCTGTGGCTCTGTGTGACAGGGGTCGGGGCCACAACCTCCCTATCCGCCTTGCTCTGTTCGTGACAGGAGAAGGCGCCCCAACCCCCTGATCAGCCCTGCTCTGTGCCTGATAGGGTGGAGCTCCCCAATCTCCTGATTGCCCTGCGGCTCTGTGTGTGACAGGCTGCGGTGCCCCAAACCCCTGATCGGCCCTGCTCTGTATGGCAGGGTGCGGCGCCCCAACCCCCCCCCCCATGGGCCCTGCTCTGTGTGTGACGGGGTAGAGACATAACCTCCTCATCGGCCCTGCCCTGAGTGTGACAGAGTGCAGCGCCCCAAACCCCTGATCCGCCCTGCTCTGTGTGTGACAGGGGGTGGTGCCCCCCAACTCCTCTATCGGCCCTACTCTGTGAGTGACAGGGGGGAGCTCCCCAACCCCCTGATGGGCCCTGCTCTGTGTGTGACAGGGGGGAGCTCCCCAACCTCCTGATCGGCCCTGCTCTGTGCGTGACAGGGGGGAGCTCCCTAACCCCCTGATCGACCCTGCTCTGTGCGTGACAGGGTACGGAGCCCCAACCCCCCTAATGGGCCCTGCTCTGTGAGTGACAGGTGGCAGTGCCCCAACCCCCTGATAGGCCCTGCTCTGTGCGTGACAGGGGGTGGCACTGCAACCTGCCCATCGACCCTGCCTTGAGTGTGACAGGGGGCGGTGCCCCAACCCCCCAATCAGCCCTACCCTGAGCGTGACTGAGGGTGGCATCGAAACCTCCTGATCCACCCTGCTGTGTGCATGACAGGGGCAGCGCCCCAACTCCCCAATCAGCCCTGCTCTGAGCCCGACCAGGGGCTGCACCTAGGGATTGGGCCTGCCCTCTGCCACCCGGGAGCAGGCCTAAGCCAGCAGGTTGTTATCTCCCGCAGGGTTCCAGACTGCCAGAGGGCACAGGCCGGGCTGAGGGACCCCCCCTTCCCCCTGAGTGCACAAATTTTTGTGCACCGGGCCTCTAGTCCTATATAATAAGAGCTTAATATGCAAATTCCCCGCTCAGGCGGGAGTTCGACCGCTCGCTATTATGTGCGCTGACCACCAGGGGGCCGTGCAGAACATGGCAGGTATAGGTGGTGCAGCATTGGCAGTGGTGGCAATGGAGGCGCTGTGGGCCCCAATGTGTGGAAATGAGAGTGGGACAGTGGCGGGATGGTGGAGCAGGTGAGCTGGAGGTGCCAGACCAAGGTGGGTACGAGTGGGGACCACGATTGACCGTGCCACCACTGCCCGGCTCCCAGGCCCTGAGGGAGCCGGCTGGGGGGCCGGCCCCAATTGATCATCCTGCAGATGACGACCAGTGGCAGTGGCAGGGTGCAAGGCCAATGAGTGGGCAGCGCCAGGCCAAGGTGGAGTGCCAGGTGGGGCTGTGGGGCTGCGAGGCTGGGCTTGTGAGCTGACGCTGTGAGGCTGGGGGCAAGAGCTAGGGCCTGATCTCCACAGGCCGACCCAAGGGACCCCATCTGTGCACAAGTATTGTGCACCTGGCCTCTAGTATTATAATTTTTTTAATTCATTTTTTCCATCACCTTTAATCCCCTAAATGCCCTCTTTTACTTCCATCCATCTCCCCCCACCACAGCCATCCCTGTCCATAGTTCTCTCTTTTTATTCTTTTTATTCTTTTTTTTTTTTTTTTTGCTCAACCCCTCCATCCCCATCCATTTCTCAGAATTGTCTGCTCTCTATCTATAAGTCTGTCTCTATTTTGCTTGGTAGTTCAGTTTGTTCATTAAATTCCACATAAGAGTGAAATTATATGGTACTTGTCTTTCACTTAGCACAATATTCTTCAGGTCCATCCATGCTGTCCCAAAAGGTAAAATTTTCTTCCTTTGTACAGCTGAGTAGTAATTCTATTGTGTAACTGTACCATAGCTTCTTTATCCACTCATCTACTGATATACAAAAATAAACTAAAATAAAATAAAAGAAACATAAAAATGTGATTAGTTAGATTAGGAGGAAGTCATGTCCAATATGACTGAAGTCCTTACAAAAAGCGGACACTTGGACACAGACACATGTACAGGGAGAGCACCATGGAAGAGGAAGGCAGAGATCAGCGTGCTGTATCTACATACAAGCCAAGGAATGACAAAGGTTGTCAGCAAATCACAGAAGCTAGGAGAGAGGCAGCAACGAGATTATCTTTCATGAACCACAGAAGGAATGAACCCTGCTGATACCTTGATCTTATTCTTCCCACTGCCAGGAGTGTGAGACAGTAAGTTTCTGTTATTTAAGGCAAAAATAAAAATTAAATTAAATAAACATTACAACTACTATTCTCCTATAAATGTTAATTATATTATTTTTGTTTCCTCTTTTTAATAAGATTTTAAAAAATATGTTATTATTGATTTCAGAAAGGAAAGAAGAGGAAGATCGAGATAGAAACTTGAATGATGAGAGAGAATCATTGATTGGCTGCTTTGTCCATGCCCCCTACTGGGAATCAAGCTTGCAACCTGGGCATGTCCCCTGACTAGGAATTGAACTGTGACCTCCTGATTCATAGCTTGATGCTCAACCACTAAGCCACGCCAGCCAGGCTCAATAAGACTTCTATGACATCATTCTAATCTATATCATAATTGCATATTGTTACATATGTCTCCGAGTATTTACACTGATTATGTAATTAGTTCTGTAATTGCACTAATACATAGTAACAGGCTAAAATCAGTGTGCATAAACAAAAATTCACGCAAGCAAAGAGCAGTGTATTGATAACCGTTAATATTCTACAAGCAGCATTCTTTTATCTTTGACCTCTGGAAGATGTAATGGAAGAAGACTAATTTTCCCATTTCCGAATATTTGAAAGATTTATGTTATATTTTTAGGCCCGTGGTTGGCAAACCGCGGCTCGCGAGCCACATGCGGCTCTTTGGCCCCTTCAGTGTGGCTCTTCCACAAAATACCACGTGCGGGCGAGCACGTACAGTGCGATTGAAACTTCGTGGCCCATGCACAGAAGTCGGTATTTTGTGGAAGAGCCACACTGAAGGGGCCAAAGAGCCGCATGTGCCTCATGAGCCGTGGTTTGCTGAGCCGCAGTTTGCCAACCACTGGTTTAGGCTAATATACTAGCATTTTAGTACATCAGAATGGATCCCCTCTTTGTTGTATCTTCTTTTGCTAATTCTTATCTGCCCTCCATGACCTTGTCTCCCATTCGAAAGGGTGTTTACAGAATCAGGGAAACAGTCAATGCAAGAAAAATGAGAGAAATTCAAATGCGAAGGAAAGAAACTGAGTTACATTTTCTTTTACTGTCCCAGTGGGCGTTAGATCTCATGCCTAAGCGAGTGTCGGGAACAGAGGGTTCATTACTCCGGAGTTTCCTCAGGAGGTCCAGGGCTTGTGGCAAACTTGGCATTCTGGATTTTTCCTCTCTGGAATTTTGATATCAAATCCACTTTATTATGATTGAAGTTACAACATAAGTGGAAGAACAGGGGATCTGACATAAAAATAAAATAAGCTGGCCCTTAACTTTAGGTTCATACTCCCATTTTATTCATTCACTCATCTGTTTTTGTTTTCATTCAACAAACATGTTTTTAGATCTCTACTATGGGTTAAGTGGTAGACATGCAGGTGGTACTAGACTTGCAAAAGTGAGTGGCACTGTCCTGCTTTCAAATAGTTCAGGGTCTAGTGAAGAGAGAGACATTTAAGTGATAAGCAGTGGTGTTAGGGATAAAATATAAATGTGTGTGTGAAACTGAGATAATCAGAGGAAGAACTGAGGCTTCAAAAATGACTGAGAGTTTACTTGATAAAACTAACTTCCTAGTGTTTCCCCCAAAGCAGGCAACATTGATCCAACAGAGGTGGCCTCCTCAGAAAAGCTGCCCCATCCTCTGGCAGGGGCCTGAGGGAGGAGGGTTGGAAAGGTAGTCCTCCAGGTGAGTGGGGGAGCATGGAGGAAGACTAAACCTGCAGCATTTGGATCTATCTGTTCTACGTTAACAGCACCATAGAAGTATCACTCTTCCATACCCCGTATACTCAGACTCCTCCATCTGTACATGCCTAAGCCCAGCTCTTTTGTGGAACGGCCTTTACTGGGCAAAACCAGACTCAAGCTAAGCAAGGAGGAGAGATGACCATCACCAAGCTTGTGAGTCTGTCTGCCTCTGCAACATCTAACCGGAGCTGAAGCTAAAGGAAAGACCATCATCATCAAACAAGAAATGTTTTGCTGATGCAATTTAAGAAAACTCTGGACAGTTAGTATAGTGAGTTTACAAACTTTCTTGAAGATGGGACATCTGTACTTCATTGCACACATTAATGTTTACTTGGTTTAGACATTCAGCTGGTAAGCAATAATGCAGTCAGTCCCCATCCTATCCTGGCCAAGCATGCACTTCCAAAGGCATGAGGACAAATGATAGCCTTCTCAAAGTTGGCTTTGGCTGCTTGTCTTCTCTGAGCTTTCAGAAGAAAACCCAAAAAGAAATGAGCAAACCAAGTTATTCTTATTTCAACCAATATACGCTTCTAGATACCTAATGCAAGCTTTGACTGAAAATAGAGCAACAACCTACCTCGTTAATATTCTTGTCCCACTAGACTATTTTCCCTTTAACTCTTGCCCTCCAAATTCTAACTCCACCCAAACACTTGTTTTCTATTCAGAGTTGTATAACTCTCTGGTTCTTTCATAGCAAACTTCTCTAGCAGTTGTACTTCCAAATTCTATTGAAAACTTCCTGTAAGTAATGTTGATTACACTTCACTCTGAATTCCCTGGAATACTTTCACTATGCAGGTTCTGATTTAGTAGGTTTCAATCCGGCCTGAAATTCACATTTCTAACCGATGCTTAAGCAAGTCTGATGCTTTTGGTGCATGGAACACCCTGTTGGACAGCCAGGTTTACAAAACCAAATGCTTCTAAATTCTAGATGGCCAGGCACCTACCAGTGAACCGAGGGTAACACACGTGGAGAGTTTCTCTTCTTCAGATAGCACAGCAAGGTCTCCTTTTAATTGTAGCCACAAGGCTTATCATTTTAAAATACCTTCATTCAGTCCTGGCCAGTACAGCTCAGTTATTTCAGCATTGTTCTGTGCATCAAGAGTTAACCAGTTCAATTCCCAGTTCAGGCACATGCCCAGTTTGGGTTCAGTCCCAGGTCCAGGTGTGAACCAGAGGCAACCCATATTCTCTCTCTCTCTCTCTCTCTCTCTCTCTCTCTCTCTCTCTCTCTCTCCCTCTCCCCCTTCCTTTCTCTCTAAAATCAATAAAAGCATATTTAAAAAATAAATAAAAATACCTTAGTTCATTTTACTAATATAGAGCCTTAAGATGCAGCATTATGAAACAGTGACATTGTGACATTGAGTATAGTCTTAAAGATTTTTATATCGTAACTAGAGGCCCGGTGCACAACATTCATGCATGGGGGTGGGGGGTCCCTCAGCCCGGCCTGCACCCTCTCACAGTCCAGGACCCTTTGGGGGATGTCTGACTGCTGGGGAGCTAGTCTAAGCTGGCAGTCGGACATCCCCTTAAGGGTCCTTAGTGCCGCCACTGCCTCTGCACTTGCCAGCCATGAGGCAAGCTCAGGGCTTCTGGCTGAGCAGCACTCTCCCTGTGGGCGCGCACTGACCACCAGGGGGCAGCTCCTGCATTGATTGTCTGCCCCCTGATGGTCAGTGCACATTATAGCAACTGGTCGTTCCATCTTCAGTCAATTTTCATATTAGCCTTTTATTATATAGGATAATTAGTCATTCAACAGCAGCATCTTAGAATAGCTCATGTGGAGATTCAGCTGGGAGCATGAGTACAGGTACCTAACCTGGTTCTGCAATACCCAAATCCTTTAAGATTTCTAAACATCAGTATCCAGTTATGTAAACCCATGGACTGGAATGGAGAATGTCTGAGGTGTCTTTAATACAGGATATTCTGCAATTCTGGGAATGTCATTCAGGAATCTTAGATGACAGTGACCAAAATGTTACATCTTAGCATCCATATCCTTCTGCCTTATAACACAGAAGGGGATATTCCCAATTCCAGCTCTGTATTGTGCAAGGTACATGAGCAGAATGGTAAGGGACAGTTTGGAACAATGATTTCCATAATAAGCTATAAACACTGAAAGCCACATTAAGCCAATGGAAAAAGTGCCTAAGCAAACAGTAAATACTAACCCCCTTTTTCCTTCCATGGTGAGCAGATCACGAGGGTAATAAATAAAAGTAAATTAATTATTCCAGGTTAGTGTCTATGGCAGGATACATTAATACACTAAATGTCATTTGATGGCAGAGACCATCTCTGTGATGAACAGAAGAGGGATGCGTAGGACATGTGAAGTCCACCACCTTCTTCCCTGGTCCCTGTTTCTGTTCCCCCTAAACAAAAGTCACGTGCTCTGTGCCCCAGCACCCACTGCAGCAAGAGTGCAAAGTGTGTCATGGCCTTCTCAAGCCTGTTCTGTGAGTCACAGAACTCCCACTGTTCTGTGCTCATGCAGAATGCAATAACGTTTAGCAATAGGACATCTCTGAGTCAAGAGGTTAACAGAAAACACATCTCCCATTGTGTTTCTTCAGCTCAGATACTGTTAATGGCGAAAATACCATGGAGACAAATAGATCTCTCTTTATTCAGGGAGCTTCGAGGGAAGAGAAAATATATATGACATATTTTCGGTATGTGAGGCCTCCCTACATGGCACATTGAGGGAGGATGGAGGAGGGAAAGAGTCATGAAACATGGTGCTTGATAGGACCCGGTCTTGACTAGAGGGATGCCTTTGGGTCTTCCATTTCTTTCTGTTACTTGAATAAAGAGTTCCAGTTCTTGGAGGGAAGTGAGATTTAACCTTTCAAGATACAAACTCTGGGAAAGAGCCTTTGGCTAAGCATAAAGGAAGCTTTCGGGGAATTTCTAAATGAGATCAGAAGAAATAAATGACGACACAGCTGCCTCTGCCTTTCCTAATTTACTTTTGTACACCTTGCCTTTCTCTGTGTGTGCTCCAGGCGTAAGGACTATGAGTATGTCTGTGAAAGGGAACCACTGCAGCCCAGTTGGCGTGGCTCCGTGGTTGAGCATCAACTTATGAAACCTATAAACCAGGAGGTCACAGTTTGATTCCCAGTCAGGGCTCAGGCTCAGGTTGCAGTGTGGGGCGTGCAGGAGGCAGCTGATCAATGATTCTCTCTCATCATGGATGTTTCTATTTCTCCCTCTCTTACTCTCTGAAATCAATAAAAATATTTTTTTTAAAAAGAAACGGAACCATGGAAAAAGAACTATATATTATCATTTTGCTGAGATTTTTACTTAAAAATTACCTGAAAATAGACTGTGTGTTCTGTACGGCCATATAAAGATCATATGCAATCATTTTTGTGGTGTTATCATTCATGTGAGAGTGTCCCATAGGAAAATCTTAGTCAGGGTCACTTTTTGTACCTATAGATCTTTAAAATTGTTTTATTGTTTATGAATTGTGAATCAGAAGCTAAAATTAGGATGCTCCATTTCTTCAAGACCTAAAGCCTTTAGTCTGTGGGGGGAAAAAAAAATCTGGATCAAGACTGTTTGGGAGAAGTTATCTGCACAGTTTAGACACAACAAATAATTATCAATTTTCCTATGTTATAATAGTCTTTGAAACATTTGGAGGATGGACACTATTGGTTCTCACTGGCCTGGCTGTGGGAACAGGTGGAGAGCACACCTTTGTAGGCCAGGCCAAGACTCTCATTGTTGGTTCAGTGGATCAATTGTAGCCAAATTTCATGTATGAAAGTTCATCAACTCCAGGAAAGAGGGAAAGGAACTCCAGAATAAGTCACTGTTTAATGAATAAGGCCCCAAGCGTTGTGTGGTTGCCACTTTAAAATTTGAGTAACATATATAGCATTCAAGTCATAACTTAAATTGAGATGAGAGCAGTTATCCTCCATGGTGAGACTGCAGCGTTAGAGCAACATGCAGCTTCACAACCTAAATGGGCACCAACCATGTGTTCTGAGTCCTCTGAGAGTTGAGAGTCCCAGTGCATGAAAATTCATGCATTCGGGGGGTGGGGTCCCTCCACTCAGCCTGCACCCTCTCATGCTCCCCGGGGGATCAGGCCTAAGCTGGCACTCAGACATCCCTCTGGCAGCCCAGGAGTCCTTGGGGGATATCCGACTAATGGGCTTAAGCCATTAGCTGGACATCCTTAGTGCTGCCACAGAGGCGGGAGAGGCTCCTGCCGCTGTTGCTGTGCTGGCCAGCCATGAGCTGGCGTCTGGCTGAACTGCGTTCCCCCTGTGGAAGCGCACTGACCACCAGGGGGCAGCTCCTGTGTTGAGCGTCTGCCCCTGGTGGTTAGTGCACATCATAGTGACTGGTTGACCAGTCTTTTGGTCATAATGGTTGCTTAAGCTTTTATATATATACTAGAGGCCCGGTGCACAAAAATTTGTGCACTCGGGGGGGAAAGAGGGGTCCCTCAGCCCGGCCTGTGCCCTCTGGCAGTCTGGAACCCCGTGGGAGATAACAACCTGCTGGCTTCGGCCGGCTCCTGGGTGGCAGAGGGCAGGCCCAATCCCTAGGTGCAGCCCCTGGTCGGGCTCAGAGCAGGGCCAATTGGGGAGTTGGGGCGCCGCCCCCTGTCATGCACAGAGCAGGGCAGATTGGGAGGTTGCGATGCCACCCTCAGTCACGCTCAGGGTAGGGCCGGTTGGGGGGTTGAGGGACCGCCCCCTGTCACACTCAAGGCAGGTTCGATAGGGAGGTTGTGGCGCCACCCCCTGTCACACACAGAGCAGGGCCCATCAGGGGGGTTGGGGCTCCGTACCCTGTCATGCACAGAGCAGGGTCAATCAGGGGGTTGGGGAGCTCCCCCCAGTCACGCACAGAGCAGGGTCGATCAGGGGGTTGGGGAGCTCCCCCTTGTCATGCACAGAGCAGGGCCCATTAGGGGGTTGAGGAGCTCCCCCCTGTCACTCACAGAGCAGGGCGGATCAGGGGGTTGGGGCACCGCCACTGTCACACTCAAGGCCGTGCCGATGGGGAGGTTATGACTCTACCCCATCACACACAGAGCAGGGCCTGTGGGGGGGGGGAGGGTGTTGGGGCGCTGCACCCTGTCACACACAGAGCTGCAGGGCAATCAGGGGGTTGGGGAGCTCCCCCATATCAGGCACAGAGCAAGGCCGATAGGGAGGTTGTGGCCCCACCCCCTGTCACACGGAGCCTCAGGGCGATCAGGGGGTTTGGGCGTTGCCCCCTGTCACGCTGATCCTGGTGCTGGGAGGCATATTACCCTTTTACTATATAGGATAGAGGCCTGATGCACGTGTGGGGGCTGGCTGGTTTGCCCTGAAGGGTGTCCTGGATAAGGGTGGGGGTCCCCACTGGGATGCTTGGCCTGCCTGGGTGAGGGGCTGAGGGCTGTTTGTAGCTGATCACACACCCTTCAGGGTGGGTGTCCCCACTGGGGTGCCTGGCCTGCCTGGGTGAGGGGATGATGGCTGTTTGCAGCTGGTCACACACCCTTCAGGGTGGGTGTCCCCACTGGGGTGCCTGGCCAGCCTGGGTGAGGGGATGATGGCTGTTTGCAGCTGGTCACACACCCTTCAGGATGGGGGTCCCCACTGGGGTGCCTAGCCAGTCTGGGTGAGGGGCTGAGGGCTGTTTTCAGGCTGGTGGGTGACAGAAGCTCCCAACCACTCCTTTTTTTCTTTTTCTTTTTTTCATTCTGGGCCAGCTTTAGCTCTGAGGCTCCAGCTCTTAGGCCTCTGCTCCTGAAAGCAGATATCTGGTTTGTTTCAGTTATATAATCGAAACTCTGTATCAACTCCAGCTCTGAGATCCCAGCTCGCTGAAAGCAGGTTTCTGGGGTTTTGTTTAGCTTCTATATTTGTTACAATGTTTCTTAAACTGCAAGCTCAGAGGCCGGCAAGGCAGGCGGGGAACGTTGGAGTCCTCTGTCACTGAAGCAAGCAAGCCTCATGTTAGTTTCAAGTTGCCTGGCTGGTGGCCGCCACCTTGGCTGGCAGTTAATTTGCATATCTTTCTGATTAGCCAATGGGAAGGGTAGCGGTCATACGCCAATTACCATGTTTCTCTTTTATTAGATAGGACTAGTAGCCCTGTGCACGAATCCATGTGCCAGTAGCTTGCCAGTAGCTCGCTTCCACCCTCCAGTAGGTCCTCGCCTGCTTCCCTGCCCTCCTGTAGCTTCCCCTGCTCTCCATCCTCCTTCCCCCTCCTCCCTCCCCCCATGTCCCCTCATAGCTTGCAGCCTTGCATCCTCCCTTAGCTCTCCACCTTCCACTTGTAGCCAGTAGCTCACTGCCGCCCTCCTGTAGCTCTCCACCTGCTGTCCTGCCCTTCTGTAGCTCCCCCTGCCCCCTGTCCCACCCTTCTAGCTTTCTTTCCTGCCCCCTCTTGAAGCTCTCCACTGCCTGCTTGTAGCTCAATGCCCCACCCTCCTGCTGATCCGTGATCTGGTTACGCAGTTGGTCATTACACTTCACAGTGTAACGACCATTTACATATTACATCTTTGTTATATAGGATACTAGAGGCCTGGTACACAAAATTTGTGCACTGGAGGGGGGTGGTCCATCACCTCAGCCTCCACCCTCTCACAATCCAGGACCCCTTGTGGGATATAGCTGTGTGCCAAGCGGCAAACGGCCAGGGAGGAGCCTGGGTCAGGGTTGGGCACTGCTTACGCTCATCCCATCCCACTGCACCTGCTGCTGTGGAGTCGAGAGAGGCTCCCGCTGTGGCAGCTATGCTCTCCAGGCATGGGCCCAGCTTCTGGCAGAGTGGCGCTTTCTCTGTGGGAGTGCACTGACCACCAGCGGGCAATTCCTGCATTGAGCGTCTGTACCCTGGTGGTCAGTGCACATCATAGCGACTGGTTGTTCCAGTCGTTCTGCTGTGAAGGTTGCTTAGGCTTTTATTATATAGGCTAGAGTCACGGTGCATGAATTTCTGTACCAGTGGGGTCCCTCGGCCTGGCCTGCAGGATTGGGCCAAAACCAGCTCTCTGACATCCTCCAAGGGGCCCCAGATTGCAAGAGGGCACAGGCCAGGCCAAGGGATCCCACTGGTGAACTATCAGGGCCAGGGAGAGAATGGGAGGGACCCAGGGTGTGTTTGGCCTGTCTCCCTCAGTCCCAATTGGCCAGGCCTCAGCAGCAAGCTAGCCTACTGGTCAGAGCATCTGCCTCCTGGTGGTCAGGGCATGTCATAGTGACTGGTTGACCAGTTGACTCTCTGCACCCTGGTGGTCAGTGCACATCATAGCGAGCAGTTGAGTGGCCTTGGCATACATTGGCATATTATGCTTTGATTGGTTGAACAGCCAACCTGGTCAACTGGACACTTAGCATATTAGGCTTTTATTATATAGAACTAGGGGCCCGGTGCACGAAATTTGTGCACTGGGTGTGGGGGGATGGGGGAGTGTCCCTCAGCCCAGCCTGCCCCCTCTCACATACTGGGAGCCCTCAGGCGTTGACCCCCATCACCTTCCAATTGCAGGATCGTCCCCTTGCCCAGGCCTGACGCCTCTGACAGAGGTGTCAGGCCTGAGCAGGGGATCATGATTTCCCCCCATCACTGGTTCTGCCCCCCGCCCAGGCCTGATGCCTCAGCCAGAGGAGTTGACCCTCATCACCCTCCGATCATCCATCAACGGATCGGCCCCTTGACCAGGCCTGAGGCCTCCGGCAGAGGTGTCAGGCCTGGGCAGGGGATCCCCAGCTCCCCGCAGTTGCAGGCTCCACCCCTGCCCAGGCCTAACGCCTCTGGCCGAGGCATTAGGCCTGGGCAGGGGACTCCCAGCTCCCCGTGGTTGCAGGCTCTGCCCCTGCCCAGACCTAACACCTCTGGCCAAGGTGTTAGACCTGGGCAGGGGACCCCCAGCTCCCCGCGGTTGCAGGCTCTGCCCCTGCCCAGGCCTAACGCCTCTGGCCAAGCCATTAGGCCTGAGCAGGGGACTCCCAGCTCCCCATGGTTGCAGGCTCTGCCTCTGCCCAGGCCTAATGCCTCTGGCCGAGGAGTTAGGCCTGGGCAGGGGACCCCCAGCTCCCCGCTGTTGCAGGCTCCGCCCCTGCCCAGGCCTAACGCCTCTGGCCGAGGTGTCCAGCCCGGGCAGCGGAGACCTGCAGCGGCAGCAGCGCCGCGATCTCCCGCTCTGCCCCTGCCCAGTCCTAACACCTCTGGCCTAAGCATTAGGCCTGGGCAGGGAACCCCCAGCTCCCTGTGGTTGCAGGCTTCGCCCCTGCCCACGCCTAACGCCTCTGGCCTAGGCGTCCGGCTCCGGCAGCAGGGACCTGCAGCGGCAGCGGCTCCGCAATCGTGGGCTCTGCTTCAGGCCCAGGCAAGGGACCCCTAGCTCCCGGGACTGCCAGCTTCAACCGTGCCCAGCTCCCATCGCTGGCTCCACCCCTACTTCCTGCTATCACTGGCCAGGGAAGCAAAGGCGCCTGATTCTCTGATCATGGCTGGGGGGCAGGGCAAAGGCGGCCCTGGGGCCGCCTTTGCCCTGCCCCCCACCTCTTAGCTCCCCGCTGGGTTCTGATCACTGTCAGTGGCAGGGGGCTTCTTCCTGCTTTCCCTTTTGCCTCCCTGCATTGTGCCTACATATGCAAATTAGCCGCCATCTTTGTTGGCAGTTAACTGCCATCTCAGTTGGCAGTTAATTTGCATATTGCCCTGATTAGCCAATGAAAAGGGTAGCGCCGCATGCCAATTACCATTTTTCCCTTTTATTAGTGTAGATAACTCTTTCTCTCTCTCTCTTTCTCTTATTGATTTGAGAGAGGGAGAGAGAGATAGAAACATCAATGATGAGAGAGAATCATTGATCGGCTGCCTCCTCCACACCCCCTACTGGGGATTAAGCCCACAACCCAGGCATGTGCCCTTGTCCAAAATCAAACCCGGGACCTTCAGTCTGCAGGCAGAGGCTCTATCCACTGAGAAAATCTGGCTAGGGTGAGTTGAGAGTCTAAATTTACTTGTAGCTTTTTATCATCTATACTAATAAAAGTCTAATATGCTAATTAGTTCAGATAGACAGGACGTCTTCCCAAGGTCATTCCAGATGTCCTTCCTGACAAAGCCAGGGCCGTGGCTGGCCTGCAAACTGCCTGCAGCCCCTTGCCCAGGCTGCCCACCCCCAGTGGGAACCCCCTACCCCTATTGGGGGTGGGGCCGGCCTGCAAACTCCTTGGCCCCTCACTTCAACTGGCCCCTCTCCCCAATCTTGGGCCCCCTTCAGGGCAGGTCTGCCAACCCCCATCTTTCTCCTATATAATAAAAGGGTAATATGCAAATTGATTCTAACAGCAGAATGACTAGAATGACCACTGGACCAGTCACTATGAGGTGCACTCACCACCTCTTGGTACCTTTCCCTGGCTGGCAGGCTCCGATCACTTGATGGCCACCTCCAGCAGGGGCAGAGCCAGCAAGCAGGAGGGAACAGCTGACCTCTTGGTCCCTTCCCCTGGCCATCAGGCGCCAATCATCCAATCGCCAATGGGAAACTGGGGTGGATGGCAGCGGGGGATGGGGCCAGCTGTGTGCAGCTGGGGAAGATGGTCTTGATTGCAAGCCAGACCAAAGGACTATACCTGTGCACAAATTTCATGTACCCGGCCTCTAATTGAGTAATAAAGTGCTGCTGATACACTGGAATCAATACCCAAAACACATAAAATCAACACAACTAAAGAAGAATAGAGCCACAAAGACTGAGCACAAAGGTACAAAATGAATTTTTGAGAAGTAAACCAAGAAGCAGAATTTTCTGGTTAATCAATACATATTTAAAAACACACAAAATTATCATATATAAGATACATGTTAAACTAGTTTAAAAAATAAAGATTATATTCTGCTTAAAGCTAAAACTGTTCTAAACACAATGTAATGTTTCAATAAGATTTAAAAATTACTCAGAATCCTGTATGCTTCAAGATTAACATTATAAAGCTAAATTTACATTGTATATTTAATTGACACATAGAAGTGCCAATTATGGGCCTAACCTTGGCAGATTACTTGTTAAGTTAGATGTTTGCCACTTATGTTCTATGACTTAAGCTGAAAACTCAGGTTAATATTGACTGCCTGATCTCATCTAATGGAAAAGGGCCACAATATTCTGTTGTAGATTAAGCACTGCTCTCAGCCAATCTACCAAGATATTTAGGTCTGCACAGCCCGTATCCCCCTGGGGACTGTGGTTTTAAACAGCTGGCCCTGCTCTCTGCCTGCCAGGTCATCCTGTGCGTCCTATCCTGTGCTCAGGAATTGACCTCCATGGCTGCCTCCATGTCTTTTCTGCCCTCCTCTGACTCCTGAGTGTGTCCAGCCAAAGAAGCAGCAGCAGGGCCCACGGAGCTCCACCACCCTTTCTCCCTGGGAGCCACAGATGACCTCCCCTGTTTCCTGGGGTCTCGGTGTGGTAACAGCTCTCTCCTATTGTTAGCACCAGGACTTTCACCATCCCTTGTTAGTCTATTAATCCCACCCAATCTTTGTAAATACAGCTGACCCTTGAACAACACGGATTTGAAATGTGCAGGCCCACTTAGAAGTGGATATTTTTCAGTAAATATACAGTTGGTCTTCACATTCCCAGGATTCCCATTGGGATTCAGCCTGCATAGTTGCCACAGGCCGACTAAATGCATTGTTCTAATCCACTTCATACAAGGGATGTGAGCCTCCGGGGACTTTGGTATCTGTGAGGTCCAGGAACCATCCCGCTCAGAGAGCAGGGAGGACTGCAAGAGGGCTGTAATTCGTTCTTAAAACTTCCCCCAGTTTCCCCTCTGAGTGTGCTATTTTCTTGTCTGAACTCTAAATTTGTAACTAAATTTCTAGCTAAGCTACGTAACAGAAATTAGTGATTCTATTTTCATCATGTGTGGGAGATGAGGGGTACAGGAGTAGACATTTATGTTTTCCATAATGCTGTAAGCACTGGAAGGGAAGGGATCCTGCCCAATACCTCCTTTATAAATTGTTTACATATATATGTATACTAGTGCACAAAATTCATGCACATTAAAAGGGAATTAATTAGAGGAAATATTTTAATATTGCTATTTGCCCTTTCTCTATAATAGAAGTGTCAGAGATGAAAGAAAATTAGTAAAATGTATATGAAAATCTCCCTCCTGTCAGAGTCTGGGGCATGCCGCGGGACCCAGAGTCAAGTCCCAGCCCACCCATGTGCTACCTGAAATCGCACAAGACACAGACCTGGCTGGCCCCACCCCCGTCAAGCCACACAGGATGGGGCGGGGGGGAGCGCAGCCTCAGGTCTCTTGTCCCCAGCACGAGGGTGTGAGGGCATGAAGGCATGGGGGCATCATGACCATTTGCATATTAGTTCTTTATTATATAGGATTGATTTCAGAAAGGAAGGGAGAGAGAGTGAGGGATAGAAACATTAGTGATGAGAGAGAATCATTGATCGGCTGCCCCCTGCACACCCTACTCTGGGGAATGAGTCAGCAACCCAGGCAGGTGCCCTGACTGGGAATTGAACCATGACCTCCTGGTTCACAAGTTGATGCTCAACCACTGAGCCACGCTGGCTGCATGCTCAGTGACAGGGAGAGTCTACTGAGTTCTTCTGAAGTCCTCACATGCGTTATAGGCCTAAATGGGAAGTAAACTCCTGACTTAGGATGTAGATGTCAAGAAGTCAGGATCACACTATTTTTTTCAACAGCATTTTTAATAATATCACATGACACAAATATCAGAACCAGTCTGGAAATTGTACCTTGATAAAAATACAAGATTAACGGCATGGGTTAGGTTAATCTTGGTATGGTAGATGAGAAATAATTCTATTTAATATATTTAGATCTAATTTTTCTTTTATATCACAAACTCATCCGCTACTATTTGTTAGTTTTTCCCATTTCTACTTGTTAACACATTTACTTATATCAATAGTAATATAATATAAGTTATATAATAGATAATGTATTACATGTAACTAGAAGCCCGATGCACAAAATTCATGCAAGGGCCTTGGCCCCAGCCCCTGCCCACTGCCGCTGTGGCCGGGGGACCTCTGCTGCCTCTGCCACTTCTGCTTTGTCCCACTGCAGCTTTGTCTAGAAGGAAGGACGCCTAGTCTAATTAGCATACTATGCTTTTATTATATAGACTAGAGGTCCTGTGCACTCGGGGGGTCCCTGAGCCTGGCCTATGCCCTCTTGCAGTCTGGGATCCCTCGGAGGATGTCCACATGCTGGCTTAGGCCTGCTCCCTGGGGGATCAGGCCCAAGCTGGCATTCAGACATCCCTCTGGCAGCCCGGGAGCCCTCAGGAGATGTCCACTTGCCAGCGGGGAGCAGGCCTAAGCTGCAGTCTGACATCCTTAGTGCTGCTGAGGCGGGAGAGGCTCCCACCACCACCGCTGTACTGGCAGCCATCAGCCTGGCTTGTGGCTGAGCAGAGCTCACCCTGTGGGAGTGCACTGACCACCAGAGGGCAGCTCCTACATTGAGTGTCTGTCCCCTGGTGGTCAGTGTGTGTCATAGTGACCAGTCATTCCCAGTCGTTCTGCTGTTAGGGTCAGTTTGCATATTACCCTTTTATTATATAGGATAGAGGCCTGGTGCATGGGTGGGGGCCACAGGGTGTCCCGGATCAGGGTGGGTGTCCCGCTGGGGTGCCTGGCCACCTGGGTGAGGGGCTGATGGCTGTTTGCAGGCTGGTCATACCCCCTTCAGGGTGGGGGTTCCCACTGGAGTGCCTGGCCAGACTGGGTGAAGGGCTGATGGCTGTTTGCAGGCTGGTCAAGCCCCTCCAGTGGGGACCCTCACCCCATGGAGGTTTGTCCAGCCTGGGTGAGAGGCTGATGGCTGTTTTCAGGCTGTCCACACCCCCTTTAGGGTGGGGGGTCACCACTGGGGTGCCTGGCCAGTCTGGGTGAGGGTCTGAGGGCTGTTTTCAGGCTGGCCAAGCCCCCCCGGCAATGGAAACTCCCAGCCTCTCCTTTTTTTCTTTTTCTTTTTTTATTCGGGGATTTAATTACCTTCTATGATTGAAACTTTGCAGCCTTGAGAGGAGCTCAGAGCCAGACAGGGTGGGTGGGAGGGAAGCTTGGCTTCCTCCATCGCCAGGGGCAATCCACTCCTGCTCGCTCCAGCTCCATGGCCATGGCTGTCTGAAAGCAAGTATCTGGGGCTTATTTACCTTCTATAATTGAATCTTTGTTGCTTTGAATGGAGCTCAGAGCTGGCTGTGGCAGGTAGGAAGCTTGGCTTCCTCCATCATTGGGGCAACCAAGCCTCCTACTTGCTCCAGCTCCGTGGGTGGCTGCTCGCCGCCATCTTGGTTGGGTTAATTTGCATATAGTCGCTCTGATTAGCTGGTGGGCGTGGCTTAAGGCATAGTGAAGGTATGGTCAATTTGTATGTTTGTCTTTTATTAGTGTAGATAATTAATATAATTGTATATTACAATATATAATATATATATTCACCTCTTCAGTAGTATTGATAATTTTCTGATATAACATGGGTAGAGGTGTATGGTTGAAATAGAATTTAAGAACTTCAACATAAAAGGGAATAATTACCAGAAAAGGTGTCCTCACTATCTCTGTGTGGTTCCTAATGCTGATTCGCTCTTTGACTTTTACTATCATGCCAAATTTCATGAAATACAGCAAATGGAAATGGGGAAACATTGAATCATAAAGTTTGTAAGTTAATATCATATTTAATTGTATTTTTCTCTACTTTGTGCAAAACAATCTTTTACTACATAATTGCTCTGAAACTAGTGAAAATAGATTAGGAAAAACAGGAAGTATTTGTCCTTTGATATTCTTTACTGAAAAGAAGCTGCTTGGCTAGTTCAAAGAGCAGATTCCTCATTCTTCAAATTTTGCAAGCAAGATAATTTCTTAAACAAATGGAGATGGTTGAAATGGGCAACTCAGATAAGCTTACTTTGTGTCTCCCTTATAAGTGAAACTGTTTAATGATAATTTTACTAGCTCACTTGGGAAATGACCAGAGCACTATTAGATAAGTTAAAACAAAAAAGGAAAAGCATGGAACATAGTTTTGCCAACTTCTTGGCCTTTGGCAAAAATGAACTGTTAAATTCTCCAGGGGCTATCTTTCTGGGTCAGACAGGATGATCTAATAGGTCTTTAAAATCTCTAAATCCTGGGACTTTTATCTTCAAGTGAACTGCATAGTTTATTTACATAGAAACACACTCACCAGCAGTATGACTAATGCTAAGGAAAGTAAGCCAGGGTGACTTCTTTTCCAAATCGGATAAATAAATTAAAACATGGACATTCTCTCCATTTCCCTCCAGCATCTCAATAGGTATGTTTTAGATGCCACAATTCCTGGTAGGGAATTCATTTCCTGCCACCAAGTTGTAAGCATGCTCTCTTGTTAAATCAGCAAACCTTTCCTGTACTTATCAAGAAAGCTCTTTAATGGAAATGGTTGAATGGTTATTTTGTATCCTATCCTAGGCACTTGGAAAGTTATAAATGTTGGAATGATAGAAAAATAAAAATTGCTAGAAAAATTCAAGCACGAAAATAAAGCATAATCATTGTGCATTTGAACCTTATTAATATTCTGTTTTGGGTTACATTTATCTAGACAAATGAAGCATTGGAGGAATTTCAATATTTGCATTAAAAAGTAGTTTCCTCAGGACTCTGTTGGCACAGACAACATTAAGAATGCATTTTTTTCCTCTATGTTGTACAAACATTTTATGCTTTCCCCCTAAGGTAATACTTAGAATCATCTATCTGGGACTAAAAATCAAAACTGTTTGCATAGTTGTTATTTTTAAATAAAATCTCCTTCATATCTGATATCATTCCCTCTTAAAAATAAATATAGGGACAATCAAGAGCTCTTCTTTCCAGTGGGCGTCGAGTTTCTCAGCTCAATTCGCTCTGGCAGACACAGACCAGAAGAACATAAGACACACCAATATAGAACATGGCATGTATTCCCATCTTATGATCTTACTGGTTAAGTAAGAATATCACCCTTCTGAACATAGCTCATTTGACTAACTTATCTCACTTTAGTGTCTACCTATGATTTACCTTTAATCTCAATTACTTTCATAGCTCATGTTTTGAAACTGCCCTAAAACCTATTCCTGGTGATAACTGGGTTTATGGCTGAGGGTGCGTTTGTTTTGACTGTTTATATCTTCCTGAGTCCAGTAAAAGGTCACTTTCTTTTTCTTTCCCTCTCACCTCCCTCAGGCAGATCATTCTTTTCTGCCCACAGAATACTTTGTTCAAACAGCTGCCCTATGACGTTATATGAGTGTTATATATGTCAATTTTACTGATAGTTTTTATTAATTTTTGATGGGGTGAACACCACTCAATACAGGTTTATTACTTGAAACAAATTTTCTTTCAGTAAACTATTTTTGATGAGCTTGCGACTTAGGAAATGATAAACTCAAGTAACATTTGGACCCTGCGTTGAAGTTCTGAATCATATTCTATAGACATTTTTCCTTTCATTTTGCTGTTGTTTTTAGTGGGCAAGGTTGAATCTGAAATTGGCTTAATAGACAAATCAAAATAAAGTACAACTGAGACTTGGCTCTTGAAAAGTTTCCTTACGATGTTGGGTGTTCCCAGAAATTAAAGGTTTGTTAAACTAGAGGTGCGTAGAATAAGCCCCCAAAGAGAAATATTTTAATACTTATCTGAACAGAACTGACTAAATTCCATTCCTTATTTTATTTCCGAGTAAACCCAAGCAGTTTCCCTGCAATGGGACATACCTTACTGGGGAGAAATTGTCCTTGATGTGCCCTTTTCTGTATTGTCCATTGGATGCTAATAAAACCATCATGGTCATGAGGATGATGAATAGTTTCGTTTTGATGTTACTAAACTTTCACAGTTGTTGTAGCTTCCTACTGAACTAACTTTCTAGTATAGTTTTTCATGTATTTTTTTTTTTTTTATCCTCAGGATGTATTTATTGATTTTAGTGAGAGAGGAGGGAGAGAGAAGAGTGACCAAGGGAGAAGTATGGATTTGGTGCCTCCAGCACACACCCCATCCATCTAGTGAATGAACCCTCAGCCCAGGTATGTGCCCTGACTGGGAATCGAGCCCACAATCTTTCTTTTTTCTGTATACAGGACGATGCTCCAACCAACTGAGCAAACTGACCAGCGCTGGTTTTTCATGTTTTTTTAAACTAAGGAATATATTTTTGATGATGGTAGTAGTGATAGCGATGATGGTGATTTGTTTCATTAATATTCCCTGTACAAATGGAATATATAGTACATACTGAGTTACTTTTTCCTCTTAATCAAAATTATAAAGTCTTTCAAATTAATTGATGCACCATCACATTATTAATTATGTCTAATAATGTCTATTCCATTTAAATATTTGTAGCATACATTTTTTTCTTATATTTTATTTTTCAATCCCAGGAATGAAATAAATATATCTGTCTATCTGGAAGGATTTCAGTACAACCTTACCTAAAGAGTTAATGTCACATAATTAACCACTCATGTTTTTCCCAGTCAACTGCATTTCACTTTATCAAGTAACTAGAGGCCTAATGCACAAATTCATGCATGGGTGGGGTTCGGCTGGCCTGCTCCGATAGAAGCCAATCAGGCTGGGCCGGCCAGGAGGAGGGGATGCTGGAGGTTGGCTGTCAGCCCCACCCCCGATTGGGGATCTATTGGGACAGGACCAGCCAGGGGGAGGTTCTGTCAGTGGTTGGCAGGAAGGGGCTGATCATGGCTGGGCCAGCCAGGGGGATGGGCCGCGGAAGGCTGGCTGCTGGCCCCGCTCCTGATGGGGGTGGGGGTGGAAGATCAGGGGTGGGGCTGGAAGGGGGGGGCTCCCCCTCATTGGCCAGCTGGCCTGCCACAGTGCACATCATAGCGATCAGTCTTGCTGATCGTTCTGGTCGTTCTGGCATTCAGTCGCTTGGCTTTTATGTATATAGATTGTGAACTTACTACCCTTTTGTCTTTCTTCCCCATGTCTATTTCACATTTTCATTTATTAATGATATGAGCCACTAACAATGTGTTCAATCTTCTCTGTCATACATAGTTTATAGCATATATATACCCCCATATTAGTCATATAGGGCAGTCCCTCTTATTTATAGTTTTGCTTTCCACTGTTTCAATTAACTGTGGTTAACCAGTCAGAAAATATTAAATGGAAAATTCCAAAGCTAAACCATTTGTAAGTTTGACATTGCACTGTGTTCAGAGTAGTGTGGTGAACTCTCACACTCTCCTGTTCTGTCCTGCCCACATGGACATCACCCCTCTCTCCAGGTCCACGCTGCACTGGTGGCACAATGAGGTATATTCAGGAAGAAAAAGACCAGAGTCACATACCTTTTATTGTAGTATGTCATTGTAATTGTTCTATTTTATTATTAGTTATTGTTGTTAATCTTACTGTGCCAAACTTATAAATTAAACTATCATATAAAATATTGTATATATATGGCTCAGTACTATTTGTAGTCTCTGGAATCGAATGGGGGGCCTTGGAATGTATCCCTCACAGATAAGCAATACTAGATATATATTATATTTATTCATTCAGTTATTAAATAGTACTTTAGTGAGCATTTGTGCTAGGCACTCTGGTGAATGCTAGATGGAGATATATTTCCTCCTACAAAGATCTTAAAATGTATCAAGAAGAATAAAATAATTACAAAATAACTATTTTAACAATACAAATGCATTATATATAATTCCAAAGTACAATGGTGAGTGAGATGACAAGGAAATTTCCAATTGTAGAATCAAAAGAGGCTTCATGGAAGATATGTATTTTGAGCTTGAGGAATGGGTAAGGTTTTGAGCAACAGAGATTGGAAGCAAAATATTCCTGATAAAGAGAAAAGAGTAAATGAGGGGCTTGAGTGGAGAGACGTGGGCATGTCTAGGAACCCAGATAGTCCATTTGGGCTTTTAATAGAAGACAAAGCTGAACAGGTATCAGCCAAAGGTTGTCACCACCAATTCAACGGCAAAGGAATCCCAAGTTTGGATGTGGTGAGGGAGAGAGATTTTATTCAGTGAAAACAACTCAATTGTGAAATCGCTCGTCTACGGGCTGACGGGGCCAGGCTATAAGGCAGCTGGGGCAAGGCAGCTCTGGTGTTACAGCTCCCGTGCAACAGCTTGGCGGGGATGCAGGGTTTGGTGAAAAGTGAGTGCACTCCCTTCAGGCAGAGGCAAAGCTGGCTTTACCTGGAGAAGAGTGTCCACCCTATTCCCTTATTGGCCTGTTTCTTTGCAAATGAGGACTCCAAATCCTCACAGCTGATTGGTTCAAGGAGCACCGTCCTGATGGACTGGAATGGAGCCACTCTGATGGGTCAGTGAAGGTGAAAATGAGCTCCACAACTCTGATTGGACAGGGAAGGTCTCAGTCCTATCGGTCAAATTTCAATCCTAGGAGCTCTCTTATAAGGGTCACCTGAGACAGCAGGAGCCCAGTGCAGAAGGCTTGGCCCCCCGGTCGGTGGCTTACCCTGAAATGCAGAGTGCACGAGAGGCGATGTCTGGCGATGACTACTGGAGTCTTATGCATTTGAGCCCAATTAGCCACCAGGAGTTTTAACAGGCGCATGTACTCCTGAGGTCAGCACAGGTCTCCTGAAATCATTTCAGAGGGACATGATTAAAGGTGTTGGGAATTTCGCTGGGAGGGGAGGGGCTATGCGGAACAACTTGGTTGATTATCTATCTACTTTAAAATGATTACTTAGCTTATAAAGTGGACAGGACAGGATGCGGGAAAGCTAGTTAAGGACTTACTACCATAGGCAGGTGATTTGGGTATCAGTTTAAAGTAGAGTGTTGGCAATGTGTGTACAAAGGAGGGCATATTTGGCCGATCCTGTCAGTGGAATTGGGATTCAACGTAGATGAATCAGAATAAGAAGAGTAACAACAACTTGGTTGAAAGTTGATTAAGTAAATTAATTTGGATTTAAATAGTGTGATCTTGTGAAATACTTGGAAGAACAGGAACAGAAGGAAAGGAAACAAATGGTGATTACTCAGGACCATAGTTCAGAAAATGAAACATGTGAAAGGTCAAATATAGGAAACCCTGTGGTGCTGGGGAAACATCATAGAAACACTTCACAGGAGCTGCAGACCAGACAGAGGTCAGTTTCAACACAGTAGCGAGTGCTGGGCTGGGGGCATAGAGGAATTCCGGAGTTTTTATGTCAAATAGAAATTGAATAGATTGAAAAGAAGTGAGGAGTGGATGTGTGATAACTAAGGGGGATTCCCCAAGCTGAGGCAGCGCCAGCTCCTGATAAAGTTCAGGTTGTGGCCATGTGCACTGATGACAGGATGGAAAGGAGATAAACATTATTTTATGAGATTAGGGTTCTTGAAAGGCCCTCGATGTAGACAAGGTGGGGAAAAGGACCATAAACTGAGACAGACTAAGTTATAGAACTAAAGCATCCCAAACTGCATAAAAGTCCAAGACAAATTTCTAGGAACTGTCTCCATCTCTAAGAAAATTGTGATACTCAAATGGGCAAGTGCTAGTGAAAAAAAAAATCCCACTATTTCTGCTGGGTCTAATAACTTGAGAATTCTCAATAAGTTCCTGATTTTTCAAAAATTCAATTTATCATTTCAAATGCAAACAGTTTACTTATTCTCTTATTCACTAAAAGCAAAGGCATATAAATTTATAATCATTGTATGTGTTTGAAGGTAGAATCAATTCTCATTATTTATGAATTCCATATTTGCAAATTTGCCAACTCACAGAAATGTACTTATTTGTAAACCCAAATCAATCCTGGCAATGCTTTTGTGGTCATTTTCAGATGCGCATGGAGCAAGGAAACACTTTTGTCCCCTGATGCACACTCCAGCTGACTTCCAGCAAGGCAATGCTCCGCCCTGCATTACAGCTCAACCGCGTCCTTTTTGTCATCTATTTGGTGCCATGGTTTTTGCCTTTTTGCACTTTTTGTTGATGATTTCACTGTTTAAAATGGCCCCCAGGTTTAATGCTGGAATGTTGCCTAGTGTGTGATGTGCTTATGAAGAAAATGCCACTCTATGTGGATTCTAGATCCTTCACAATTCCTCATGTATTTGTTTATCGATTGATATGGCAACCAGAATTGAAAATATTCTCAATCTGCCCAGTCAGTGGAGAACACCATGTAACTGGTCTCTCCCTTATTCTAGCAGCATAATTATATTAATGGAGCCTAAGAGCGCATGGCTCTTTTGGGAGAAAAATTGTTGGCTTGCTTTGTGTTTCCCTTATAAATAATCAATTTCTCCCTCCTCCAATTCCTTGTGTCCCCACCCTCATCCTGAATATTTTCCTCTGAAAATACTTTAAAATAATTATAAATTATTACAAGAGGTCTTCCCTACCCAGTTCAATTGGAGTTTTGAACCTAACATTAAAAACATTTATTTCTGTCATAATTTGTGCTCCTTTTTTGACCTCTTGTTGGGGTCCTCTTTTAACTTTGATCTTATCTGGCATAGCTTTTATTTTCCCCCACTTTTAATATCTGCATATTTGATAAGAATATAATCTATTTTATTCCAAGGCTCTAATCAAATAAATAAGACAGGGTGAAGAATAGAGCTCTTGGAAAATCACATATTCCTGGTTACTGCTGGACATAGAAAGTGCCCACCTGTGCTCTCATTCAGCTCTGCGTCTCTCACCAGACGGACCCTGTGAGGGAAGAGCAGGGCATGCTCACTGACCCAGCGAGAGCCCACGGTGGCATGTTGGTTACCAGTTTCAAATCAGATTATGCTTCAGAAAATATGGGTCACATTATATCATGTCCTAAAACCAATAATCTCCACTGTTTCCGGTGACAGTATTTCTGTCACACTTTCTTATTGTGGAGTTGTCTTGTCTCATGGTCATGTAACTATGAAATGGTGTGTGATAAGTTGTCGGTAAAGATTTTGGGCTAGTGAATGACAAAATAAAAGCAGAATTTAAAGCACAGTATTCTGTTCCTGGAACTTCAGATGAACTGGAGTGGGAAACACGCAGGAAAGGGAGGCTAGTAGGGAAGCTGCTGGAATTACCCAGGAGGTGAAGTGCGTAGACAAAGACAATAGTGAGAGGTGGAGAGGAAACAACAGATGGAAGACATAGATGTTCCACAGAAGGGCAACAGAACTTTGTAACTAAGGATGGATTTGGGGAGGACGGAGTTCAGGAAAATCAAATAGAACTCCCACATATGAAATCTGGAAGAATAGGGGCTCAGTAGGCAGAAGCAAAGGAATTGGTAAAGGAATTCCTGCTTAGAGTGAGATTGGTTTTATTGTTTTTATGTTTGACTTAATGGTGATAAAGACAAAAGTTGCCCTAGTTGGTTTGGTTTAGTAGATAGAGCATCAGCCTGTGGACTGAAGGCTCCTGGGTTGGATTTCAGTCAAGGGCACATGCCTGGGTTGCAGGCTTGATCCCCAGTGTGGGCATGCAGGAAGCAGGCAATCAATGATTCTCATCATTGATGTTTCTATATCTCTCTCTCCCTTTCCCTTCCTCTCTGATTATATATATTTAACGACAGAAGTTACTCTCCATGAGAGTCTAAGACTGAAGAGTCATCACCATTGGTGTAGAGAGAAGGGTTTCTGAGGGATGCCATATCAAGTAGAAATTCCAGTGGCCTCCTCGGTGGCATGGCAGAGCTGTAGGCTTTCAGTAGCTGTCAGTGCCTCTGGGTTTCCTGGCACATGAGCTGGATTATTGTAAAAGTAATAACTATTCCTATTGAACCAAGGATCTCTTAGCTTTGCAGATCTATTTAAAATGTTACAAATGGTAAACGTGGTTATGAATATCTTGAAAATCAAAGTTGGCTAAGATAGATTATATCCAAATCATAAAATGGGTCATAGGAGTAAAGTCTTGGGTATCCCATTATTTAATCATCAGAAATATTCTGACAAAGTGGTCTACCTATTTCTAAAAAGTAGAAATTTCAACTTTATTCTTTCAATGGATGCTTAATATATAGTCACTCTACCTGCCCCCACACAAATAAGTACAAGGAGAGAATGAAAAGATATTAACTTGAAGCCCGTCCATTAATCGGCCTTTAGAGAAGCCCCTGCTATTAGCTCTTGATCATCATCAGCATCACCAGATCAAACTCCTGACTGGCTGTGCTCTGCTGAGCATGCAAGTGCCGTGCAGAAGTCACAGGGGCTGGTCCTCTCCGAACCGGGGGACCTACATGCAAGGGCAAGGGAGAAATAGTGTGAAAAGGCCACACGAAAGTGCTAAGTGAGCCCCCTTCAATCATAGCGGCAATGCCTGAGCTATTCCATCCTATCAAGGAATCATCTTCCATCTAAATAAATGTTCATCAGAACCAACACTTACCTACCCAGCATCGCAGCAACTTCTACATTTTCAGCTTCTTTCAACTGTTTCTGTACCTGCCCACGTGATGGCTAAGGGTCATCACGTGGAAATGCCATTGTTTAATTTCGTGCTCTCAGAAATCTTCCTGTGCTTTTTGCCTACCTGTCATTTCAGGAGTCGGCTCTTGGCTGTCGATTTCCCTGTTGTTCTTTGGCCTCCCCCTTAGCTGCTCTCGCACTTCACACGTATCTCCAGGCTTTGTTCACCAAGGTAGGCAGGTTGTCATAAACTGAAGTGAAGTGGGTCAACATACTGTTCTGAGTGGGGCGCTAGAAGAAAGGCGCATAGCCCTGCTGCAGAGACAACAGCTCACTGCTCTGAGCGCTCAGAAGCACGTGGTCTGTCCACTTCCTCTAGAACAGTGGTTCTCAACCTGTGGGTCGCGACCCCTTTGGGGGTCGAACGACTCTTTCACAGGGGTCGCCTAAGACCATCGGAAAACACATATATAATTACATATTGTTTTTGTAATTGATCACTATGCTTTGATTATGTTCCATTTGTAACAATGAAATTACATCCTGCATATCAGATATTTACATTACGATTCATAACAGTAGCAAAATTACAGTTATGAAGTAGCAACAAAAATAACTTTATGGTTGGGGGCCACCACAACATGAGGAACTGTATTAAAGGGCCGTGGCATGCCGGAACCGGTTTGGCTCAGTGGATAGAGCGTCGGACTGCGGACTGAAGGGTCCCAGGTTCGATTCCGGTCAGGGGCATGTACCTTGGTTGCGGGCACGTCCCCGGTGGGGAGTGTGCAGGAGGCAGCTGGTCGATGTTTCTCTCTCATCGATGTTTCTAACTCTCTATCTCTCTCCTTTCCTCTCTGTGAAAACTCAATAAAATATATTAAAAAAATAAAAAATAAAAAATAAAGGGCCGTGGCATTAGGAAGGTGGAGAACCAATGCTCTAGAAACTTAAGATTGAAGAAATACAACACTTTTTAGATTCCACTGGCAGTCATTTTCTTAAACCAGAGGAAAGTGTTTTTCTCCCACTTTAATGGGACTGCTGCCGTGGTCAGAGCTTCTGGAGAGTGCGGACCCGGATTCCAGGCGGCGTGCCCTGTGAGCCGAGCACCGAGAGGAGGCTGGCACAGGCCTGGGGAGCGAGGGAAAGGCAGTCACTTTGAAAACCCACAACTCTTCCTTAACTAAAAGATTAAGAAGCAAAATGGTTTGCTCAGAGTGTCAGGGTTTGTATTAAACCTCCTGAAGGTTATTGGTGTGTCCCTGTCAGCAGCTAGGGGGCTTTCCATGGGTCAGGTGACATGTAGCATCCTTTTCTTCCTTTGAGATTTTTAGGTTCTTCTAAGAATGTACACGTGGTCATGCTCTAAATTCTCCAGGCCACATACTATTTAAAAGGAAAATACTTTGAGATTTAAAATTTATGATAATTTATACACTGGCTCTTTCAAACTGACACAGACATAGTTTGATTAAAACCACCACTGAGATGGCCTTTGGTAACATCATCAATAAGAGAATCTGTTCTGCTTGCAAACTAGAATCGTGTTGGTATTCCCAGGGGCCTTTTTATTTGTCTGTAGTAGACCCCTGCAGAGTGCCTGGCACTGCATTCCCATTTCAGACCTGGTTACACCAGGGCCCTGGGAGGATGGAGCCAGGTCAGGCCAGGATGGCAGAGCCACAACCATGGCTGTCTGAAGGGAGCAAGGCCAAGTTCAACTGAGCAGAGAGGTTTGGTGGCAGCAGACTAAGGTTCAAGCACAGAGGCATCTAGGAGAGAGAATGGCACCTAAGCAATAGATATGGTCACAGATTCTAAAGACCAGGTGATCCGTGGGGATCTGTTAACAAGCAAAGCTGGGAATCAGTCTTAGGCAGGGCAGACCTCCTGCCAGCGTAGTTTATGCTGTTTGCTGACAGGTGGCTGTGGGGCCTGGGATGCAATCCTAGTCAGACAGGAGTCCAGAGATGCACTCTGCCTCAATGGGCCAGGAACGGAAACACACAGACATCTTGTAGTTGGTTCGATGGAAGCAGCACCTAAAAATGAGTTTCTATCCCATTGCACGACTCCTCCCATTAAATTATGGAATGAATTGCAGTATTTGAAGAGCCTTTTCTTTACCTTAATGAAATGGTTTCAGGAAAGATTTAAGCATTTGATTCTATAAAGAATCCCAATAGCACCACAAGAAGAAACAATTTCTAGAAAGTTTTTTTTTTCCGAAGAAAAATTATTTTTAAATTAATTTTGCAAATGCTTGCATGTTCAGTGTAAGGAACATAGAGTAGTTAGGAAAACATAGCAGGTATTTGAAAACACATGAAATGTGTTGAAACATGGCATACTTCTCTAGGATTGAGACCAAAAATTCATATATCTAGGCAAAAATTCAAATTAAAGCCAAATCTAGAAGTTAATCTCTTCCCCCAAATAAACACCTTAAAGAGACTTTCTAGTAAGGAGTAGCAGTCAATATCCCTTTGGGGTTGAGAGGATAACATTTCAATGAATACCATCGCCACAGATGCTGACGGGGAGGGAGTGATGCATTTATTATGTGGCTACTTAGCTTACATTCCGCATTTACTCCTTCCAAAAACACCACAGTTAAGGACTTATTCTTCCCATTTTACAGATGAGGATGCCCTGGGTTTGAGAGGTTAGGCAAACTGTTCAACACCACATTAGCCCAGATCTAAGGCTAACCACTCTGTTCTTGCACTACGCCATATTAATTTCTTCCCTGACCTGCGTGAATCGCCTTATACTTGAAGAAAATCTGGCATTGAGCACAGTTTGACAATTAACCACTCACTTAAATGACATTCATATTCTGCCTTGTGTGTAGAAAGAACAGTTTATTCAATGCATCTTATGCTGAAGAAAGGGAATTCTGGCAAGACAATTTTGATTAGCTGATTAAAGACTTATTCTCAGTTCTTCACAAGCTTCACATTAATCAGTCCCTCTACAGATTTCGGCTCTAATATGATTGTAGAATGTGAGGTGGTTTGAGGAGCCAAGAGCTAAATATATTTGACTCCTTCTTTGTTCATTGTTGTTGTTTATTCATATTATTAGACACTAGGTGCCCAGTGCATGAATTCATGCACCTTGAAAGGAACTGTGGACTGCGAGGCTGTGGTGGGTACAGGGATGGGTCTTGGCCCAGCCTCCATGCTCCCACCTGGCCCCTCCTGTCATGGCCCCTGGTCCCCTATCTGCCAGCAGCCCCGCTCCCACCCACCACTCCCATGTGCTGACGGCGCCAGCCCAACTCACACCCACAGCCAGCGCCGGAGATGCCGCTCGCATCCGCTGCCAGTGCCCGGCGGTGGTCCCAATCGCTTGATGCTGACAGTGGGTATGAGCAGTGGCTGCTGCCCTGATCGCCCCTAAGGAGCAGGGGGAGGAGGAGAAGCCCTTGAGGGGCGATCAGGGCTGGCAGCGACAACTTGCGCCCGCTGATAGCACCTAGCAATGGGGCCAGCGCTGGGTCCTGGCAGCACATGCAAGCACTGGTCAAGACCACAGCGTGTGGGAGCAAAGAATTTTCAGTAACCACCAGAGGCTTCCCCTGATGACAGTGACTGACACTCTGCTTTGGTCTGGCGCCCCTGCTCACCTGCTCCACCATCCCACTGCAGCCGATGCCTGCCATGTTCTGTGCTCTGACGCCTGATGCTGATGCCCGCCATGTTTCACACACGCCCCCTGATGATCAGTGCACGTCATAGCAACCAGTTGTTTGGTTGTTCTGCCATTTGGTCTATTTGTATATTAGGGTTTTATATATATACTAGAGGCCTGGTGCACAAAAATTTGTGCACTTGTGGGGGGGTCCCTCAGCCCGGCTTGTGCCCTCTCGCAGTCTGGGACCCCTCGGAGGATGTCCACCTGCTGGCTTAGGCCTGCACCCCGGGGGATTGGGCCTAAGCTGGCATTCAGACATCCCTCTGGCAGCCCAGGAGCCTTCAGGGGATGTCCACTTGCCAGCAGGGAACAGGCCTAAGCTGCAGTCGGACATCCTTAGCACTGCTCAGGAGGCGGGAGAGACTCCCACCACCAGCACTGTACTGGCAGCCATCAGCCTGGCTTGTGGCTGAGCAGAGCTTCCCCTGTGGGAGTGCACTGACCACCAGAGGGCAGCTCCTGTATTGAGCATCTGGCCCCTGGTGGTCAGTGTGTGTCATAGTGACCAGTCATTCCCAGTCGTTCTGCTGTTAGGGTCAATTTGCATATTACCCTTTTATTATATAGGATAGAGGCCTGGTGCACGGGTGAGGGCCGGCTGGTTTGCCCTGAAGGGTGTCCCAGATCAGGGTGGGGGTCCCGCTTGGGTGCCTGGCCAGCCTGGGTGAGGGGCTGATGGCTGTTTGCAGGCTGGTCAACCCCCCTCCCCAGTGGGGACCCTCACCCCATGGAGGTTTGGCCAGCCTTGGTGAGAGGCTGATGGCTGTTTTCAGGCTGGGCACACCCCCATTAGGGTGAGGGGTCCCCATTGGGGTGCCTGGTCAGTCTGGGTGAGGGGCTGGGGGCCGTTTTCAGGCTAGCCAAGGGCACCCTCCCCCCCCGGCAACTCTTTTTTTTTCTTTTTCTTTTTTTATTCTGGGATTTATTTACCTTCTATAATTGAAACTTTGTAGTCTTCAGTCAAGCTCAGAGCCAGCCAGGGCAGGTGGGAGGGAAGCCAAGGCTCTAGCTCCGTGGCCATGGCCCACTGAAAGCAGGTATCTGGGGTTTATTTAGCTTCTATAATTGAAACTTTGTTGCTTTAAGTGGAGCTCAGTGCCGACGCAACAGGCAGGAAGCTTGGCTTCCTCCATCATTGGGGCAACCAAGCCTCCTGCTTGCTCCAGCTCCATGGCTACAGGCCACCATCTTGGTTGGGTTAATTTGCATATAGTGGCTCTGATTGGCTGGTGGGCGTGGATTAAAGCGTAGCAAAGGTATGGTCAATTTGCATGTTTGTCTTTTATTAGTGTAGATAGATGGATAATTTTTCTTTAAGTCCAATGTGCCATTCTTATTCTTATGAGCACACCTCCCCTATTCCTGGTAGAACATCAATGAAGATCTTCTGATGTCTGGATCTAACTTTGTGTTATCTAGACCAAGGGTATGTCAATCTTCATAAAGGACCAAGGACCAGAGAGGAAATATTTTAGGCTTCACAGACATCTGATCTCTGTTGCAGCTACTCAACTCTGCTATTGTAATTTTAAAAAGCAGCATTAAAACTAAAAGTAGGAAGTTGGTTTATTAACAAACAATCTTTAAAAAACAACCCACATCTTTCTATGGGGAGTCCTTCCCTAGTCTACTGTGGAACATGGAAAAATGACAAAACTCCAATCACAGAATGCCTCCAATCACAGCTCTGTACTTTTCTGAGATTGGCCATTTTAGTCAAACATTCATATCAACCAGTCTTTTATTTTATTTTTTACTATAGGACCAGTGCACAAAATTCATGCACTCGGGTGGGGGGGTCCCCAGCCTGGCCTGTGCCCTGTCACAGTTTAGGCGCCCCGAGATCGATTGCCCCAAAGAGGTAAGCTCCACCCACCCATCCGGGGCTCCTTGATGGATTGCCCCAAAGAGGTAGGGCAGCACCAGGGGTCCCTCCTCTGCACCAGAACTTGGAGGTGAGACCCCCAGTACCCCCAGGAAGGCCTCACTTTGCAGAGCTGGGGGACCTCCAGGCAGGCCTCACTGGACCCCCAGGCAGGCCTCACTGATGGAGGTGGGACTCCCAGGCAGGCTCCGTTCGGCACATGCAGCATCAAGCCCAGCCCCACCCACCTGTGCACATGCCCTCTGTGTGTGTGCAGCCATCTTGTGACAGTTTGAGGGCATCATGGCATGACAACTACTTAGGCTTTTATTAGTAAGGATTTTTTTGTGAATCCTCACCCGAGGATATTTTTCCTTTGATTTTTAAAAAATCTTTATTGTTGAGAGTATTACATATATCCCCCTTCTTCTTCCCATTGCCCCCCTCCACCCAGTTCCTACCCCAGACCTTCACTACACTAATGTCTGTGTCCATAGGTAAGATCTTTGGTTAATCTCTTCCCACCCCTGCTTCCCTCTGAGATTTGTCAGTTTGTTTCATGCTTCCATGCCTCTAATTCTATCTTATTCACCAGTTTTGTTTTGTTTTTTTTTCATTAGATTTCTTGTTTATTTATTTTGATTTTTAGATTCAATTGTTGATAGATATGTTATTTGTTGCCATTTTATTGTTCATATTTCTCCTCCTCCTCCTCCTCCTCCTCCTCCTCCTCCTCCTCCTCCTCCTCCTCCTTCTCCTTCTTCTTCTTCCTTTTCTTAAAGAATACCCTTATACCCTTCAGCATTTCATGTAATACTGGTTTGGTGGTGATGAACTCCTTTAACTTTTTCTTGTCTGTGAAGCTCTTTATCTAACTCTCGATTTTAAATGAGAGTTTTGCTTGGTAGAGTAATCTTGGTTGTAGGTCCTTACTCTTCATCACGTTGAATATTTCTTGCCACTTTCTTCTGGCCTGCAAAGTTTCTGTAGAGAAATCAGCTGACAGTCATATGGGCACTTTCTTGTAGGTAACTAACTGCTTTTCTCTTATTGCTTTTAAGATTCTCTCTTTGTCTTTAGCCCTTGGCATTTTAATTATAATGTGTCTTGGAATGGGCCTCTTTGGGTTTCTCTTGTTTGGGTCTCTCTGTGCTTCCTAGACTTATAAGTCTATTTTCTTTCACCAGGTAGGAGAAGTTTTCTGTCATTATTTCTTTAAATAGGTTTTCAATATCTTGCTCTCTCTCTACTCCTTCTGGTAACCCCATAATGCAAGTGTTGGTATGCTTGAATTTGTCCCAGAGGCTCCTTAATCTATCTTCATATTTTTGGATTCTTTTTTCTATTTGCTCTTCTGATAAGGAGTTTGTTGCTGTATCATATTCCAAATCATTAATTTGTTTCTCAAAATCCTCTACTGTTGGGCACTCTTGGTGCACCCCTGTGTGGGCTGTGTGCACAGTCTTGTTATAGTTGATCCTTGATTGTTATTGGTGTCACTGGGAGGAATTGACCTCCAGGCCAATTGGCTGTGAGGACAGCTGCAACTTTAGTGGAAGACTGGCTGTGCAGGAGAAAGCTCTGTGGAGCAGGACTTGCTTCAGTGGGGCTTTGGTGCTCACTGAGTCTGCCCCTTGAGTGTGTCACTTGTGGTATATAGAGTTGTAATCTGGTATGGTCTGAAGCTGTCCATGAGGTGCACTGGCACTGGGGCCTCCCAGGAGGTGCAAACTCAGACACTGTCTGGGTCTACCCAGCAGGAGCTACAGAGGGAAATGCAGACGGTTGCTATTTGCTATTTGTATTGGGCTTAGAGGTGCCCCGGTGAGGCCCAGTTGTGAAGCAAGGAAGGCTGGTGGGAATGTTGGGTCTTAGGCCTTTTGTTGATAGGTTTGGGACATGCTGACCCAGCTGCAGCTTCTTTGAGAGGTTTTAGTAAAGTCTGAAGCCTGAGCTGGGACAGGCCATTCATATGGAAAAGCTGCTTCAAACAGCTTGGGTGGGGCTGCAAATTGGATGGGGCAGGGTTTTCCTAGGTTGGAGCAAATAGTGTGCTCCAGGCTGATGGAGACTCAGATATGGCTGCCAGTCAGCCCTATAATAAGGGAGGTCCAAGCACAGGAACAATGACCCTTGTGAGCAACCCTGTCTGAGAGAAAGCTGCTCCTGAGTTCCTGCCCTGATGCCAGAAAATCCATTTCCTTCCTGTATGTGTCTGGGTCCCAGGTGCTGGAGCTGGGAAGAAGTTTGACCCTGTGAGTTTGTGTATAGGCCCTTTAAGAGGAGCATCTGGGATTCCAACAGCCTCCTTGTCACTTAGCCATAATCCCCACTTGTTTTTATATCCTGAAGTTACAGGGACTTCTCTTCCCACCTCTGGAACCCTGGGCTGGGGGTCTGGTGTGGGCTGGTACCCCTTGCTACTCACAGGCAGACTTTGCAGAGACAATCTCCCTCCAAAATAAAAATGGCACACATGGATGCTGGTCCAGCCCATCTAGCTGCCCTCCTCCCTTTCTACCAGTCTCAGTATGCCTTCTTCTTTACTTCTGTAGTTGTAGGACTCCCATTGAGCCAGCTTTCAGGCAGTTCTGAACGATGTTTGTTCTGTATTTTAGTTGTAATATTGATGTGGTTGTGGGAGGCTGCATGTACAGGCATTTACCTATGCCACCTTCTCCTCCATTGATTTTTAGAGAGAGAGGAAGGGAGAGACAGAAACATCAATAATGTAGGAGAGGCACATAGATTGGTTGCCTCTTTCACACCCCCAACCAGGGATGGGGATCAAGCCTGCAACCTAAGTACCGGACCCTTCAGTCTGCAGGCTGACACTATCAACTGAGCCAAACCTGCTAGGGCTCAAACTGGAAGGGTTGACTGTATTATCCATTTTTGTTTCTGGGACAAAGGGTGCCTGTGGTCCCTTTATTAAGTGTCTGGGTACATCTATCTAGCCATTTACCTAAACACGTGTTTCCTGTGTCTACAAGGGAGCTCATCTCACTTTGACTTTCTTTAGTCCAACGTTCTCGCTGCACCCATTTTTTTCCTCTTCCCCCGCCCCCAAAATCTTCACGTGGGAGCATTTCCCACCACATGTTTATCTTTTGTTTGCTATTTTGTTTGTTTATACAACAGCTTACTTTCCGTTGATTGCTTCTAGATCATCTAGAAATAATGGGTAATCCTCAAGTCCCTCCTGCTATGTAATGCTTGATGTGATTTTAGGGGGAAAATTTTACTGATTGTATCCTGCCCAACCTAATATGAAAATTAACTCTAATTTCTGGGCACTTCACTGAGCAAAGTTATATACAGGGTGGGGCAACAGTAGGGTTACTGTTATGAGTATGTGAAACAGTTTATCTCTATATTATTATTTATTTTATTATTTTCCATATGAACAACTATAAACCTACTTTTGCCCTCTCCTGTATAAGTGTGTCTGTGATTAGGAAAATCATTTGCATTTGATATGAAAAAATAATCTTATAATAAGAGTTCTGTATACATACATAATGAAATAACAGCTGTATGAGGCCCTACTATTTGTCATGGATGTATATCATTGTACTTAAATGCTATTAGGTGTTTCATATGTATTATTGTAAACCTTACAACAACTGCATTATGAGGCTATTACTGTCTTTATTTTGCAGATTAGGTGTTGAGAGGTAAAATTACTTCCCCCAGGACTCAAAAGGATAAAGAAGGGTTGTATTCTGTACTCGATCTTCTAATAATAGACCTAGCACTCTTTAAGCAGCTGCCCATGGTATATAGTGACTAGACCCCGTGCAACTCAGAAACATCATTGTCCTCCTTAGTTCTGGGCGCTGAAAGATCTGTTGATATAATAATGCAAGACAGAGTTGCTGCCTAGAGGGAATTTTTAAATTATTTTCAGAGGCCAGGCCTTCAAACTTCTGTGCCTTTGCTCATGTGCTTCTCTGCAGGCCCGGTTTCACCCCTTGTCTATCTGCTACCCTTCTACACATTATACTTAGCAAACATATTGAGATGTAATTTACACGCAGTATTTACATGCATCTTCATTCATTGATGAGTTCTGTCAGAATTACATCCATAAATAGCCATGACAATTAAGATACAGAACATCTTCACCATTCCAAAAATTTCACTGTGCACTTTGCTGGTCCTGGGACTAGGCAAGCGCTTTTTGTCTCTGTAGATTAACTTTAATTTTTATTATTTTATGTAAATGGAATCATACAGTATGTGCTCTTTTGTATCTGATGTATTTCATGCCGTATAAAGATTTTGAGACTCATACACATGTTGCATATGTAAGTAGTTCGTTCCTTTCAATTGCTGAGTAGTATTTTATTGTAGTTTAGATATATCACAATTTGTTTATTCATTTGTCAGTAGATGGACATCTGGGTTGCTTCCCATTTGGGGCTATGGTGGAAAAGCTGCTATAAATATTTGTGTACAAATCTTGGTTCATGCATGTTTTCATTTGGTACACACTAGTGGAATTTCTGGGTTGCATGGTCAATGTATATATGACTTTGTAAGAAACTGCAAGCTGTCCACAAAAGTTTATCATTTTACATTCCCAGTAAGAACATATGTGAGTTTCAGTTTCTCCATATTCTATGAAAACTGCTATTGCCAATCTTCTAAATTTAGCCACTCTAATGGGTGGGTAGTCTTATTTCATTATGATTTTAATTTACATTTTCTTGATGACTGATAATTTTGAGCATCTTTTCTTGTGCTTATTGGCCATCTGTATATCTTGTTTTGTGATGTGTTTGTTTAAATGTGTGTGTTTTTAGGTTGTCATCATTGGGTTATAAGAGAACTTTATACATGCTTGGTGCTAGCCTCTCATGTTATGTGCATTACAAATATTTCTCTCAGTTTGTGGTGTGTGTGGTCATTTCTTAATTGTGTTCTTCAAAGAGCAAATATTTTACATTTTGATCAAATCTAGTTTATTGAAATTTTTTCTTTGTTTGTTTGCCTTATCTTTGCCTAACCTCCCAATTTTGGACTTTTTCTTCTAGAAGATTCATAGTTTTAGCCTATACATTCAACTTTATTATTTACTTTAATTTTTAGATGTAGTGAAAAGTTAGGTCAATGTTCATTCTTTTCTATACGGCTATCTTCTTATAGCACCACTTAGCTTGACACTTTGGTAAAAAATCAACTAGCCACATAGTGTGGATCTATTTTTGGACTCAATTTTGTTTCATTGATCTGTATGTTTGTCCTATTCTCTAATACCACATTGGCTCTATATACCCTATAGTAAATCTTGAAATAAAGCAGTATAAAACCTCCATTCTTAGTAAAAATTATGGAACTTTTGTATAATTTTATATAATAAATTTCTATATACATTTTAGAATTAAGTTGTCAATTTCTGCCCCAAAAAAAGCTTGCTGAAATTTTGATTGTGAAATTGCTTTGAGTCTATAGCTCAATTTGAGTAGAACTGACATCTTAATGATATTAGCATCTTCTATCTATTAACCTGGTATATCTCTGCATTTCTTTAGGTCTTGAACTTTCTCTCAGCAGTAATTTGTCATTTTAACTATAAAGGTCTTACACATTGTATTTGTTTCCTAGGGCTGCTATAACAAACCCTTACAAACTGGGAGGTTTAAAACAACAGAAATTTGTCCGGCTGGTGTGGCTCAGTGGTTGAGCATCAACCTATGAACCAGGAGGTCATGGTTTGATTCCTGGTCAGGGCACATGCAGGGTTGTGGGCTCAATCTCCAGTGGGGTCATGCAGGAGACAGCCAATCAGTGGTTCTCATCATTGATGTGTCTCTCTCTCTCTCCCTCCCTCTTTCTGAAAATCAATAAAAACATTTAAAAAAATAAAACAAGAGAAATTTATTCTCACTGTTCAAGAAGCCAAAAGTCTAAAATCAAGGTATTGGTAGGTTGGTTCTTTCTGAACTTTCTGACGAAAAATGTGTGCCATGCCTTGCTCTGGTGTCGGCAAGCAATCCCTGGCATTGCCTGGCAATCTCTCTGTCTCCGTCTGAATGGTCTTCTCCTTCTATGCCTCAGTGCCTTCTTTTCTCTCAGACAAGGACACCGCCATTGGGTTTAGGAATCAAGCTAGTCCAGGAGTATCTCATCTTGAGATCTTTACCTTAATTATTTACAAAGACCCTTTAAAAAAAGTCACATTCTTAGGTTCTAGGTAGACAGATTTTTAAAATTTTATTTCTAAGTATTTTATGATACTATTATAAATGAAATTTTAAAATTTCTCTCCCAATGATTTCTTGCTAGTATATAAAAATAGATTTGACTTAGATGTATTAATCTTGTATCTTATTACAAGCAGTTACTAGTTATTAGTTCTGATTATTGTTATATGGATTTTCTACATACACAAACATGCTGCTTCCAAATAGAGGCAATTTATTTTTCTTTCTATCTATGCTTTTTTTTCTGCTTTATTACATTTGCTAAGATGTCCAGTAAAATATTGACTAGAAGTGATAAGAGCAGGCATCCTTGCCTTCTTCCCCATCTTAGGAGACAATAATTTTATAGTTAACCATTAAGGATGTTGTTAACAATTTTTTTTTCGTTTTTTTTACAGAATGTCCTTTAACATATTAGGATAATTCCTTCTATTCCTAATGTGCTGAGAGATTTTTCTTTTAAATTGTGAGTGGGTGTTGAATTTTATCAAATTATTTTTCTTCATCTATTGACATAATGATGCTTTTCCCCCATTTATTGTATTAATATGGTAAATCACATCAATTTTTTAAATTTTAGTTTTCAATTACAGTTGACATTCAATATTTTTTTTAAATCCTCACATGAGGATATTTTTCCATTCATTTTTAGAGAGAGTAGAAGAGAGAGGGAAAGAGAGAAATATCGATGTGAGAGAAATACATCAATTGGTTGCCTCCTGCACAAGCCCCGACCAGGGCCGAGCCAGAGAGGAGCCTGCAACCGAGGTACCTGCCCTTGACCAGAATCTAACCTGAGACCCTCTATCCACTGAGTTGAACAGGCTATGACTCAATATTTTTTAATATTAGTTTTAGGTGCACAGAATAGTGGTTAGAGACAGTTGAATTACAATGATTTTTTAAAAAATTTAAATTCTTTATTGTTTAAAGTGTTACATATGTCTCCTTTTTTCTACCATTGACCTCTCCCTGGCTGTTCCCACCCCCAGTTCCTCCCTCACTCCCTTACTACCTGTTATCATGGGTTATGCTTATATGCATGCATACAAGTCCTTTGATTGATCTCTTACCCCCTCCCCTTCCCTGCCTTCCCTCTGATGTTGGACGGTCTATACTCTTCGATGTTTCTCTGTCTCTGGATCTACTTTTGTTCGTCAGTTTATATTGTTCATTACAGTCCACAAGTAGTGAGATCATGTGATATTTATCTTTCTCTGACTGGCTTATTTCACTTAGCATAATGCTCTCTGGTCCATCCATGCTGTTGCAAATGGTAAGAATTCCTACTTTTTTACAGCAGTGTAGTATTCAGTGATGTACCACAGTTTATATCCACTCATCTGCTTATGGACACGTAGGCTGTTTTCAAATCTTAGAAATTATAAATTGTGCTGCTATGAACATAGGGATGCATATATCCTTTCTGATTGGATTTTCTGATTTCTTCGGTTATATTCCTAGAAGTGGGATTACTGAAACAAATGGGAATTCCATTTTTAATTTTTTTTTTTTTGAGGATACTCCATACTGTTTTCTACAGTGGCTGCACCAGTCTGCATTCCCACCAGCAGTGCAGGAGGTTCCTTTTTCTCCACACCTTACCAACACTTGTCTTTTGTTGATTTGTTGATGATAGCCATCCTGGCAGGTGTGAGATGGTACAACATTGTTGTTTCTATTTGCATCTCTCGGATGATTAGTGACTTTGAGCATGTTTTCATATGTCTCTTGGCCTTCTGTATGTCCTCTTTCAAAAAGTGTCTATTTAGGTCCTTTGTCCATTTTTTAATTGAATTGTTTACCTTCCTTTGGTTAAGTTGTATGAGTTCCTTGTAAATGTTGGAGATTAAACCCTTATCAGATATAACATTGGCAAATATGTTCTCCCATGCAGTGGGCTCTCTTGTTGTTTTGTTAATAGTTTGTTTTTTTGTTTTTGTTTTTGCTGTGCAGAAGTTTTTTTTATTTTTTATTTTGATGTAGTCTCATTTGATTATTTTTTCTTTAATTTCCATTGCCCTAGGAGCTGTATTGGTAAAGTTATTGCTAGGACATATGTCTGCTATTTTGCTGCCTATGTATTACAAAGAGAGTGTCTTGACTCCATTGTATGCTCTTGCCTCTTTTGTCAAATATTAATTGAGTATAATGGCTTGGGTCGATTTCTGGGTTCTCTGTTCTGTTCCATTGGTCTATATGTCTGTTCTGGTGCCAGTACCAGACAGTTTTGAGAGCAGTGGCTTTGTAATATAGCTTGATATCTGGTATTGTGATCACTCCAACTTTGTCTTCTTTCTCAGGATTGCTGAAGCTATTTGGGGTCTATTTTTATTCCAGATGAATTTTTGGAGGGTTTGTTCTAGGTCTGTGAAATATGCCATTGGTATTTGAATGGGGAATGCATTGAATCTATGGATTGCTTTGAGTAGTATAGACATTTTAATGATGCTGAGAATTTTTATCAAGAAAGGATGTTGAATTTTTTCAAATGCTTTTTCTGTACCAATTGATGTGATTATGTGATTTTTTGTCTCTCTATTTGTTTATGTGATGTATCACGCTTATTGATTTGTGGATATTGTACCATCCTTGCATCTCCGGAATAAATCCCACTTGGTCATGGTGTATGATCTTTCTAATCTAGTACTAGATCTGATTTACTAGAATTTTGTTGAGGATTTTAGCATCTATGTTCATCAGGGCTATTGGCCTGTAATTCTCTCTCTTTGTAGTGTCTTTATCTGGTTTTGAGATTAGGGTAATCCTGGCATTATAGAAAGAGCTTGGAAGTGTGACTTCCTCTTGAATTTTTTGGAATAGTCTGAGGAGGATAGGTTTTAGTTTTTCTTTGAATGTTTCGTAAAACTCCCCTGTGAAACTGTCCAGACCAGGGCTCTTGTTTGCTGGAAGTATTTTGATTGTTGCTTCAATTTGCATTGGTAGTTATCAGCCTATTCAGGTTTTTCTATTCTTCCAAATTGAGTTTTGGAAGATTTTATTTTTCTGGGAATATGTCTATTTCGTCTAGGTTGTCCAATTTGTTGGAGTGGAGTTGTTCTTAGTATTTTTTTTTACAACTCTTTGCATGTCTGTGGAGTTGGTTGTTACTTCATTTCTTTCAGTTCTATTTTTTTTTAATTTGGCTCCTCTCTCTTTGTTTCTTAGTGAGCCTGGTGAGAGGTTCATCAATCTTGTTTATCCTTTCAAAGAACCAGATCTTGGTTTTATTAATCTTTTGTATTGTTGTTTTTTTGTTTTTTGGGGTTTTTTTTGTCTCTACGTCATTTATTTCCACTCTGATCTTTATTATTTCCTTCCTTCTACTTACTCTGGGCTTCTATTGTTGCTCCCTTTCTAATTCTTTAAGTTGTAGGGTTAGATAATTTATTACTATTTTTTCTTGGTTTTGTTTTGTTTTTGTTTTGTTTGTTCATTTTTTTTGTTTGTTTGTTTGCTTGTTTGCTGTTTGTTTGTTTGTTTGTTTGTTTGTTTTTGAGGTAAGCCTGTAAGCTATAAACTTCCCTCGCAGGATTGCTTTCACTGTGTCCCATAGATTTTGGATTTTTGTGTTTTCATTGTCATTGGTTTCCAGGATGCTTTTTATTTCCTCTTTAATCTCTTTGGTAACCCAATCATTGCTTAATAGCATGCAATTTAGCCTCCAAGTGCTTGCTTTTTTTTTTTTTTCATTGTTTTTACTGTAGTTTATTTCTAATTTTATGCCCTTGTGATCTGAGAAGATACTTGATATGATTTATATCTTCTTTGCTTGTGTCCAAATATGTCCTCTACCTTAGAAAATGTCCCATGTGCACTTGAGAGGAATGTCTATACTGTAGCTTTGGGGTAACATGTTCTGAAGATGTCAATTAATTCCATCTTTGGCATTGCTGTTTCTTTGCTGAATTTTTTTTTTTGTTGTTTAGAGGATTTATTCAGTGATGTGTCATGTTTTCTTATCCATTCACCTACCCTATGTCTTCTAAATAGAGCATTTAATCCATTTATATTTAAGGCTATAGTTGATAGGCACTTGTTTGTTGCCATGTTTATTCTTTATGCCTGTGTTCCTTCTTCCATTTCTACTACTTCTTTTTACAACAGTCCCTTTAGCATTTCATGCAGTGCTGGCTTGGTGGTAATAAACTCTCTTAGCCCATTTTTATATGTGAGGCCCCTGATTTCACCTTCAATTTTGAATGATAGCCTTGCTGGATATAGTATTCTTGGATTCAGTCCTTTGCTTTGCATTACGTTGATAGTCTAATGGGAGAACTCTTATAGGTAACTTTCTGTCTCTCAGTGTCAGCTTTTAAGATTCTTACTTTGTAGTTGCTGTTTTCCAGTTTAATTATGATATGTCTTGGTGTCATTCTTTTTGGGTTCATTTAGTTTGGGACTCTGTGTGCTTCTTGGACTTGTGTGACTTTTTTCTTCCCCAAATCAGGGAAGTTTTCTGTCATTATTTCCTCAAATAGGTTTTCTATTCCTTGCTCTGCTTCCTCTCCTTCTGGCACCCCTGTTATGCAGATGTTGTTTCATTTTGTGTTGTCCCAAAGCTCCCTTAGACCCTAATCCTGCTTTTTAAGTTGTTTTTTTACCCATAGCTGCCCTGCTTGGGTGTTTTTTCTACCTTGTCTTCTAAGTAGCTGATGCGGTCCGCATATTTTTCTAGTCTACTGTTGTAACTTTCCATTCTGTTCTTTATTGCAGCTATGTCATTCTATATTTCCTCTTGATTCTTCTTCATTTCCTCTTATTTTTACACATGTTGTTGAATTTGTCTTCCATTCTTTTCAGCATCCTTACAACCATTGCTCTGATTTCTTTCTGTGAAAAATTGTTTGACTCCATTTCATTTATTTCCTTTTCTGGTGTTTCCTCCTCTTCTTTCATATGGAGGTTGTTCCTTTGCCTCCCATTTTTTTCTGTTCCTTGTGATTTTTTCTATGTATTAGATCAAACTTCTATGTCACCCAGATTTTTTTTTTAGTTCATCTTATATAGTAAGGGACCCAGTGGTTCAATCTCTCAGGTTTTTTGGGCTGGGTATTCTAGGGATGCCCCCTACTTGGGATATTTGGGTTCTCTTGGTGTAGTTGGGTCTTGAGTGTTATTGTCCCATTTGTGTATGGAGTCTCCTCTCAGGGTGTCTGGTTATGTGGCTCTCTCCCTACCATGTTGACTGAACAGCACAAAATACAACTTGACAAGACACATCACAAAGGGAACAAAACACATGTACTTGTGACACCAATAACCCCAATAAAAATGACCACCAGAGAAAAGAGAATTAGGAGAGAGAAAAGAGAGCAAAAATGGTATCAATAAAAGGGGAAAAAAGATAAGAATAAAAAGAAAAAGAAGAAAGAGAATAAGAATAATAAATATATATGGGGAGAAAACACCACAAAACAAACAAACAAAAATAAACAAAAAAATGCAAACACCCAGAAAAAAGTGGAGGACATAATCTGTAGAACCAGAGCTTATATACAGAAATGAAGGTTAAGGAATTGAATGAATAGGGGAAAAACCATGGTTCAGTAAGAGGAGGTAGAAATACAATGAGTGAATAAGAAGAAAAGAGAATGAATAAATAAATAATTAAGTTTAAAAACATTTATCAATCTATTTATTCATTTATTTTTGGAAAAGGAGACTAGAGGACAGAGCAGATAGGCTTGAGTTTAGTGAGTGACACTATCTAAACAATTAGGAAAAGAAGAGAGCAAGAGAAGAGAGGAAAAATAAAAGCATAAAAAATTGACTAGCAAAGAAAGAGAAAAGAGAAGGGTGTGTGGACTTGGAGCAGGGGAGAGGAAATTAGATATATGAGTAAGCCAACAGAGACTGCAATAATAGTAACAGGTAAATAAAGCAGATAAAGAAGATCAATTTTTAAAAAGGGGCCAAAAGAAAGGAAAGAGAAAAACTAAAGCAGGAACAGGAGAAGAGAACACAGAATGAAAAAGGGAAAAGTGAGGAAGAAAAGGGTGGAAACAATAAAAAATAAGATAAAATAATTTAAAAAGTAGAATAAAGAAAAAATAATACAAAAAAAAAGATAAAAAAAGAGAAGAAAAAATTTTTCTTAAAAGATTTTTAAAAAAGTGAAGTGTCGTTCACTTCAGCTGAGTTTTACTTCCCCATGGGGGCGGGTTTAAGACCCCACTCTTCTGTCTTCCACTTCTCAGTTTCCTATTTGGTAGTCAGCACCATGTTGAAGTTCAAAGCAATTCACCGTTCCTCTGTGTCTGTCTCCACCGCCTTTCCACAGCCTTGGCTGCAAGATGGTGGGGTCAATCTGCCCGCTTTGCTTGTCTTCCTGCCCTCGTCTTAATCATTCAAGTGACTGTTTCTGACATGGGCTTTAGGTGGGGGTGTTGCTTTATTGGTTTACAGGACCAAACGGCCCCTCAACCCAGTCCTCCAGGGACCCCTGAGGCTATTCAGATTCTTCGTTTCCTCTGCAAAGAGGAAAGGCTGGGTGAGGCTGCAGTAGTTGCCCTGCGGGTGCTGCTGGGAGAGGCTGGCTCTTCAGGAGAAAAATGGCTGCTTAGGGTTGGAGGGTCTGGTATGTCCCAGTGCCAGATTCCTGGTCAACTCTCCTTGTCCTGCTCCCCTCCACAGCCTCTCCTCAGCCTCCACAAAACTGCACCTCCACCTGCTCCACAGCCTCAGGGAGTGTTTGTAATTGAAATGTTCTATAAACTGAGTTTAGCAAATAAAACAGAGAAAAACTTGTGACTGCAAGTTTCTCTCCCCCTGGCACCACATGGCTCAGGCTGCCCCTCTGGGCTCAGCTTCTCATGCCTGTGAACTTAGATCTAGATTCCCCAGCCACCAGCAGCTCTGTGGGCTTCCTTTCTACAGTCGAATGTTACGCTGTCCTCAAGGGACTTGGACTTGATGCAGTACAGCTTCCTTCTGACCCTCTCTGCCCAGTGATCACACGTCTCTCTCCAGCCCAGATTCCCGATCTTACCATTCTCCAGGTGTCCTCTGCCCTTTCCAGCTATAAATTGTCTTACCAGCTGTGTCTAACTTGCCAGTTCTGGGTGGATGTTATTTGATTTAGTTGCTCCTCTATCTGCTCCAGGATAAGGCACAGGACACATCTGCCTATTCAGCCATTTTCCCCTCCCTGTTACATTGATTTTTAAATATAAAATCAAGCTGAGTTTCCTAGAATAAATCCTAATTGGTAGTGATATATGTTTTATCTATTGTATAATGTGATTTATTAATTTTTTGAAATATTTTTGCATTTATCTTTATGAAGAATATTCGTCTGTAATTGCCAATGTTATCACATTGGTCTGTATTTAATTGTCCAATTTTGGTTAAAAATAAATTTGGAAGTATTCTCTCTTCCTTTATTTTCTGGAAGAATTAAGTAAGATTAGTGCTATTTCTTACTTCAATGTTTGATAGGAATCAGCAATGATGCCATTTGGATATGGAACTTTCTCTGTGGGAAGGTTAGATAATGAATTTAATTGCTCTGATAAAAGGCTATGTAGATTTTCTGTTTACTCTGTGTCAGTTTTATTTTTCAATAGTTATTTTTAGTTTTATTTAAAATCTGACTACCTTATTTTATAGGTCTAGCCTAAATATCTTCTTTTCTGTGAAGCCTTACCTGATGCCTCCAATGGGAGGGAATTGTGCCATACTTTATCTGTAAAATTTGTACTTTCCACCTTCCTTCTAGGTTATCTGTCCCCATGTCTTTCCCTATACTAACTAAAGGGCTGTCGAGTTCAATGATTACATTCAAGGATTACATCCTATATATCTTTGAGTATTTGCCTCTTTGTATGGTGCTTGTCATATAATAGATACCCCCCAGCCTTAAATTATCACTTTATTCCATTTATTGTTGTCTAATTTATACACATACAGACATGTTTCTAACTTCCTCAGTAGATTATGAGCACCTTTTGCAAAAAATGGCAACAATGCTCATATGCCTTCTATATCATATATTTAGAATAATTTTTAGAACTGTTAAATTGAATATACTGGCTTGCTGAACTGTACAAAAAAATCAGTATTCTATGAACTAAGAGAAGAACAGTTGATTGATATTGAGAAAGCATGCATCACCAAAGGAAGAGAGTAAGGGAACTAACTTTATTGAGTGCTTACTGTATGTCACACGCTGTGATAAACAGTTTATATTTTTCACCTTAAAAGAATTACACACAGAGGATATTATCCCCATTTTGAAGGTCAAGAAACTGAGGTTCAGAAAAGTTAAGCCCTTTGCCTAAGTCCACAAATTTATTAACTGGCAGATCTAGGTTTCACATCCAAGTCTGAATGATCTCATTATTCATGTTCTTGGTTTCAATTGTACTTTTGCCCATTTGTTTTTCTATAAGATGCTTGATGGATTTCCCCATTACCTTTCAACTTTGACAGAATAAATTATTCTGTGGTTCCCCTAATTGAGATTTGGAATCATTGTAAGCTTTGAAAAAACTCCAAAGTATTCCCTGGATATTTGTTCTTCCTACAGCATAAATTTACAGAAGTAGCATAAAAATTCCAAAGAAGACTTATCTCAAAATATGCTGCACAACTCCATGGTATTTATTTGATAGCAGATGCCAGCATTCTTGATGTGGCTAATTGGGCACATCATTGGCTCCTGAATTCATACCTAAATAGCATAAAGGAAATTAAGAGTTCAAAACCATGATAACTCAAGCAATCTCCATGGCTTTGTGTGAAAGGAGAGGATCTCTCAGTGATGTTATCTTTACACTAGAGGCCCAGTGCACAAAATTCGTGCACTGCTACAGTCCCTAGGCATGTTCTGAGATTAGGGCCATCTTCCCCAGCTGCTGGCAGCTGGCCCCAGCCCCTGCTGCCACCTATCCCTGGTTCTCCGTTTGCCATCAAGTGATCAGAGCTTGCTGGCCAAGGGGGAGGGGCCAAGAGGTTGGCTGTTTCCACCTGCTCACTGGCCCCAACCCACCACTGGTTGACCTCTGTGTGTGGGGTGATTGGTGGGGCAGGGACCTTGGCCTGGTGCCGCCCACATCCACCATCCCCCTGGTTCCCCATTCCCCATCGGGCGATCAGGGCCTGCAAGCTCAGGGCAGCTCCTGCGTTGAGGGTCTGCTCCCCCTAGTGGTCAGTGTGCATCATAGCAACTGGTCGTTCGGCCATTTGGTCGATTTGTATATTACCCTTTTATTATCTTTACATATGGTCCACATTGGTTCAGTTTAGAAAATTCTGTAGGCTAATTTGTGCAAGGCACAGTCCATCTCATGCCTTGACACAAGATACATGAAACACCAGGTTCAATCACATTGCCTCTCCGCTTCTAGTAGCTAAGAAGTTTCTACCTTCAGTCTCTTTTCTCCTTTCCTCTCTCAACACTGCATTACTCTGCAAGTCATCTAAATCTGGGTTGCATATAATAACCAGACTTTTCTCAATTATAAATGTGAATAATGTACCATTTTACTAATTCATTTTAGCTAAGAAACTGGAAGGGAAGATACATTTTTCTGTGTTTCCAGCTTATCAATTGAAGCAAGATGCTTCTGAGGTCTTCCCAATGTAAAAAAATATATATATATAGTATTTGTTTATTTATTTGTGAACTTGCTACTTCTACAGGAAAATTGTTTGCAACACATCATTAAGGAGGTGTCAGACAATTCACACTGATCATTCCATGGTCTGCCATGACTAGGGTGATACTTTTATGTATCATAAGAACCAGACAAAGAATCTGGATCAAGCCTTTCTTGAAATATTAGTGTCTGTTGGAATAGCTCCCTTAGGAATTCATAGCTCTGGGTTCTTTCTGTCTAAAAAATAAAGCAAGTACTCTTAGGCTGGTCACATTAGAGAAAAAAATCAAAAGAGCATTTCTGCCTTTTAAATGTCTGCCAGGGCTGACCAGCAGACCCTGAGTGATGGATGAATGATTACTTTGACACATGGTTCTGTGAAAGAGAGGGCTAAGGGACTGCTTGGCTAGAGAAACCAAACAGCCCCATTCACCTGCCTCCTTAGGCTTTTCTTGTAATAACAGCTTGAACTAAAATTAACTGTTAGATGCTATCAGCAGGGTAAGCATCCTTGAGAAGACACATGCATCTGCATTGTCCTTTAAGCAAGGAAGTCTGAAGACTAAGCATAAAGATTCAAGTAAATACCCGGTGCTAGCACATACACAGACTTGCTTCCCTACAAATGTCAGAGATAAATATGGATATCTTCTCACTTTTGGCAGTAGATATAGCTTCTTTGTGGTCTGAGTATCAAAGTAAACTTTGGAAAGAAGGAACTTGGTTGAGTCTTCGCATTAATGAATAATGTTTATCATGCAAACCTGGATAGGATGGTATTTTACATCAAGGGAAGAGTGAAGAAGATTGAATAAATACATGCCCCCTCCAAAGCTGTTTTTTGGCTGAGAACTTTTTAAAATATATTTTTATTAACTTCAGAGAGGGAGAGAGAGATAGAAACATCAATGATGAGCGAGAATCATTATTGGCTGCCTCCCGCACGTCCCCACTTGGGATCAAGCCCACAATCCAAGCATGTGCCCTGGCCGGGAATCAAGCCCTCAGTGGGAATCAAACCTGAGCCCTTCAGTCCACAGGCCGATGCTCTGTTCACTGAGCCAAATGGGCTAGGGGCTTGGTTGAGAATATTTTAGTAACCCCTTAAAATCAAGGAAAATGAAGGAATAGTAAAAGTTGGAAATAATAGGCATTGGAGCAGGGTATAAATATGCTTATCTTTTACTTAACACTGTGATTAGGCAATGCACAGTTCCTATAAGAGCTGCCTTATAAACACTTGTTGAATGAATGAATGAGTGATGCTAGACTCTGACCTTTCTTACATGGTAGTTTCCAACTGTGGTGGATTTGTGCTGCTGCATCGGGGTGATGCCAGAGGCCAAGAGGGCCTTCCTAGGGGATCCTACAGCTGAGAGTGAGCTCCAAACTGCCTGGATGGGACCAGCTCTGCTTATCCAGAGACTGGGCGGTCCCTCTCACCTGCAACTGGACCACCGTTGCCAGTTTCAACAAAGGAACTCTGTTGTCTCAGGAAACCATATTTCCTCTTACGAGGTGCAATCTTGGCTTCTCTGACACGAGGGGGCTACTCTTGGAAATGTACTCCAGAGACTTTCGTATTTAACCAAAATACCCAATCCACTGCTATACTGAGGGCCTATCAAGGAAAGAGTTAGGATAGATACAGCATGACGCTAGGACAAATTTTCCCTATTCTTCCTGCTATACAACACAGAAGTAAACTTAATTTCAACAAGATGACTCCATTCTTAGGATGCTTTTCTAACCACTTTTACCCATAATGCCTCCAAATCACTGTCTTTGATTCAAATTGTGCAGAGAAATAAGGAAACGAAAAAAGCGAAGCTGGTTGGTAAAAAGTAAAATGACATTTAATTAAAACTAAGTTTGCAAATTCATGGGGGAAAATATATTTTTCTAGAAACAAACAAACAAAAACCCTGTGATTAAACTTCCGGGCAGCATCACTGTCCTTTTGCGGGTTTGAGTGTCTTTAATTTGTACATTGGCAATAGATATTTGTCATGTCGTTAACAATTGCTCTACTAAATTATACGCTCAGCATTGTGCATCCTGTTAGTCTTGTTTAGTCATGGGTTTCATTTTCTTTCTGTACTTTTGTTAAGCTTGTTTCTGAGTGGTGGTTTGTTCACACAAGCTTTCAATTTTAAGTAACACATCCATTTACTAGGCATCCCTATTTGCTTAAAGTGAAGAACCAGATTGTGGTTGTGTTGTAAGCCAATCTTTTCTTTTCCTTTATAGGAAAAGCTGTGGATTCTAATAAAGAGAACAGAAAGAAATAGAAATTCTAATACTCAGTTATTAGAATAAATAGGGCTGTATGTATGGGCAGGGGAGAGGGGGAGAAAAGAAAATGGAAAAAGTATATTTTGAGTTTTTAACATTAAGCCACCCCAGTATCCATCTTCTCTGCTTCTTTTCTCTACGTTAATCTCACCTCTGACCTCCCAAAGTCAAAGTCAAGGGCAGCTGGGAAGCAGAGAGGAGGCTTAGGTGATGCTTCACAGTAACCTTAGCAGGCTGAGGCAGCAAGACTGCCTGGAGAATCTCCTTTTTGGCCCTGGCCGGTTTGGCTCAGTGGATAGAGCATTGGCCTGCAGACTCAACGTTCCCAGGTTCAATTCCGGTCAAGGCACATGCCAGGTTGCAGACTTGATCCCCAGTAGGGGGCATGCAGGAAGCAGCCAATCAATGGTTCTCTCTCATCATTGATGTTTCTATCTCTCTCTCCCTCTCCTCTCCTCTTTGAAATAAATAAAAAATATATAATATATATAAATTTCTAAAGATACCGATATCTTTGTAAAAAGACTTTTCTGCATTTAAAGAACTTAACTTTGCCTTTTAAGGCAGGAAAATACAGTGAACAAATAAACATTTCCTATATGTCTATGTATTGAGTATGGACTCTCTTGGAAATATTAGAGCAGCTGTTAGCCAAAAGTCTTGGCAGTTTTCAAAGAGGACTGGCCAAGTCATGGAGGATGAGGAGGACAGGTTTACATAGTGCTGTGTCCAGCATTTTATGTAAATCTCAGATTTTAATATACTAATAAAGAAATCTGTTGCATAAAAACCTTTGGAAACATATCATCTCTCTTTCCTTAACTACATAGATACCCCAACACAAGTACCTTATTCTTCCAAAAAATTATTTTGGAAAATAAGAAAATCAACATGGTCCTAAAAAAGCAAATCTCTTAATTTATTTTTATTTTTTGCCCCTACTGGTGTGGCTTAGATAGTTGAGCATCATGCTGTGCACCAAAAAAGTCGTTAGTTCAATTCCTGGTTAGGGCACATGCCTGGGTTGAAGTTTCAATCCCCAGAAGGGGGCATGCAGGAGGCAGCCACTTGATGTTCTCCTCTCATATCAATGTTTCTCTTTCTCTCTCCCTCTCCCTTTGTCTCTCTCTAAAAAAAAATGAAATAAATCAGCCCTGCCCAGTGGTGCTCAGTAGTTAGCATGTCAGCTTTCACACTGAAGGATTTCAAGTTCGATTCCTGGTCAAGGGCACTGACCTGGGTTGTGGGTTCACTTCCCACCTTCAGACAGGGGGCATGCAGGAGGCAAAAGGGTTTTCTAAGACTCACACAGGAGGAAGAGATGTTGTAGAAAGCTTTATTCCTGTGGAATCCAACCTTGAGTTCCCATTTCCCTTTGTTCCTCCAAGGAAGAAGTGTAGCTGGGCTTCAGCAGAGCTAGAATCAGAGTCAGCGTCCAGAGTTTGCATTCCATGTTGGAGCAAAGTCCAACCCAGCACCAGGCTGGACTTTGCTTATTTTGTGTCCCCCCACTTCTGTCCATCAGTCCATTGCATGTGGGGTCCACAGGACTACGTGGCTATGGAGGAAATACAGACAAATACAAGGAAGACAAGAGCAAGCCACAAGCCAAGAGTCACAAGAGAGCGAACTCCTTTGTTTAGGGAATTATGTATCACCAAATTTTCACGGGTTTGCATTGGCTCCACCCATTCTGGCCAATTCATGTTTCCTCAGACTTGACTGACAGGCAAGGACCTTCCCTCCATCACCCCAACTTCACCAGGCATGTGTCCATCTCCCCTTTGTCGGTCACCTTCCTCCAAGTGATTCTGCAGGGAATAGGCTGGTGGTTCCCTGAGAAGTGTGGAATGGTGGCTTCCTGGTGAAGCTGCCCAAATGGCCATGCCTATAAGGTCTGGCCTCTGCCCCTTTCCTATTATTAATAACCAGCTAATTACAATGCTATCACTGTGAGTCATTTGTGTGTGCTTTCTCTCACCATCAACAATACAGAAGTTTTCAGCAATATGATTTCAGCAGAGCTTATGAAAGTCAAGTTAACCAGGGGACTGCCCAATTCCACTGGGTTATGGTACCATATTCTCGTGGTCATTAGGAACGGTGGTTTCTTTATCAGACGACATAATTGAATGAGAGGCAGGATCCCTGGGGTCTGGCCTGAGTTGTATATCCTCCCTTTCATTCCCTGTTGTCTTGAGTGAGATGAATAATTCTTGCCCCTTCCAACAACATGCTTTCTTTTTTCCAGGAATCTTGTCAGACTTTCTTTGTTCCGTTCAAGGGTCAGTCAGGCAATTTTGAAGACAGATGAATGGGGATACCCTTTCATGACCTAATTTCTATGATTAAATTAGGTCCACCATTCTTAGACACATAATATTTTCCTTCTCTTGTTTTGTATATTTAGACTCTAGTTTTTAGCATCACTTAATATATTCTACTAGTATTTATTTTCTAAATTCAAATTCCATCTATATCATAACTGTTAAGAAAATATCCTTATAAGAATATTTCCTAGACAGAGGGATTCTGCAATTCTAGAATTTCCCTAAGGGAACTTAAGAGTTCATCCACTCTAATACTCTTATTTTATAGTTGAAGAAGGAGCTAATGATTTGAGAGGCAAAAAGTTTCATCCAAGACAGAACTAAGCAGGGAATCCATGCTTAACTTTCACTTCTATATTTTTTACATTGGTTCACATGTCTTGGGATCACTAAAACCAGAAACGGAACTTGAAGATCAAGTAAGCAGACAAGATAAGCATATATAAGCTTATGTTTCCCCAGGGTCAGAGTCCAACTCTGTCCATAACTTGGCCAGAAGGTGGTCAGCATTGTCATGGAGGATGAAGGAGTCATGGCTGTGAATCTTCTTTGCTCCTTCCTGTCCCACAAGACCCAGCCCAGAATCTGGATCTAATTGAACTTCTATCTTTTCATATTTATTTTGGATGTGGTCGACACATATTTTATCTTATCACTCTTAAATTTTATCTTCAACTTGACTTACTTGTTTAGATTAACATGTACTGAGCGTTTTCTGTGTTCCAGTCATTGTTCAGTGGCCTGGAGATAAAGAGCTGTATCTCGGTTTCTTCAGTGTGCCGCATCCCGTCTAAGATCTGTTTACAAACTGGGGGCCTTGAGGAAAGGGAGACTGAGTCATGGGAAGAAGGCAGATCAACTGAGAATTCCTTTGCCTTTTCTCTCTTGCCTTTACTCTCCTTCCTTATAAGGGCAGAAAAATTAATTTTATACAATGGTATTTAAAGAGTAACCTCTCCCTTGTTTTAAACAGAAGAGAAGTAGTTATACAGTAAATCCTCACTTAATGCCTTTGATCGGTTCGGCAATTTAAACAAAATGGTATATAATGGCCAGGCTGGTGTGGCTCAGTGGTTGAGCATTGACCCATGAACCAGGAGGCCACCAGATTGAATCCCAGTGTCAGCATCTCATCAACATTAAAACAAAATGGCCTTGAAGAAGACGTTGAGAACCTGCTGTACAAGAGTCTTCCCTATCTCCTTGACCTAGATACTCACCAGTTCTCCATGAGTGCCCTGAACAAAGCCAGCTTCCTGATACTTCAAACTATTCCTACTGTACTGTGGAAAGCAAGTCATTAGGGCCCAGAAATATATACAGATGTAGATTAGTTGGGCCAAAGATATTATTCACCCATCATTTCCTCCCGCACTTTGGTTTTTGAATCCGTTTTCTCTGTTTTTTAACAAGACATTGGCATGCAGACACCTAGATGTTTAGTAGAAACACTCAAAGCACTGTTAACATTTTAAACTAGTCTTATGTTTTCTATTGTTTTATTTTCAAAGTTATTTTTCTCCTTTCATACTTTAGAAATTTTCTCACTTTCTCATAAATTTAAAAATGTGGGTTTTTAGTCATAACAGTATGACCCTAGGTTACATTAAATTCCCGGAAGAGCACAGAGGAACAGTACTTTGTAAAGCACTTATGTGGCTGGCACAATGTGAAGCATAGTAGCATCAGCTCAGCTCTTCTTCATTCAGTGCATGGAAATATCATGCAGAGCTAAGTGTTTAGACACAGGGGCCCATACACCAAGCAGTCCCCATTGGGGGTAGGTAGTCAAAATATCCTAATGAATATTTAAAGACTTAAAAATGCAAAAAATTACTTCTCCTAATTTGGGAGTATAGGTTGGTCACAAATGATCATTGGTTTTCCCGGTGCTGACCTGGTTGGAGCTTCCAGTCCTACATCCCTAACAGGCAAGCGTCAGAGCCTGAAGGATACACCGCCTCCTTCTGACAGTTCTCTGGGCTCTCATGTCATTGTGATTTGTGTCATGGAGAGACTCCTTGAGAAGTGTCAAGTGTGACAAATTTTAAAGCTCTGAAGTAGCAGTTTCCATCCTTAAAATGCCCGGCTCCTGTCCGAGTGCTGCCTGTTCGTTGTTCTCCGTTTTATCAGCAGCAGCAACTCTGACACGGCCACTGCACCTCTGTTCCAAATGTGGGTCTCAAACATATGTGCCTCTGTTCCTTTAACTACATTAATTCTGCATGCTCGTGCTTTTGAAACGCGTGTATTTCACAAACGCTAATGTAAATTTAACCACGCGGTTTTGAAGTTCTGCCTTATTTGAAGGAAATCAAGATGCACAAGGTATTATTAACAAGTCCTTGGCTTTACACAAACTCACTCTGAATGAACACAAGACAGTTCACACATATTCACTCATTTTTTTCACAACAGCTGGTTAGAGGGACCTAGATTCTATTCCTGGTGCTATAACAACCTTTTTAGTGTGAAAGTACTTAAGCACCAATTACCTCAGTTTCCAAATATGAAATGGGAATGATGAAATGATATGAGAATATTTACTTTCCCTTCTCCTTTTCCTAAATCATTATAACTGAAATAGCGTTAAGAAAGCAGAAAGACTGAAAAATCTGAAAAGTCTGAAAGTGATTTTATGACCATTAGTGAAAGGTATTAGGAATTTGACTGGAAACAGTGAAATCTGAATTGTAATCCAATCACTTGTTATGATGAGCCCTTGATGTGGATGGATGGTGAGTACTGTAGACAGCCTTGATCTCCTCGAAAGCACTAATTTTGTCAGCAAAGATGTCTCTAGGAACCATGGCATCAATAAGACTGGATCTGAGACCAGAGCACTCCTATCTTCCAAAGCCCACGTCTTCCCTCACCTCTCTCTTTCCCTCACAACATGCAGGCTTCATAGCAGTTTCAAAAAACATACAAATGTCTCCAGATCAAGTTCTTGAACTGTGTCCTTGGTTTCATATCATCTCTACACTCTTGGCTTAACTATCTCGATCTTCAGAAGTCCCAGCAGTAGAAACATGCCTCTTTGCTTGTCAGCCTAACACTAATAACTCAATGTCAGGGAACCCGGACTGAAATAGGAATCAGCATTTAGCTGACACACTTCAGAGAAGAAGCATGATGTTCATAATGCCAGGCCCAGTTCTCTTAGTGCCCAAGTAATAGGGATCTCACATTTCAGAAGGGCCTTGATTCTCTCTCTCTCTCTCTCTCTCTCTCTCTCTCTCTCTCGCGCGCGCGCTTTTCCCCTTACTATACAGCAGTGAAAGCTTTTCTCCTTTATTTTCCAAGACTCCAAGGCTATTGAAATCTACTTTCTACAAATTGGTAAAGTCAGGCCCAAAGCAATGGACTATAGATTAACTTCCAGAGAGCTTTACAGACCATGTGAGCCCATCAGATAAGTTAAAGCTAGAAGCCAAATTCCCTGAAACTCACCCAATGAGGGATAAAGAGGTAATATATTTATTTTATAGGTTCATAGAAAAATGTTACATACACACACATACACACATATACACATACACAAGCATCTATATATAAAAGCCTAATGTGCATATATATACACATGCTGAAGAGTTATCTCCCATGATTTCCCCTAGTATCTTAAAAGACTAAAGAGAGCAAAAAACAAACAAACAAACAAATACCAAAAAAAAACCCTTTTTCCCAGCTATTGGGCCAAAATCCAAGTATTTAGCCTGACACTGGAGCTAGTGTGACTTGGGGTTTAAACTATAGGGCATGACTCCTTTTGGGAGCCCTTGAGCTACTGATTGCCTGTCCGAAACACTGTTCCCTGGTTCCAAGACTCCTCCATTTAGGAAAAGAGTTTTTGCTAAGCAAACAGCTCATAAGTAAGCTCCCCATTCTCCTCTTCCTGTGAAGAGCAGTAAGGAATAGTTCTGTCAATCAATGAGGGACTCTTGCTGAGGGAATTTAGATTGTTCACATCTCAGGGATGTTTGAAGTTCAGGGACTGGAGGAGGTGGGCTATGGGTACCCATCCAGCCCTCCCTAGAGAGATGCTGCCAGCCCCAAAGATGCATATATAGAAACTGTTCTGGATGGATATGATGAACATTATCTGAGCCTAATGAAGATAGTCACAGATTTGTCTTCAAACCCAGTGGTATTGAAACTCCAAATTTGCAAAAACACTTGTCTGAGGATAGAGTGAACACCGTCATGTTCCCCTTCCCCTTCCCTATTCAGAGACAGGAATTGTTCACATGAAGACTATGGTAAAAGCTAGCTTGCCAACAATGCTACATACACATATTTAAATAGTCTTTCTTTAGGCAAGATAAGAAATGGTCTAATATTTTTCCAGATTACATATTATAAAACCCTGAAGTCTTTAAGTCATATAGTCATGAACCATTTCTAGCTTCCCAGCCTCTTCCTCTGAAGTGAGGTCATCTGAGCAAGGTTGCTTATATCCGCTCTGGACTCACCCACATGCTCTCAGAGATCTCCACCCCTGCTCGTGGCCCAGACAGCCCTTCACAGCCCTGTCACCCTGACACTCCTTCACTGACAGCACCTCCTCATCCACAGAGCAGTGATATTTCAGACAGCGTGTGCCAGCTCCACACAGGACACGGAACATGAGTTAAACATAGCAATTTGCTATATTTCAGAAGCACAAATAAACATAGCTCTAAGTAGGCCTCAGCCAGAGTACAGCTTAGGAAATAAAGTAAGGCTGTAATTTACCATTTATTAAATTCTACTTTTATGGGTATGTTATTAAGCATTATTCTAAGGGTTATTTTTACTTTATTTTTATTGTTTACACTATTACAAATGTCCATTCCCCCCTTTACCCACTTCCACCCCCCTCAGATCTCCCTAAAAATTACAATCAAAACCACATTAGCATAAATATGTATTTAAAACTTCTGCTCTGTGCCAGGTTGACCTATATACTCAGAATGCAAAAGGGACCATGCCATGCCCTTTCTTCATTCACCTTGGAGTCCGGCAGTGGAGACAGCATGGATGTAGACAGTGCCATACTGCAGCATTGCCTTCTGTCCTCTGGCTAAAGAGATTGCCTGCCTAGCACAGTGCCTGGCATACAGTCAAGCACTCAATCCCTATTTACTGGATGAAATGAACTAAATGAATAAATGTTAAGATAGAATAAGTATAGGGCCCTCTGGAAAAAATATAGAAGAAGAAACTAGACCAGTTGGAGGAAGTAACTGCAGAAAGTGTCAGTTACACTGAGATGGTGTCAAGAAGCCTCAGGATGCAGAGAAAAGGCCAAGCTGACGGATGCAAGTTCGGGTTCAAGTTCCAGCAGGCCCTCCTGAGCGGCGGCTCTCACGGTGCTGACCCTTATGCTCTGCATTTGCAAAACACGGACAGTGGCTTTAACTGGACTGTTCGTTATGGTGAAGTGTCTGTCACCAAGAAGAACCTCAATGAAAGCTGTCAGAGGAGTTGCAGAAAACAGCATTGCACATGAAGCAATAAATACTAAGTAGTAAGATTAAGAGCACAAGTATGCTGGGGGCTGGATACTGATACGAAGCTGCAAGTCCTTGTGGAAATACAGGATAGGTGCAATGGCAGCTCTTAGCCTATAAGCCTGCAATGAAATACTACATGGTCATAAAAAAGAAGGAAATCTTATCCTCTGTGATAGCATGGATGGACCTGGAGATTCCTATGCTAAGAGAAATAAGCCCATCAGAGAAAGACAAATACCAAATGGTCTCCCTTATATGTGAAATCTAATGAACACAATAAAGTGCTGAACAAAATGGAAACAAAGGCATGGAAGCATGGAACAGAATGATGGGTCTCAGAGGGGAGAGGGGACTGCATGAAAGAAGGGGAAGGGATTGGTCAAAGGACATGTATGCATAACCATGACACAGACAGCAGTGTGCGAAAGCCAGGGAGGGGCCAGGGAAGGGGGAGGTGGGCAAAGGGTGAAGGGAGGCAGGTGATTGGTGAGCATTTGTCTTCCTCTTCCAGCCCATCCTGAAAGTCTTCATATGCACTTTGAACTGCAGATCCATGTGGCCCTGCCACTGCTCACAGCATGGGAAACAGCTTTTCGGGTATCAGGTAAACTTAGTGTATTGTGTGCTAAAGGTTTGATATGGACTAAATGGGTGATGCGTGTATGTGTGTGTATGTACACATATCTTATCTAATAAAGAGGGAATATGCAAATTGACCATCACACTGTAAAGGTCAAGATGGCTGCACCCACAGCGGAGGCAGGGGTTCCATAACACAAGATGGTTGCGCCCACAGTGGAGGCCGAGTTCCCCTAATGAGCCTTAATGAGCAATCAGCAGGGACCTGAGGCTGTGTGGTGCTGGGCCGAGGCAGGGGACCTCAGGCCAAGCCCCCCACCCCGACGCCAGGCCAGGTGACCTGAGGCTGCAACCCCCACCCAGTGGGGCTTGACAGGGGTGGGGCTGGCCAGGTCTGGATCTAGCCCAACGGGGGTGGGGCAGGCCAGGTCTGGGTCTCGCGTGATTTTGAGGTGCACGTGGGTGGGCAGGGACTTGACTGGTTCCTGTGGCGCACCCCAGACTCTGACAGGAGGAAAATTTTCATATACATTTTACTAATTTTCTTTCATCTCTGACACTTCTATTATAGAGACAGGGCAAATAGCAATATTAAAATATTTTTTCTAATTAATTTCCTTTTAATGTACACTAATTTTGTGCACCGGGTCACTAGTCCTTACATAATAAAAGGTTAACATGCAAGTCGGCCAAGTGGTGGAACAACTGGTCACTATGATGCACACTGAACACCAGGGGGCAGACACTCAACACAGTGCACTCCCAGAACCTGGGCTCACAGCTGGAGCCTCTCCTGCCTCCGTGGCAGCACTAAGGATGTCCGACTGATGACTGATGGCTTAGGTCCACTAGTTTAAGCCATCACTCAGACATCCCCCAAGGGCTCCTGGATTGCGAGAGGGTGCAGGTTGGGCTGAGGGACCCCTCCTCCCCTCCAAGTGCATGAATTTTGTGTACTGGGCCTCTGGTATATACATAAAAATATAAATTTTTCTCTGCAAGTTCTTGCAATAATCAGCTTCTGTTGCTTATATCCTAAATATCTACAACTACAGCAGATTCCTTTCTCCTGTTCTTCCTTCTGCTCCTGGACATCAGGCCCTTTTGTGCTGCATTCATATAATTAGGTCAGTACACCCACACACCGCTGTTCTCCACTGGATTCAGCTCTTATCAGGTGAGCTTTTGGGAAATGCCCTGAGATGAATTATCAGATATGTTAACGTGGGCAGAGGAGGGCTGGGCATGGGGATATGCTGGCAGCAGACTTTGGGGTTGGCAGTCCATACCATGAGATAGAACTAGATATTTTGATATGGCACAAAAGTCAACTAAGTGTGAGAGGAGATGTTGGTGGCCACAGATGAAAGAAATGGTCAAACCTGAAAACTTTTTAGACATAAAAATTTGGAGAAAGGAGAGCATGTGTTTACAATGATGAGGGGAGAGAAGAAGTAGTTGCCTCGGGCCTTTGAAACCAGACCAGGAGCCAGGCCCAGGCAGGGGCAGCGGGAGGCCCAGGGAGGAAGTTCAGGGTGAAAGCTGGCTCGGAGCAGTGTGTGGAGCAGGATGCAGGGGGGTGAGTCCACACAGTCTGAGCTCATGGGGACCCGGGGTTGGAGAGTGATGTGACCTTTGTGGTTCCGAGAGGGGGTGACAAACACTGGGCTTTGGCTCAGAAGCCTGGGTTAAGGTGGATTTTGGAAAAATGTTCTCTTTGCTCCCAAACTCTTAAAACGTATCATCGCACCATGGCTTCCAATCATGGCGCAAACACGAGTCCTGCACACTCCCTGCAGCGGGTCTCACAGGGGCTCTTCCCCTTTCCTGGGTCATAGGTACTGTGAATTTGGCTGAATACAGTGTCTTTGTGATTGCTCTTCACCCTCCCCGCGTGCTTCTCATCTCCCAGACTCCTAGGGTTCATCCCCAGGACAGCCTTGCTTTGAAAGAAAAAAATGGTCAAGATGTGGATCCCAAAGGCCGCTCTCTGCCCTGCCCCAGCCAAACCCAGGCAGCTGGCCCAGGAGCCGGGCGAGGACAGAGGAAGGAGAGTGAGCTTCTGCTGGTTTTTTTTGTTTCCTAGGCCTGGTTGCTCTGCAGAATCACGTCCCTGAATCATAAGGTTGCCTTTTCTTTTTTTTCCCTCTCTTTCTCAGAAAAACACACTGATATCCCCTTCCTGTCCTGGATGGGATTTATAAAGGCAAGTGATTGGCAAGTGTTCTTCCTTGCTGCTCAGGTGGCATCCCTGACGTGACCTGGGTGTGCCTGTTTCCACATCATAATACAGTGGGGCCTTGACTTACGAGTGTCCCGACTAACGAGTTTTTTGAGATACCAGCTGTCTCTCGGCCGATTTTTTGCGTTGAGTTGACAGAGTAATTTGAGTTAATGAGCTCTTTAAGGAGCTCCTTAACGAGCTCAGTCTCCGATCCATTTGAACTCGTAAGTCAAGGCCCCACTCTACTTAAAGCTGTACCTGCATTCGCTAAAATCATTGGTACTGATCGTTCTTCTCCAGAATAAATGCTGCACAATGGGCTGCTTGGGTTGGTTAGGATCAGCTGGTCCCTCTGCCTGCAGGAATGTCTTCTTTGGGGATTTCTGTGCCTATTTGTTACTCATCAGAGGGAAGGACGGAAGACTTGAGAAGGAGGGCGTGGTGGGCTGATTCAGCGGCTTCCTGCTCACCCCTGGCTCCAGCTTCTGCTTCTCGCTTTCTCCATCTCCTCTCCTGGCTCCTGGAATCTGCCTTAAGCCACTGTCAACGAATTAACTTCCAACATTCTCTTCTGATCAACATGTAGACAAGACAATTGCATCTACTCCTTAAACTTCTCCCATCCTGGGATTATTAGCAAAGATATTAATAACAATAGTAATAATACTATATTTAGAAGCTCTTTACCACATTTTATCTCCCAGAGTCTTAAAGATGTTAACTAATTAATCTTCACAACACTCCATACAAAAGAGGTAAATATTATGAACTATAATTAAATATACTAAGGACAGCAAAATAGTTCACTTATTTATCACGGTTCACTTCATATAGTATAACTGGTATTTTAAAACACCCATCATAGGTGCAATAATTAGAGATGTGCTTTTGCTAACAAAACCACTACCCACTTCTAGAGTCCCCTCGGGTACTAAATAATTACCCACTTTGTGTGGTTATCTAGCTCACTAATTACCCACAGAAATTGGGGTCAGGTGTTAACTGCTTGAAATAAGTATCCTCCAAAGACATCCCTCAGTTGTATAGAGAAAATGATGTGTTCATAGCAAAACTTTCATAACTCATAACGCATATATTTGTCTATCTTTGTAAGTAGAGTGAATATAGATGAGGCAAATTAGTTTACTGTGTAAAAATCATGCTGAATTATTATTGCAAATGCATAGAGGTTTAGAAGAGTCTCAGTCCATTCCATTCCCTATTTACCTTTTCTTTTAGAGATGAGTGCAATAATGTGATGCCCACAATTCGGCCTCCATGTACAAGCACACTGAGACAACCTACTCTGCTTAGAAATGATTCATCTTGGCATTGCAGGGAGGCACCCAGTGAGTCAAAGATACTGTTCAACAGCTCCACCCTTTATGATCATTCCAGCCTGCGTCTTTTCCTCTAGAGTCTACTCCAAACACACTATTAGACAAATCAGAAAAAATGCTAACCTAGTCACCAACCCCTGCCACCATCTTCCTCGAAAAGGGGCGGGGGGGAGCATTGAATGAAACAAACACTATGATGGCAGGTCTTTCTCTTTTTTTGCCTCTATTTGTTCTGATTCCCTCTTCCCCTCCCTTCCTGCCCTCCTTCCTCCTTCTCCCTTCCTCCTCTCTCCTCTCTCTGAGGCTCCCATTTGCATGTGCTCTTTCTTCTCCTTTTCCTTGGCATACAGCCCTGCTAGTGTAGGTTTCACAGTCAGAGACAAAGCATAATCTCTGAGTTGAGCACAAAGAAGCTATCTTTTAAAAATATTGACTTGGAGGAAGCCTGCATTCTCAGATAGCTCCCTCCTCCCCTTGCTGCGCACAGAGCCCAGCATTACCCTTCACAGCATGGCGGCCTGTTGTCCGCATGACTGGAGCCAGGAAAACGGGGTTCCAACGCAGCCTGCCCACTGCGTGTGGAGCCAGGTAGAGACCCTAGTTTTGGGGTGATGCCTGTTTGACAGGATCATTGTGTAGCTGAGCTCTAAAAATGCGCTAATAGAAATAGTGGGAAATGCTTTCCAGCTCAGTATGCCTTTCATTTCTTTCTTGTGCCACTTGTGGTCATCTGAATTATTGCTAATCATTATGCAGGGACTCCAGCCTGACCAGGGAGAGGTGTGTGTATCTGAGGAACATTTGAATTGAATGCTTCAGGAATAAGAAAATGTCTGCAGTAGAAGCAAAGGGTTAGGATGGACTACAGTGACTGGTGCGTTCATTTCAAAATCCAAGGGGACCCACCCGAGTGGTGAATGAGGACATAGAGCGAATATAGTCGAAGAGCGAAGCCAGCAACTCAAAGAAAAGAATTTCAGCACCGGAGTCATCACAAGCCTGCGGTGCCTGCAGATTTAAAATCTAGATTAAACCGCCGCTCTCTATCCCTCTACAGCCCTCTTTCAATGAAGGACCTGGGAATCCTTGACTTTCTGTCCATGGAGAAACCCGCCAAGATTCATCACATGTACCCCCTGCATGTGTGTTTTCAAGTTCATGGGGGCTGGGCACACCTAGAGGGCTCATGGTGGCCCTCTCCCCACCTCCCCCTCCACATCCGCCCGGAGAACGTGCTAGGACCCTCTGCAGGCTGCGGGGTCTGTGTTGGTATAAACCGCGTCTGCCTCGCCCCTGACCGGCCTGCGTTGGGTCTCATTAGCAGTCAGGGGGTGCCTGGGCGCACCCGGCGAGGGGAGACGGGCGAGGCGGCCGAGGGAGAGGCTGGGAGGTGTTCGAGAGGAGGCTGGCCTGGACGATCTGGAAGGAAGTGAGCAGCGGGGGGAGGACCGCAAGCTTGGTATGCGGGACCCCGCCGGGCGGAGCAGCGGGGCAGCAAGTGGGTTCCCGCACAGGAGGAGGCCCCGGGAAGCTGCAGGCGAGTGAGGGGCAGGATTCCTTCCGCGCAGAGCGCAGGTCGGAGCAGGCGGCGAGGAGCCGGCGCGCTGTGGGCCGGAGCCCCGCTGCTCCTGGAACCAGACAGCAGGCTTCCCGGGAAGGGAGAGGAGAAGAAAGGGGGCAGTGTGGGCTCGGAAAATGCAGCTTGTCGCTGATTTGTGCCTGATGCTCGCTGTCCGTCAGCAGCCTCCCTTACACTCTCCCCCCCCCCCCCTTTTTTTCCTTCTCCGTCTTCACTGAGCCTAGGGGAGCCAGCAAAGATTAAATGTGCCTTCTCAAAGGCAGCCACTTCACGCTGCCATGTCGAACGGGCCATTATTATTTTTATTTTTGATAGTGAAGGGAAAAGGAGAAGAGGTAGATAGAGAGGGAGCGAGGAGGGAGAGAGGAGCGAGGAGCGAGGGCTGGTAGGACGGTGCCGGACTAGCTGCTCTGAGCGACAGGAGAGGGAGCAGACGGACAGACGGACCGTCCGCAGGAGGCCTGCCCCGAAGAGCCCTCGGAGGTGAGCTCCTGGACACGGGGGTGGGCGCTGCGCAGACCCGGACGCGGGCAGGCGCCATCCAGCTCCTGGCGGCGACCAGTTCGGAGGGGAGCGGAGCCCTAGCAGGTCGAGTTGCACATGGAAACAAACCAAATGTTTAGCGTTTTTGCCAAGCGCTTGAGGCCCCTCCAGTGTCTTCCTCGAGGGGCTGCTTTGTCACTCTCTGGACTAGACAGCATCTACCTTCTCAGACTGAAGACGGACGGAGGGAGGGAGGGCGGGAGGGGGAGGAAGGAAGGAAGGAAGGAAGGAAGAAGGAAGGGAGGAAGGAGAGGGGACAGTTTTGAGAGCTATCTTCCCACCCACCTCCCCTCCTTTCCCTTCCATCTGGGAGGCGTCGCAGGAGCCTCTTGCTCAGCTTCCAGGCCGATGGGGACGCGGCCAGCCCAGCGCCAGGAGCCGCCTGAGAAGATGGAGGGAACGCGTTTCTGATTCCTGGACTGTTGGCCGAAAGCGCCCAGGACCGGGCGGGGCCCGCTGGCAGCCGCACCTCCCCGCCCGCCTGACAGCGCGGCGCTGGCCGCCCTGGGCCGGGGCTGCGGCCGGAGCGGGCGCCGGAGGCCGGCGCGCACGCGAAGGACCGGGGACGATTGCAGCAGCCTCGGGCGGTTCCCAGCCCTTAATTTAAAAAAAGAATTAACGGAACGATTTCAAAGCCATCAGCCTCCGCCTTCCTCCACTCCCACCAAAATCGCCTCCCTTCTCTCTCTCCGGCCCAAGCGCGACCCGGCGCGGCAGCCTGGGCTCGGGGCTGGGCCGGCCCCGCCCTCCCGCCAGCGCGGCCTCCAGGGCAGCCCCGGCCCGAGCGCGCGGGGCGCCGTCCGCTCCGGTGGAGCCGTGAGGCTGCGGCCGCTCCGCTTCCAGCCGGTGAGTCCGAGCGCCCCCATCCCGCACGCTCGCGCCCGCCCGCACCCCGTCTCCTCCTAACCATCTGACTCCGCAGTGCTGCGCGCGGGCGCCGGGGGAAGGGCCTCCTCATTTTCTTTAGTTGTTTGCGCTGGTTGCGAATTAAAGCTTTGAACACTCGGCCCTGATCACAGCCCGTGGTGTCCAGCACGTGGGCATGGCCGGGTCTATTCGCGTTACCTGCCATTGTCAAGGCCACCCGCGCCCGAGTGTCCAGGCACGTGCGTGTGTGCCCAGGGCGTGCGCGCGGGCATCGCGTCCTGCACCGCGTGGCGCCCAGACCTGTGGACAGGACGCTGGGCAGTGAGAGGGGCACGCCACCTGTTCGCTGCCTTTTCACCCTGAAGCTGAAGCAGACGCCTGTCACCTTCTGCGGCTCTGCTTTGTCTGGAGGAAGAGCCTACTGCGCCCCTCTCAGTCCCTGAGACCCTAACTTGTGATGTGTACCGTTGAAATCCACGGGTTAGGCTCTTGGGAGCTGTGAGCCGCGCCTCGGCATCCCGGAGATTCGGTGGAACTTTTTCCTTTAAGGCAAAAACGAAAGAAAAGAAAGTTTGTCTGAAGTGACCCAGGGCACCGCTGAGGTTTCCATTGTCGGTGGGATCAGGTGACGGGCGCCTGGGCGTGCGAGCAGGTATCTGCTGGCCAAGCGGCCTGGCGAGGCTGTGGGCGCCGGTCTGTTCCCTGAGGGCAAGGCGCAGTGCCTTCCAGGGTGACAGGAACAGCTCGGTACCTGGGCTTGGCCTCAGAGCACACCAGCTGAAGTCCCGGCATGCCCCAGGCTCCCAACTTTTAAACTCAACAGTTCGTCTTAAAATTATGCCCAATAAACATGGGCATGTGCACGTATGAGATATTCAAGTCCCACACATGTGTACCGTCCATGGCTGGATAGTGAGCACAGACATAGGTAGTGGTGAACCAATAATCTGGGCCAATATAGCCAAAGGCTAAAATTTTTACTCTCTTTATTCTAGATGAAGGGTAGCGTTTTGGTGTTAAAAAGACTAAATTCATACTTCTTTACAAGATCTTACATAAAATAAAAGGCGATATATAGCCTCCTTGCTTGGCTACTATTTTAATATGATGATTTTAAAAGTAATAGGGATTGGAAATGTATGATATATACTGAAAAAAATAACAGGATGCACACACAAAAAATAGCGTATCCTTTAGGATTAACTATGCATATTATTCTTTGTGTAAAAACTGGGGGAAATTATCAGGAATTTAATTCAATCCAATGTAGTTACTTATAACACAAAACCATACATTTAAAATTATCTTTTGAGGTAATTGTTAGCATTACCTAGTTTGCAGTTTTCTGAAAATGTGACATTTTGTAACAGAATAATTTCAATGATTTAGATATATATCATAGTTAGAAAAGAGAAACAGTGACTTATCTTTCTTTGTTGTGAAAAATTCCAATATATAATTTTATTTAAACAATTTTAGCATTCTTGGGCCAATATTTGTCTTCTATTTTTTGAAAATACCTAAATCAACCCCAAATTCAAATGCATTCTTCATTTAAAGACTTTATATTGGTTGTAACTTGTTTCTGCATGTTAAAGGTTAAGGAAACTCTTCTTCCCCTGTCTTTTGTTTTGTTTTGTTTTTAAATATTCATTGCAATTTTAGTCACTGACTCTAAATCATAGTCAAGGAACCATTTTGTATCAGCAACCTGAATTGAGAGTATGAACTGTGGAACAATTGTGCCATGTCTTTTGTTGAAACCTCTTGTGTACTTATAATATTTCAATATTACTCTACAGCCTTTGATAGTCTGAATGTGATTCAAAGAAAAGTTATTTGATTTTTCAGGTCATTTTTTGGTTTGTATAGATGGGATTGATGATTTCCCCCATCGTAGCTAATGTGTATGCATAGGTATTTGGAAATTATGGAAAGGCATCTCTTTAATTTATGCATCTATATTACCCCATGATTCATGTCAAATGTTTAAAACATGTGATGCCTTTCAAAGTCAAAATATATCTGCAGTTAATTTTATGAAAACGTATGCATGGGTCAACAAAAACCTGCTAGATATCAGTCTTCTGTGATTTTAAATTATAACCGGATAGTAATTTAATCCCAGTGATACAGCTTGTATTCTGAGGAACTCTCTTGGTGTTTTGCATGTTTTCGAGTGGATTGCTCATGTTCTGAGGCTGCTATTATACAACTGGTCACAAGGCATTTAGGAGTGCATAAGAACACACAAGATTTTATATTTCAGCAGGGAACTGCTTCAGTGTAAGGATAGGTTTCTCAACACCCCTTCTTCCTCACTGAGCCCATCAGTGAAGTTCAGTGAAATGAATAACATAATTGGTGGTGGTTCAATCACTACCAGTCTAGACTAGCCCAGACGCATCAATTAGAGGGGCTGTCTTTTAAAGAGAGAGTGCAACCGAAACAAGCAGGGCATTATGGATACTGATCTTTAAAAGTGCAAATCCAGCTTTGCAAATAAAAAAAAAATAATAAGGCGGGGAATTGCGGGGGGTGGGGTGCATTGCAGGAAGAAAAGAGAAAGAAGTGAACTGGAGCTTTGGGACAAGAAAGACAGGAAGTGAGAGAAGGAGGAATAGTGAGTGAAATGCCATGCAGCACCTCCGTGGACACAGTTACAGTTCAGTCCAGAGCACATGGTTCACCATATTTAACTAGCGCGCCCCCACCACCATTTTTTCCTTTTTTGCATGTTTCCTAAGAAGTTCCAGCTCAAAACCAATGCCATTGAAAATATAGGAAGCTTCTAGCGAGATTGAAGCCAAGTGGTGCCAACCAGCCAAAACTCCTTTTGCAACATTTTTCCCCAAAAGAAAAACACAGAAAATGTTTATGTTTGAGTCTCTAATCACACCTTTTTTTAAAAAAATCAATTGTACTAATGAACAGGACTCATTTTAAATCCAGCAACTGGGAAGTAATTTTATGGGCAAGACACCTCTAGGCAAGCAGCTCGTAGTTTTCTGTTGAATACAGTAAAAGTATGAAGACTGTAACAAAGGCTTGGTGATTTGGAGGGGTGGAGGGAGGTGGATGGATAAAAGACAGAGGATTTAGAAAGCATTAGGAATATATCAAGCCTCAGGGAAAGAAAGGGTTTAATTGGTATTAATTAAAACACTGCTAATATATTCTAACAAAATCAAATTTGACGTTCTAAACTAATCTCCTTGGTATGTCAAAGGAAAAGAAAAGTATTATCTGCAATCCCAAAGCATTGCTCATCCAGCAGAATTAATGTTTACCACCAGTCTGTTTAATCTCCTCACACATTTAGTCAAACTTATTCTTTCAAACTAAAAGGATCCAGGAAGGGAATCCATGCAGGTATTGGGAAGACTTGTGGCTGTCGTTGTCACTGGTTTCGTATTTTACTATGTTTCTTTCTCCTCAATGACTGCAATGAGGTGGGGAAATGGTGAGACTGCAGTGAGAATGATGAATAGCTCATTTTTCCTCTTTTTTTCTTCTGCCTTCCAGGGTATTTAGGAATTGCAGTTGCCAAATTATAAGAGTGTCATTATAAGAGTGTACATGGCTGGTGTTGGTCTGCTAATTAATATCTAATTTATTTCTAATTTCAGAATCTACTTTATTACAAATTACTAATGAAAAAAGGCTCTCAAGTCAGAAACGAATGACCCTTTCTCAGTTATTTTTAACTAAATGAAATGGGGAGGTGAATGTAAAATTTTATCCACCAAGAACTGAATTCTTTGTTTCCTTTTTAAGTTAAAATTTCTGCAGGGAAATTCACACTTTTATTAAAAGGTGAGTTTTATTCTCTTTAGTGTTGAACTCTCACAATGGATAAAATTGCCCCCAAGTGACATCATAGCAAAAATATTTCTCCACCCCTTAGTCCCCCATGACTATGATATCATATGTAAATATTCGGCTAACACCAGAAATAAATAAGCTAACTATATTGAGGGCCATGTATGTGTATTTGAAGGTGAGGGATTCTGCACACGATCCAGGATGTGAACTTCTGACTCACCTGCTGATGCTGCTGCCTTTCTGCCCTGCTGCCTTTCCCAGCTCCTCACGGCAAAAGAGCAGTTGCAGTTCAGTTTCTCGTGTATTGTTCCATAATCCAGGCAATAAATGCTAATTAGCAATGCTCAAGGATCTGACTATTCAGAGTAATTATCATAATTTACTTCTTCCTTGCTAAAGACATTCCTTGCTGATTAAAAAAAATTAAATTGTTGTTCTATCATTGCACTGCAGTGGGAAGCACACCAGAGAGGTGTGTGAGGTGGGGTCGGATCATTTGGGTTTCATTCAAAGTCACCGGCATGTGCCTCTTAGCTTATTCCAGATGGAATTGTAATTTATTTTCTAAAAAGGAATTCATGGAAATACACAAAGTTTTGCATGTACACCAGGGATGTATGATTTTATTTTACAAACCCCAAGGCTCCTCCTTCCGGGCCCATCCCCTTCCTAAAATCACTTACTGAGCAGAACAAAGGAAACTGCTAACTACGGAGGCATCTCGGTGAACAGCAGCAGCATGATAAAGTCTGTGATATGACAACACATTGCATTTCACGAAAGTGCAGTGAATCAAATCATTTAAATAGTAACCCTAATTAGCAGACAGATCTTTCAGGAGGAATCAAGAAAATGGATCCAGCCAACTTGAATAATATGCCCTGTTTCCCAAGATCACAAATGTACTTGGTTATCTGATTGGTTGAGTCACACAGAAAGAGGACAAAGCCTGGTTCTCAAAATGGAGCTTTGCTCTGGCATCCTCTTTAGGGCAAATTGATCAGACATTTTATAAGAACAGAATTTAATGCAGGGCTCTCTCTTTTCAAAGATATAATCTGCCATTCACTTGCACATTTCTTTTATCAGTTGATCTAAAATATCATCTGAAAAATTGTGAACCCCTTAGATTTTCATATAATTGCTGCAGAATATACGTGAAGCCTTCTCCACATTCTATAATGAGGCCTGTAGTTCAGATTATTTTCTTATTGCTTGAAGCAAATAAGGATACTATGCACAGAAGGAACAGAATAAATAACCATGTTGAATATTCTATTTGGTGGAGCTTTATCTATCAAGGTTATATTCCCAGGGTCTGTTGTTCATTGGCCTTTATGGAGAACTTCCGCTTTTACTTGAGGGCTGTAAGCATATAAGAGGGATAATTCCCTTTGAATACTATACAGAAGGAGCCACCTGCAAAATGTTGATGCTCTTATTGAAATCTCAAGTGGAATCAGCTTTCAAAAAATTAGATATTAGATACATCCAATATAATTTGCAACGTGTAATTATACTAAAGTGCATATAGTTGTGTGTTGCTTTACATGTTGCCTACTTGAGATTTTTTTCCCTTTGGCAATTCTCATCATTTGACATGGATCCTGAGTAGAATGTTTTTCAAGTCAACTTAAAATTTTTTCTTGTTAATTAACATAAGAATAAAAGGACTCTATGATCTCTGTTCTCATGCAAGGATGCATGTGTGTAACCTCAATGTTGGCAATTAATCGTGTCTGAAAGAGTCGTCATTGCAGAGACTGTTGCATTATTGGTAAAATATTTACTGTTTTAATCTTCATCCTAACTTTGGATAATTTGCAGTAAGGAAGAACACTAGAATAATAAATATTAGTCATAAGAAATTCATTTCCTTTATTTAAATGATGAGATAACATGTCAGGGAAATGGTCTTAGGCAGAGATAATAATTTTAACCTGATCAAACTCATAATAATAATTTTCCTCCATTTTGCATGGCACGTGATTAAGAACTGAGTCTCTGCCTCGGATTGCAGAAGCTCCAGCATCGGCTTCCCTTTGGGTGTCTCAGTGCAGTGGGTTCTTGGGCTACAACTCCCTCTCCATAGAGCTGAGCCCTAAAGATCTGCTATTAGGGAGGATCCTAGGCCAACCAGCAGCAGCGACTGGTCTGCCTGCCACTGCCACCTGCTATGTGCATAGGTGATGATGCTCTTGATGAAAATCAGAAGACTCATCACAGTCAGGTCACAGAAGCACCTAAGCGACCAGTGACAGGGCCCCAGTTTATGTTTATATGTTTATATGTTCAGGAGACCAGACTCCAAAGGGTGCTCATGCTGAGATGACACAGGGTCTTACTTCATCCCAATTAAGTAGGCATGGACACCAAGGAAAGCTGATTTATTAAGCATTTGACTCATAATACACACCTAGAATATGGTGGTTTACTTATTTATAATTCTTCAAATTTATTTTAAAAGACGGGTCCATATTCTAAAAGAGACACATTTCTGTGGGCTATGTCTATGATGCACCAAAGCAATACATTGGTTTACTTTTCATCTGGGCTTTCTATTAAGTTACCCAAAGGAGTAAAAAATAGTGCGAAACATCTTTCCTTAACACAATCGCATTTTAATTTATTCACAAGTAAGTCTGCCATACATGTAGCAAAAGCTTAGCACCCCACCCTCCACTCTGTGTTCACAACATAATGAATTCTAAAATATGTAAGATGTATATTTTGCTTAACTACTCATCTAGGATCCATTCTTACATGCTTGGTCAGAACAGAAAAATACCTATTAACAGCAGCAGTTTATTTTACAGGTTCCGGAGCAAATGTATGTTATACTTGCCATCTAGAGAGCCAAGGTCTTTAATGTATCCCAAGTGTCTAGGGCAGAAAGCAGTGACAGGAGGTGGAATATTTCTTGGTGTACATACTTAAGTCATTATGCATCCTCAGTGTGTGAGCTTAATGAAGAGGCTGACAATAAAGGGTTCAGTTAAATTAAAATCCACCTGCAAAGTATATTTCATTCATAACATCTATTGTGTAATAAAAGAAATATTAATACAGCTCTTCCCAAACATTCTTATCTGTAAAATGCGTGGGATGGGTTCGTTGGTCTCTAACTCTTTTAGCTCCAAGAACTTGTGAAGCTGCTCTAAAGTAGAGGCACAGAACACTCTGGGCCCCTGACTCCGGAGGTATTGTATTAAGACTTGTTTGTCCTTTGAAGTTATATTCAATTCCGCCTCCAGGTACTATGTTTACTAACATGTAGTTGTTTTGATGCTAAAACAGTAAAGTTCATTTTTAGGAAAGGCAGTGGCAGAGAGAGGAACAGCTGGAGAATGAAAAATGCTCTCAGTTCTAAGCCCACTTCCTGCAACATAAGCATAGAAGAAACCCAGACAAGCACCTGCCTCCCTATTTTATTTATTAAAAATCTTTATTGTTGAAAGTAGTACATACGTCCCCATTTTCCCCCCCATTGACCTCTTCTAGCCTGCCCCCAACCCCTACCATTGGCCTTCATCACCCTATTATCTGTGTCCATGGGTTACGCATATATGCATACAAGGTCTTTGGTTGATCTCTTCCCGCCCACCTACCCACGCCCACCGTCCCTCTGAGATCCCACAGTCTCTCTATTTTAAGAGCATATTCTTTAATCCCTGTGCCTTCATTTAATTTCTTGCTATATGGTTTGCCTTTCTCATTGAGCTGACGTCTTTGAATTTCACCTTTCCCTTTCCACTTGATTTATTCGAATCATGTTAATATTCCCTTCAAAAGTCTACAATAGTTATATTAACACACCACACTTCTAAAATTAAATCTTAATATGTTCAAAACTCCTGAAATTTGCTTTGTCCCATTTTCTAAAACCACTCAAACATATCATCTTTATTTTATTTTATTATTTTTTTTAATTAACCAAGCCTATTTCCCTGGCTTCCAAGTCTTTGAACTTGCTTGCATGCTGTTTTTCCTCTCGGTACACTCTATGCTTCTGCCTCTATGCTTCTGCCTCCATGCTTCTTCCACACCTCAGAAACCTTTCTTTTATTTCTTGCTTTCTTTCCTGCCCTCCTCCCTCATTCTTTCTCTCTCTTTTTCTTCTCTCCCTCCATCCCCACTTCCTTTCTTCCTTTTGTTCCTCTATTGGGCATGAGCCAGGCACTATAAATTTAAATACAGGAATTGACATTAACTCCTAGCAACTCTGGTGGCTTCAATCATTCCTGCATCACTGAGGACTTATGTACCCACAGTTATTTTATTTTGCATTTACTCTTTAGCTATTTGAACGTGTCCCTAATGTCCTGTGTCCTGCTGTTGGTTCTGTATGTGCCCTATTTCAGTAAGTTGCCTGTGGGATTCACCTGAAACTTTTCTTCTAGAGCATTTTCTCTGGGGGGATTAGCATGGCCCGCAGAGCTGTGGCTGGTCTTGAGCCAGGGGGACAATAAGAAAGGGCTGCGTTTTCCTGGTGATGGAGTCTTCACATAGATAGGAATTGCAGGGAGCTAAAGTATTATTGCATGTATTTATGTTTACTGAACATTCAATGTGATGACTTTCTGTGACATGTTCTGTTGTGTTTTTAGTTGTGTTGATGTTCCTTTCAGCTGGTCCTATGGCCCTCAGGAAGGTTCAAGGACCACAGAGAGAGCCGCCCATGGATGCCCAGGCCACTCAGAAGTTGAAACAAAGTCATCACCTGAGGACACCTCTCCTGCTCAGCAACACACTCTTATAACACGTGGCAACCCCTTCAAGAAACAGAGCGTCTTAAGAATGGCATCTAGATTTTTTAAAATTGTTTTTGAGAGAGAGAGAGAGAGAGAGAGAGAGAGAGAGAGAGAGAGAGACGGGGTTGAGGGAGAGAAACAGATGGGCAGACACACAGAGAGAGACTTGGTGTCCCACTTATGGATGCATTCATTGGTTGATTCTTGTATTTACCCTGGCTGGGATCGAACCCACAACCTTGGCATATCAGGACCACACTCTAACAAACTGAGCTACCCGGCCAGAGCTCATGCCATCTAGATTTTTCATGAGCCAAAAACATTTTCTTCCTCGTTTGTATTCCTCTGCTTGAATTTAAATTTAATGTGACATTTATTTTTTTAAGTCTTCCTAGTATAAATTTGCTTATGAATGCACCAATTTTTAAAATAGAAATTGCACAAATGTGTTAATATTTTAAGGAACATTAATGCTCTAAGTAGATTGATTTTTAGCCACACACAAAGTGTGACCTTAAGAGTGACCTAAAAAATATAAAGTACTCTTGAAATAACAGCAGTGAGAGGCAATCCAAAAGGTAAAATAATGGGGGGAAGTCCTAAAGCAACATAGAAATACCACGTTATCCTGCCTGACACCAACCAAGCAACCATTCTTTTTATTCAGCAATCTAGGACCTGTGAGATACAGCTGCTGCTTCGAACCAGTAAATTCAGTCAGACAGAAGGATGTAAGCTTTTGAAAAGACAAATAACAACTCAGGTCAATAGATGGCAAGACCCAAACCCAACCCAAAACAAATGATTTAAACAAAGAACTCCGAGGAGGTCAGCAGAAGCAGGATAAAACTAGTCTGTTCAGGGAAGAAAGCCCCCTAAAGAGAAAATTATGAAGTGAGTCTTAAAGGATGTTAGAGAATTAGATAAATGGAAAGAAAGGAGAAAGAGTGTCTTTTAGATGCATTACTGTGAGAGCAAACGCACACGCACACGCACACGCAGCTGTCTCATCCCAGGTGTTGCCTAGAATTACAATTGTATTTCTTCGCCATTAAAGCAATAGAGTGACTGGTAATAGTATGAGAGCCTGTGATTATTCTGTTAACCTAATCATAATAGGTATTTACTGAATTCTCACTATATGTTAAGCATTTATGTTAGCTCACTTAAGCCTCACAGCAATTCAGCAAAAGAGGTATTATTCCCATTTTATAGGTTAAGAAAACTGAGGTTTAATGAGGTTAAGTAACTTGCTAAATAGCCAATACACAGTTCACATCCAGAATTGCAATTGCAAAACTCATAGCCGAAGGCCGCGACTTCCAGCCGTCGCACTGCCAGGATGTGTAAACCATGCAACACCTGACTAGCCAGGTAGGGCACTGCCCTCCTTCCCCTTAGATTGTCAAGTTAAAAAATGACAGCCAAAACAATAGTAGCCGTCCAGCGTGAATGAATCGAAATTATACCTATATTTTTGTCAGATTGGCAAAAAATGTGATCTATTTTTGGTGTGTTGCAGAATTTTAGTAATTAGTTTATGTGTGCCATGAGATGAAACAGGTTGAAATCCCTGATCTAAGGCCTGAAGTTGCAATATTGCAGTCATTACATTACTACTTGATATTTTTTGTGGTAAACAAAGAGCTATTTCATTTGATTATCCCTTTAAATTTTTCAGATTTCTGGTTAAGTTACACTAGAGTGGCAGAATGTATTTTCCTAATAGAAAATTGAAATAATTGGGGAAGAGAGCGTATCAATATTTTAGGCTTTTTTTCTTCTTTTGCCAGACTTTGATGAGATCCTTCAATTTTGTCTGCATAGAGTCTCAAATTCTTGAAATGAAAAAAATGGGTTAGTAATGACTAAAGGTCAGCTGATGCTACGTCCTTTTCCACAGGTGAGATAGAGGGGCCCCTGGAGACCGTACGTTCAGTTCCCCCAGGCTAATCACAGGCTGAGCCACCCGCCCTGCCGAAACCAGTCATGGACTTGAATGTGACTAGTGGAAACAGTTTATCTCAGAGATCTGGGAGCCTTGTACCTAGTAGATTGTTCCAATTTTTGCACCACCTCTTTGGCTTCCCAGGTTAATGTGAAAAATAGCTAGCTGTGAACTAACTATCGTTTTTAGATCCAGAAGCTGCCAATGGTCGCTGGCCAGTTTTCTCAATGGTTAGAGCATCAGCCCATGGACCAAAGGGTCACACTTTCGATTCCTGGTCAAGGGCACCTTGGTAGCAGGTTCCCCAGTCCCAGTAGGGGTGGAAGCGGGAGGCAACCAATCAAGGTATCTCTCTCACATTGATGTTTCTCTCTCCCCCTCCTCTTACACTTCCAATCTCTCTAGAAATCAATGGAAAAAATATCCTTGGGTGAAGATTAAAAACCAATCATATAATGGCCCAAGTTATTATGTGCAATATATTCAATGATATTCTTAAAGTACTTGAAATCGTAGTTCACCTAAACAAATCTGATCTTCTAAGTATTTTCTTAAACAGTTTCGTGCACAGTATGTATTAATAAGTGCTTCTGCATGAATATTTACATATGACTTTCAATAGTCCTTCAATTTTTAAAAATGTCAATGGTTATTTGCTATTTTAATCCTCACTTATCCATGTATCAACTCAAGAATACTTCAGCCATAAAAAACCTAGAATTAAGGAAATTTCACTCTTCTTTACCAGTCCCTTTGCATTTAGTTGGCATTTAGTAATGATTAATAAAATGGTCAGCTGGCCCAGCCGGTGTGGCTCAGTGGTTGAGCATCGACCAACAAACCAGGAGGTCATGGTTCAATTCCCAGTTAGGGCACATGCCCGTGTTGTGGGTTCAATCACCAGTGTGGGTCATGCAGAAGGCAGCTGATCCATGATTCTCTCTCATCATTGATGTTTCTATCTCTCTCCTTCTCCCTTCCTCTCATTAATCAATAAAAATACATTTAATAAATAAATAAATAAATAAATAAATAAATAAATAAATAAATAAAATGGTCAGCTGGATGACACAGAGATTCAAAACACAGTTGTGTCTTGAAGGAACCCGTGAAGTGGGGTCCACTTCAGGACCAGCATCTCGCTTGGGACACCCAATAAGAGATGCTGCACATCTGCTCTAAACACCTGTCATTGTCAGACTTAGAGCTCCTCATGGCTGAGCTCGGCCTATTTTCCAAATGGCTATTGGCCTTATTTCACCCAGTGCTTGTTCAATGAGTTCATAAATAAACAGGATTTTTCAAAGTAGCCAAGCACAGAATATGATTTTGTTGGCATTTTTTGAGGCTTTGTTATATGTCCCTGGAACCCCCAATAAAAAGAATCTTGCATTCACTGTGAACTTGTGTTTGTTTCCTGGAAGAGCATGCTCTCATGATGAGGTGCACACAGAGCTAGCTTCAGGGTCCAGAGGGAGCAAGTAACCTAATATGATAGGAAATTTTCAATTCAAAGACAATTCCTAAATGACCCCATGTTGCCTTTCCATGACTGTCACTGTCATCTACCCAAGTCAGACACGAAGGAGTGATCCTCGTCTTTCTCTTTGCACCTGTCACGGCCAGTTCATCAGGTAAATCCTTTTATTTTTCTTCTTCCTGTTTTCAAATATGTCTGTGTCTCTCCACCTTCCACGTGGCTTTAGTTAAGACAACCCTCACTTCTGATCCAGATCAGGGCATCCGACCTCCAGTCTTTCCTCCTACGCTGCCAAGTGGTAACCAGGAAAATCTCCCTAAGGCACAAATACCATCATTTCACTCACAGTGTCCAACATTTTTATTGGATCCCTATTGCCCTTGAAATAGCATGACACACAAAACCCTTCCTGTCCTGGATCCTGGCCCAACATTCCTCTCCTTTCCAACATTCTTCTCAGTGTTGCTGCCACACACACACTTGCCATTTCTTAGTGCCCTTTTATGTCCTGTGCTTTCTCACACATCCGAGCCTCTGGGTGGCTCTAGCTCCACTCCCCCTTCCCGACTCTGCACCTCGCCCCTCGGGTCTCATCCTGGAAGCCGTTTCCTCTCAGGAGTCTTTGCCTCAACCACCCTGCCATCACCCCTCAGATTCGCTTCTTTCGTCGGTGCTTCCATAGCCTTCTGTGCATCCCTCCTATTAGCACTGATCACCCAGATGATGATAATGTATGAGCCAGTCTTCCCCATTTGAATATGTGATTCTAGAGTTGCCTTGCTCAATAGGGTCACCACTTGCCATATGTGGCTACTTCAATTTAAATTAATCTTAAGTAAAGTAAAAAAATTTAATTTCTCAGGTGCACTGGCCACATTGTAAAGGCGCAAAGGCCACGTGACTAGGTGCCCCGTCTTGATCAGCATAGGTAAAGAGCAATCCCATCTCCAGGAAAGCTGTCCAGGACCAGGCTGTTCTGAGAGACAGGTACTGCGTCTCCTTTGTCACTGTACCCCTTGGCACTGCCAGCCCTTCCTAGAGGGAGCTTGCTCTCTGAACCCCAGAGCAAAACAACCAGGTGAGTGACTCTTCTCAATTCTTTCAGGAATGATATAGCACTAAAACTATACTATATGCATGGGAAGTAAATTAATGTATTCCATGTAAAGATGCCCAGGGTATTAAGGTTTAATTTTAGCACGAAGCCCTCACTGAGAAAGTCTCCTTTAGACTATCACAAATGTCAGTGCCTTATAAGTGTTGGCTGAGTAAGGATATGACACAACTTAACACAGAGATTTTGTTTTGTGTGTTTTGTGTGGAGTCATGTAGGGGGCATGTCTAGATTCCCAAGGGCCTCCTCTCTAGGGGATATGAGGAGAGATGATTTCCTCTCTTTCATCCCAAGAATAGTTGAATTGTGTCACTGCAATAGGATTGCCCATTATTTCACTTGACTTTGTTTATGCTGGGAAACAAAAATAGAGAATTGAGCTGTTATTCAGTGAGTAAGATCAAAGTGAAAATGATCAAAGTAGTTATCCGATTTGAAAAGACTATGTCTTTTTAGGGAATTGCCAAAGTTCACTTATGCTGTTAATTATTTCCTGAGCACCTACCATGCACCAGACACTTTGTTAGGTACTGAGGATGCAGAAAGGAAGAATATGGACACAATTCCTGTGCTCAGAGTGAAGTAACATTATTATTTCAGTTCCTCTCCTGCATTGTACCCAAAGCAGGAGTTCTCAACCTTGGCTGATGTAACCACTTGGGGAATTTAACAAATACTGATACCTCTGCCCTTCCTCAGACACTCTGACATAATTAGCATGGCCTGGGAATTCTGATTTTTTAAAGCTCCAGGAGATTACAATGTGCAGCCAAAGCTGAGACATGATCTTGGAGTGAACTCGGAGATCAAGAGTCTTTGGTATTAATAATCGATAGCATATTGGAACCAAAAGGAGGAACTTTAAAATGGCCTGTTGAGCATATCCTCATTTTACTGTTTATTTCTCATAAGATTATACTAAGAGTCCGGGCCAATAGCCAGTTCATGACAGAGGTGAGACCTGACAGCAGGTGTCTGCCGCCAGCACAGTGCTTTGTTTACTACCCCAAGCAGCTCAGGAAAATGGGAAATAGAACTATATTCACAACAAGAGACAATCACCATCGTTGTGCATGTGTTTGTGTGTGCATGCATGTGCACACGTGTGCATGTGCACATGAACGTGTGTGTGCACATGTGTGAGTGTGTGTGTGTGTGTGTGTGTGTGTGTGTGTAAAGAGAGAGTTCAGTTCCTCGGGAACGCTAACCACATTCTTATGAATTCTAAAATCAATATACATGTGTTGAATTCCACACATAACTAGGAAGAACATTTTGCCTTTAAACTTGAACTACTCAATAGAAAAATAGTAGTGGGAGGAACAATGAGTGCATTGTGCTCCCACATTTTCTGTTCTCACCCACCTATTACATAACATTCTATTCTGTGTAAAACTTCATAGTACAGGTAAAAATTGCCAGTCTGTCCCCAGGAAAATAGCTACCGTTAAAAAAAGTTAGCTACCATTAAAAAGTTAGCTCTCTTAGTGACCTCCATACACATTTTTAGATTCCACTCAGAGATCAAGGAAACCCAGGAACCATAAATCCCTGCACTCACGCTCCACTCACAGAAGACCACATAGTGAATGTGTGTCTTTCCATTCTTAAGGCATCAAAATAAAACTAATGTGCACACACTCCTTTCAAAATGCATTTCAGTGTGTGAGAGCCTACGCAGTTGGGAAATTCTGTTTTATATCTATTCCAAATCCTCGTGCTGTCATATAATCCCATTTTCTTTTGTTCCCTGCGGAGAGAAAGAACAGCTGGTCTCCATTCTTTCTGAACTCAATCCCTTCAGCTCCTTAAAGACACCCAGCTACCTTCCAATGCCTCTTCCCGGGATAAGTATAACAGTTCCCCTCGGATAGTGTCTCTCCTGCATTGTGCATCCTCACTGCCATGTCACATGTGCTCATGCTCATCACACCTTGCTGATAAGCAAAGCAAGCCCAGGCCAGCAGCAAGCCAAACAAATGTGTCCTTGTTTTCATAAATGAAGTTATAGATCCAATAATAGATCCTGAATACATAGTTGTGAATGCTAATCTCCCAATAATTATGTGCCAAAATTATAATTTTGTTCAGAAAATATTGGCCATCTGCTGCTTTTGGAGAAATGAATTAAAACTTCAGTGATTAGGTTTTAATTTTCTTTATGCAAGTGTTCCCCAAACCTGCCTGGAATGCCCCCCTCAGCATTCCCCAGCAGGAGCCCCATCGCTTCACAAAAACAGATACTGTATTGGAGCATCCAGTCAATGGAGGAATCCAACTGTCTGAGCATTCTTATCCGCTTTGTCATTCACATTTTAATAAATACCAAATACCGTCAAGCTGTTCCAAGTTGTGCCAAGTGTAGCTAATAACATGAAGTGACCAGCTGCAATAAAGAAATCATAGCATGCCAGTCCTGTAATGCATCAACATTTGGTTTTTGTGTGTTTTCAAACCCTTACATTTTAAGTGGTACTTGAAATTAAAACATGAATATTTAGCAGAATCTTGCTCTGATCAACCTTCTGTAGGATATTCAGTTTTCATAAAGGAAGCGCTGGTGAGGCGGGGGTCTACTTATCCAATCCAGGAAAGCTGGCATCTGTTAACCCAAGGATGACGCTGCACAGTTAGCAAAGCATGGAACGTTAAATTATCATATGATTTCTGTTTCTCTGCCAGTTTACCTTCTCTCCATTCAGGAGGCTCAGATAATCACATGTTAAACTCATTTGACATTTAATGATGCCAAGATTTCAGACAAACTAGTCTTGAAAAAGATGGTATATGTGTATATGCTGGTGTGTGATTATTGTTATTAAGCCACATGCATACTCACCCCGCACATAAGTTGGCCACCAACTGTTTCAGCACTTTGAGAAACCTATTACCCTGGTTTGGTGGAGCCCACTGAATTTTCACAATGTTCCAGAGTTGCAGTGAGGGTGGTGTGAGCCTCACTCACATGGTGGCCATCCCTGTGTGAAGGGATGTGCCTAGAGCGGAGAGTTCCTCAAGGATGAAACTGTTCAGGTTTATCTACTAGTGAACAATCAGCTGGGACCTGAGGCTTAAACTTTGCTCTGATTATATCTTTTGTACTAAGTCACTTAAGTTAGCCTATCAGAAAACTCTCATTTAGGCTTCTCCTCTTATTGCCCCTTGGGTTATTAACTGCCAAAAACAGGGTTATTTCCTGACACCAGGTAAGTCTGTTCAGTGTAAAATGTGTAATAAACTCAAGGACTGAAAAGAACCATTTGTGTTTTGCTTATGCTTACAGCCTCTTAAATGCTTGCCACACCGCATCACTACCTGGGGTCAAGCATTGCGTGGAAGAGAGTGAGAGCATAGCTTGCCACACTGCATCACTGCCTGGGGTCAAGCATTTCGTGGGAGAGAGTGAGAGCATAGCCTAGAGTGGTGGGATGAGGAAACCAAAAGGCAGTGAAACTGTAATGCGCATGTGAGGTCCTCAGCATTGCTTCTTTCCAGTTTTCTCTTGCTCTGCCATAGTCTGATAGTGGTAGATTTAGTGGGAAAATATGGCCTAGCCAACAGTAGAATGACCATGGTATTCTGAAGACCTCTAGAGAAGAGACCTTCAAAACATCCCCACTTACTGATTAAACACTTGTTCTCCTAGAGTGCTACCATCATCATATATAATAAAAGGCTAATATGCAGATTATCTCCTCGACCAGGAGTTTGACCAGAGGGCAGGGCTGGCTGGCCAACCGTCTGCGACCCCTCCCCCTGGCTGGTCCAGCCCCATGGACCCTGATCTGGGCAGGCCAGCTGGACCCCACCCATGCATGAATTCATGCACCAGGCCTCTAGAATCATGGTAATGACTTTGAATGGTACTCCATGAACTGGAATTACTCAAATAAGGATTTCAATTAACATTAGGAAGAATTTTAGAAAATATGTCAGACAGTGAATGTCAAAAGGCCTAGTTAAAAGTTTTAGTGTTATCAATCAAAGTTCCCATGTTCTAGATCTAACTTTATCAATAATTATTTCCTGGAGTTCAGTTAGGTCTTCTTAGAATGAGAAACATTGTAGTTGATTTATTAAAAGTAAATATGATAAAATGTTTCTAAAATTCTTTTACTGCCTTCAATATTTTCTCCTTATCTTTAATTTTTGGCATTTTAATTATAATGTGCCTTGTTGTGGGTTTATTTGGGTTCATCTCATTTGGAACTTCCTGGGATTCCTGGGTCTGAATGTTTTACTCCCCAGGTTAGGGAAGTTTGTAGTCATTATTTCTACAAATCCAAAGATCTCTCTCTCTCTCTCTCTCTCTCTCTCTCTCTCTCTCTCTCTCTCTCTCCCCCCCCCCCATGCAAATGTTAGTCCATTTAATGTTGTCCCATAAGCACCTTATGCTATCTTCACTTAAAAATGCTTTTTCTCTTTTTGTTACTTTGATTTCACTGTCCTGTCTTTGAGTTGATTGATCTTTTTCTTCTTTGTCTACTCTGTTATTGAGCCCCTCTAGTGTTTTTTTTTTAAGTTTGTTTGTTTATTTATTGGGCTCTGTGATTCCATTAGTCACTTTCTTATATTTTCCACATTTTGTTGAAGTTCTTACTGTGCATGTCCACTCCCCTCCCCAGTTTGGTGGCCATCTTGATGACCGCTACTTTGAACTCTTTATCAGATAAATTACTTACTTCTGTTTCATTAATTTCCTTCCTGAGGTTTTTACCTCATTCTTTCAGTGGAACATATTCCTTTGTTTCTTCATTTTGTTTGACTCATTGTAATGGTTTCTGTGCAGCAGATAAGACAGCCCTCTCCTTCACCTCGCAGGTGCACCTCCCGCGGGAGCTGGAGAAGCCTGGCCTCCAGCCCTGCCCAGCCCTTCATGGTCTCTCAAGCACATGCTGTCCGAGCGGCCACACATGATGTTCATGGCTCCTGGGAGCTTAGAATGTGATCCCTAAGGGGAGAATGCCAGCACCTAGAGCTAGGCTTTTTGGAAGCCAGATCTCCAGGCAGCAGCTTTTAAGCCGTCTAAATATATACAGTCCTGTGGAGCCACAAGTGCTAACCCTGATGGTCAGGTGATGGGCAAGATCCCCAGGGTGACAGTTGCAAAAAGTGGAGCAAAAGTAGGTTTACAGTTATACAAACAATACAAACAAATAATGCAATAATTAATAAAAAAAATGAAACAAAGATAAACTGTGTTTGGCATACTCACCAGGGTAAGCCTACCTTTGCTCATCCCTGTGTAATCTATTTTTCTGGGAGATGCTAATGAGATTCAGCAAGGCAGGGATGAGTGCCTCAGGCTTCACAACTGGTTCTCTTTGGACAGCTACACAGGGCACCATATGTGGCCAAAGCTGGAGCCTGCCCCTCAGACCAAAGCTCCAGGATAAGCACACAGACTTCCTTCACAGGAAAACTGGGGATGCCTCCATGTGCCTGGGGTAGCCTGCCCAGAACTACCTCTCTGTTTCTCTGGTTGTCCAAGTCTTGTGGGACCCAGGAAGACAAGACACCTGGGCACCAGAGCCAGGTGATCAAAATCACACCCATTGGTTTTGAATTACCCAAGTGAGTAGAGAAGAGTAGGGATGCAGATGTCATAAACAAAATAAAACCATTTTTCAGAGTGCACTTTCGGTGTATGCTTAGGCACATTTCCCTCTGGATTCTAGATCCATAAATTTCAATAATGAAGATGCTATAGAAGCCACCCACCCTCTCCCCTTCTGGCCTACAATGCACCAACTCAGGGGTCGCTACTACATCCTGGGGTAGACAGGGAGTTTTCTTACTTTTTCTTTATAGTGAATCCTACTTTTACCCATAGGCCATTCCTACTTTTATCCATAGGCTGTGCCTACTTTTACGCATAGGCCATGCCTACTCTTACCCATAGGCCATGCCTACTCTTACCCATAGGCCATGCCTACTTTTACCCACAGGCCATGCCTACTTTTACCCACAGGCTGTGCCTACTTTTACCCATAGGCCATGCCTACTCTTACCCATAGGCCATTCCTACTTTTACCTGTAGGTCATGCTTACTTTTACCCATAGGTCATTCCTCCTTTTACCCATAGGCCATACCTACTTTTATCCATAGGCCGTTCCTACCTTTACCTGTAGGCCGTGCCTACTTTTACCCATAGGCCATGCCTACTTTTACCCATAGGCCATTCCTACTTTTACCCATAGGTCGTGCCTACTTTTACTTATAGGCTGTGCCTACTTTTATCCATAGGCTGTGCCTACTTTTACCCATAGGTCATGCCTACTTTTACCCATAAGCCATTCCTACTTTTACCCATAGGTCATGCTTACTTTTACCCATAGGTTGTGCCTACTTTTATCCATAGGCCGTGCCTACTTTTACCCATAGGCTGTTCCTACTTTTACCTGTAGGCCATGCCTACTTTTACCTATAGACCATACAGAGCAGCTGATTATTTTTTTAAATATATTTTTATTGATTTTTTACAAAGAGGAAGGGAGAGGGATAGAGAGTTAGAAACATCGATGAGAGAGAAATATCGATCAGCTGCCTCTTGCACACCTCCTACTGGGGATGTGCCTGCAACCAAGGTACATGCCCTTGACCGGAATCAAACCTGGAACCTTTCAGTCTGCAGGCTGACGCTCTATGCACTGAGCCAAACCGGTTAGGACACAGCTGATTATTCTTGATAGGCTCCACACGCCAGTTTGTCTCTCTGCCTATTAAAATGTGTTACTCAGAATTGAATTAAACTTTCTAGATCTGGACTAACCAATGGAGGGTAGAAAGTAATAATCACTTGAATTGTTTTTTCCTAAGTACTGAATCTCTGTACTAAACCTCATATCAACCATCTTGGCAACCGTTTAAGCAGTGTTGACCCATCTCATCCTACTATCCCCTAAAACAAGTCAATTTTGTGCATGCCACTCTCAAACACCATTTCCCATATCCTTATATACCTATTCAGCTCATTCTTCTGTCCCCCAACATATTTTTATCCTAATAAAGGTATCTGATATATTAGACATTTCTCTTATCATCATTTTATAAACTTATTTGAATCAAATTTGCCCAAAGAAGATTACAAAAAGCCTTGTCAAGTGACTTGTTGAAATTTGGATTCAAAATGTCATTTCCCCAAACTGTCAGTCTAATAACTGTCAAAGAAAGAGGTGAATTTAATCTAGAACATTTTGGTTTTTGGTTCTTGGTCTCATATTTACATCAGGTTTTTTTTTTTTTTTTTTTTTTTTTTTTTTAACAACAGCTGATGCTGGGAAAAGCCAGCTCGATGAATGATGAGTGGCAAAGTAATGATGGTTTGGGATCAATACTTTGCTTCAGATAATCAAAGAAGCAAGGTTTCATAAGTGAAGAATTGAGATCACTATTGCATATGTTGATGTTTTAAATACTGAATTTTCCTCTTTCTTGTTCTCTTTGGTTTGATAAATAATCCTCCTTGAAAGAAAAAATTTATGATAAATGGAGTTGGATATCTCTTGTCCATAATATGTAAGGATATCAATATGATCTTACATCCTTGTTCTTATCTATTACACATAATAAAGGAAAAGTAAAGGTAAAAATAAACAAACAAAACCAAAACACCTTGGTTTCTCCCTGCGGTAAACATTCTCTGTAGGAAAAAGGGAGTTATGTAAGGTGAATTTGGTCTGACAACTATTCAAGGCGTTTAGTTACCAAACTGCCTAACAATGTCATAATAATGCATTTCAATTTAATTGACTTAGTTCAGATGAATTGAAATTTATGACACAGCAGTTCCACAATCTAGCTTCAGAGAACAGAATTCTCAGTGAGGCTCCATGTGCTGTGCTCTTGGTGATGTCATCTGGATATTGAAAGCCCGCTTTTCATTTGTTTTCTTACTCTTTCTGTGCAGAGACTTGGGAATTCTTTTTCTGTACTCCATTCTTTTTCTTTCTTTCTTTCTTTCTTCCTTTCTTTCTTTCCTTCTTTCTTTCTTTCCTTCTTCCTTTCTTTCTTTTCTTTCTTTCTTTCTTTCTTTCTTTCTTTCTTTCTTTCTTTCTTTCTTTCTTCTTCTTTCCTCCCTTCATCTTCTTTCCTTTCCTATCTCCTTTTCTCCACTTCTCTTTCTTTCTTTCCTCTTTCCATTTCTTTCTTCTTTTCTCTTTCTCTTTTTTTGATTTCTTTCTTCCTTCCTTTTTTTGTTGGCATCATCCCCCTTTTTTAACTCAGTTTCTGAAAATTCTTGCTCTTTTTACTGATTATTAACATTTAAAAGACATTGCTACTTACATTTGGTGTATACTTGTGACTTTATTTCTCATGCTACTGCTATTCTCTCAAGGTTTCATCTTTGAATAAACCTGTTAAAATAAAGGAACTCCTCATCCCTCCTCCTTGTCCCAGTGGTTAACACCACTCACTCTCATTATTCTCCTGTGACCATCACTCCGTAAGTGGTTCTTAAATTGGAGTGTGTACCAGATGACTTTGGAGAGCTGTTCACCCACAGGTTGCTGGTCACCACCCCCGATTCCCGCACCAGCAGATCTGGGCAGACACCTGGATGTACATTTCTATCAAGTTCCCATGTGTCTCTGCTGCCACATTTGAGAGCCACATTCTAATTCCAAACAATTATTTCATTTTCCTTCAACTATTTTCTCAATGAGACAAATAGTATCAGTTCCTTTAATCTCCTTTAATAACATTTATTTCAACAACTTTTAATCATCAAGGTGGCTCTTCTTTGGACTCTTTCCAAATCCTTCTTTGTTGGGTGCCTAGAACTGGACACCAGACTGTGGGTAATTATGACATAATAAAAGTAGCAACCGTTTATATTTCTATGATGTATTTCTCCCAAAGATTTGGAGCAGTACTTCCTTATTATTTTGTTTGTCTGGCTAATATTGATGTGAAGTGATCTAATTTTGGTAAAGGAGGCATCTGAAGGAAGAGACACTGAACAATTACCAGGATGATATGCAGGACAGGAAGTGAACTCAGCACTTATGTCTCCTGGTTTACAGTTTTATTTCAAATCTTGGAGAATTTCTTTAATTTATAAATTCAAAATCTAGTTCAGCTCCTTGAATCAGGTGAACTGCTTTGATCTATAATAAAATGCCCCCAAAATTAGAGTATTACTTAATTTTGATTACTTAATTTTGTTATTGACTGTTCAGAAACAAACTAAGCCTAATTTAAAGAAGTCCACTTACATAATATACAAATTTAAAACTCTTTTATGTGCAATTTTTTATTCTGATCACAAATAATGCCTTTTAACTGTGATCTCACCTTTGGCTTTTAGTTCATGAAACATTAATTTTGGTGCAGTTTGTCTCCCAGATCCTCCCTGCTGTCGTACAATAGCCTTCTACTTTGGTCTACAAACTGATGATAGCATTGTTTCATTTTTATAAGCTTAGTACTCACAAGAAAATTAGGAACCTCTATGTTGTTCATTTAGCTGGTTTTATGTACTGCATGTCTACAAAAACAAAAATGAGATGAGAGATTAGAGGGTAAGCAGTTTCTCAACATACCAACTTTATTATTTACACTAGAGGCCCAGTGCACGGATTCATGCACTGGTGGGGTCCCTCGCACCAGTGCACAATCGGGGCTGGGGAGGGACTGCAGGAGGGCTCCAGGGCATGTCCAGCCCATCTCTCCCAGTCCTGATTGGCTGGACCCCAGCAGCAAGCTAACTTACTGGTCAGAGCATCTGCCCCTTGGTGGTCAGTGCACATCATAGCGATCAGTCAAGTGGTCTGACACTTAGCATATTAGGCTGTTATTACATAGGATTATTTCAAAGTCCTTTAGCTCCTTAAGCCCCATGGTTCTCTCTCTGGCTTTTTAAAACCCTGTCCTGTCTTCCCACCAGGATAAAGAAAATGAAGAGTCTGATAGCTTATAAGACAACAAAACTGGAGTTGATGGGCTCTTGAGGATCTAGTATTTGCCCCGAAGCTGCTGTTGCCAAAGGGAAAGGCTCCACCTGTGACTGACACACGGTACCGTCAGCAGGAGGAACTGCGTTCATTTCCACCGAGGAAATAAACAGCACCAGGGGACCAGTGTCCTCACCCACAGCAGACAAACCGAACCAACTCAAATCATTAGAATACACTCTGTCTAATTACATACAAATCTGCCTATAAATGGCCACTTACCTGCTTGCCCAGAGCAATGCTTTGCTTTATGCTAAACCAGCAGTTTAAAAACATTGTAGCATAAACTGGCAACTATTTGAATGGGCTGGTACATATTTTATACTTAATTATCCAATAAACATGGATGACTTACTACATCCTGGGAATACAATGGTGAACAGCACACACCCCTGGTCCTCGGGGTGCCCTCCAGGAGGAGGAAGCAGACATGCAGAGAAATGATTGCCCTTCTCTGGCTCTGAACTGCGTCAGTCCCAGGAAGTCAGCAGTGCGGGCTCCTGCCTACCTTACGCCTGGGGAAAAGGATGAAGAGGCTGTTGAAAATATCTAGAAGAAAGAAAAAAATGAGCATTTGCATAAAGGTTCATGTTCAGTGCCTTCTAACAAACTTTTCTAGTAGAGGCAGGTTCAGGTCAGTGGTTCTCAACCTTCCTAATGCCCAACCTTTAACACAGTTCCTCATGTTGTGGTGACCCCCAACCATAAAATTATTTTCGTTGCTACTTCATAAGTGTAATTTTGCTACTGTTATGAATCATAATGTAAATATCTGATACAGGATGTATTTTCATTGCTACAAATTGAACATAATTAAAGCACAGTGATTAATCACAAAAACAATATGTAATTATATATGTGTTTTCCGATGGGGTCGCGACCCACAGGTTGGGAACTGCTGTTCTAGGTGAAGGAAAACATAAGAAGGAGTAGAAAGCATTGTATTCCAGGCAATGAGGCATCGCTTTTAGATGAGCTAGAAGGTTGTGATTCCACTCTCTCTGTTCTTACGCATAATTAAGTGAAATATATTGAAAACATCTGCAGGGGAATCGCTAGCAGTGGGAAGCATGTTCAGTCTCTGTATTCTGTCTCTATCCTGGAAAGAGTTGATGTACTTAGGTTATTCCTTTATTTATCAGTCTGACCTGGCTGGCCACAGGCAGCTGGATGCATGTATCAAAGGTGCACATGGGTCCCCCCACACTTTTTTTTTTAAGATATTTTTATTGATTTCAGAGAGGAAGGGAGAGAGAGAGAGAGAGAGAGAGAGAGAGAGAGAGAGAGAGAGAGACATCAATGATGAGAGAGAATCATTGATTGGGTGTCTCCTGCATGCCCCACACTGGGGATCGAGCCCACAACCCCGGCATGTGCCCTTGACCAGGAATTGAACCCGGGACCCTTTAGTCCGCAGGCTGACACTCTATCCACTGAGCAACACCAGCCTTGCATGCTTTTTATTTTGTATGTAGTTTATAATCACTTTTTCTTGCATCTGGTTGAACATCCAACCATGTGAAATTACAGTAATACTAAGGAGCAAATGCTCCAAACAGGGGCATATTTTAGCTTTTATTGTGTAACTGATGCGAGTGGCTTCTCTGTGACTAATGTTTTGCATGTGTAATGACTTTATGTGTGACACCAGGAGTTGTTTACCAAGAGCCAATAGCGGCTCTTGTGCACTTGAGGTCCTGGTTGATTCTCCACAGAATTTTCTCCAGCATCATCTCACTCAGCAGGGCCTGTGTCCAACCCTGAGCTCCACCATGACTGCTGCCTGCCAGGCCTCCGGCTCGGCCCTAGGTGCCCATTAGAAAATAATTGATAGGTTAATGCTTCCTTAACTTATTACTGAATAAGGTGGGTTTCTCCTGAGGGTATTATGCTTTAATAAAGGAGCGTTGAAGGCTGAAAAGACTTAACATCTCAGAGAAGACTTCTTCCGTGAATGGTTTTTCTGAGACCATGACAGGCTGACACTTGAAGGCGGAATCCAGCTGAGTCCCTTTTGTGCGTGTCTCCCCACCTCCTGCCTGGGGAACACTGGCAAGCAGGGTAGCTATTCACCTGCCTTCTCCCACTCTTCCAAGTGTAGCCTCCAGGCTTCATTTCATAAATTCTCCTCTAGGTGTGTTTATAAATAGACATCAACTCAGAACCAGAAGCAAAAGGTGACTGACTTGAGAAAGACAAGTATCCCACGATCCCACTCATAGTGGAATCTAAGTAACAAAATAAACTGATGAACAGAGTGGAACCAGAGACATGAGGCATGGACCAGAGTGTGGGATCTTGGCGGGAAGGTGGGGGATGGTGGGTGGGTGGGAGGTATTCAACCAAGGACCTTGTGTGCATATATGCATGGCCCATGGCCACAGACAATGGGCTGATGAGGGCCTGGGGTGGAAGTGGGCTAGAGAGGGCCAATGGGGAGAAAAAACAGGCATATGTAATACTTTCAACAATAAAGAATTATTTTTTTAAAGTGGCTGACATTAACCCCTCACATTTAATTCCATTTAACCCCCATTCATCTTTGCTTCTGTCACTCCATCCATCCAGAAGGGAGAGAACATTCCATTGGCACCAGACCTAGACACAGACCTGCATATTCTCATAAAAAGACAAGTTAGGATTTCCTTTAATCAGTTTCCATAAATCCTAAATGCAAAGATTTAACTGCAAACAAAAGCTACTTACAGTTTAAAGATGCATAGGATTTTTTTTTTTTTGAGACATCCAGGATGGAGATTGATGGTATACTCATAACTTCCTCCTTGTTGTTTTGTGTTTATTTTTCTACTTATTCAGGTTTATTATTTATTAATTGATCTATTTTTTTTCCACTCTCTTTCTTTGTCATTGCATTCTCTGAATCATAGTTCTGTCTGCCTACTTTGCTTTATACATGCACTCAAAATTATTAGCATTGATGCTGGACCACTTTCCATCCTCACGAAGTTCTAGAAACATCTGGTTTTAGGGTGGAGATACCTCCACATGGTCATCTACCCAGTCTTCTACTGTGAAATCACTAGCCATGATGGGACAGAAACACTGATTCCTCAAGGAAGCCTCCCTCGCCTCCCAAACTAAAGCCTATCTCTTTGCTTATGCTCTTATATCTGGCTGTAATGTCTTTCTTACACCCCTCATGTTTTAAATATGTATTTGGGCGATAACGTGATAAATGCATAAATGCATGCCCTTAGACAGGGCTGTGAGCTCCAGGGATGGAGAGGCGACTGCTGCACACTCACCACTGCATCCCTCTCTCTTCATCCAAGCACCGCCCATACAGTATAGGTCAATGTACATCTATAGTTATTATTGCTATTAGTAGTCGTGGTAGTAGTAGTAGTAATACTAAGGTCTATGACCAGCTTTGTTTTTATTATGAAACCCAAACTGGCTATAGATAAAGATTTGTGTATTTACCTGCTTCTTCCTCCACTCATACTTTCATTTATTTGTTTAGTCTATTCAGCTGACAAACAAATAACAAATATATGTTGTATGACTATTCTGCTTAGACCCTTTTTCAAGCAAACAAGGCTGAAGCAGTGAAACACCCTGCCCATTGAAGGAACTTGTCATTGTTAAGGAGAGAAAGACAGATACATAAATGCTTCTAATGCAAAGTAGAGCCTGCTAAGCACCCAAGAGTGCCCCAGAGTCCCCACAGCACAGAGGCCTAGGGACCGCCTCACAGGGCATTGCGTTTGCCTGAGACTCTAAGGTAATGGCTCACCTGGACAGGCAGAGATGAAAAGCAACAGTGTTCCAGGTGAAGATGAGTGTGTGGGGGGAAGGGGGAGGAATTGAACAAAAAAGTAGAAAAGAAAAAACTCATGGACACAGACACAGTGTGGTGACTGCTGGGGGAGGTGAAGGAGGGTGATGGGGGTTAAATGGTGATGGAAAGAGACTGACTTGGGAGGTGAGCACATAATACAGTGTAGGGAGGATGTTTTGCGGAATTGTGTACCTGAAACCTGTATAATTTTATGAACCAGTGTCACCCCAATAAATGCAATTTAAAAAGTTTGTGTCTTTATTTCTCGAATGCCATGTACACCTATAGGAGACAGTCGATATCTTAGTGATCTCAGACAGCAAACAAAGCTGACAGTGGAGACAGAAAAGTTGTGGGAAGAATTCGTGTGCTCATCACAGGAGCAGAGATTTCTATTCTTAGGCCAGAGAGGGGAGGCCTCTGAGCAGGATGACCTAATCGGAATTGAGTGTTTGAAGGATCAGTTTGGCATTACTGTGTCCGAGGGTTCAGTCAGCTTTGTGTTGATTGTGGCAACTCCCATCCCTGGGGCCTGTGCCTGTCTCTGTGTCTTAGTCCCCATGGGTGGCGTCCACACTTCCCTCACACTGACTACCTGCAGGCTCACATTCCGCTTGTCACCTGTGTGGGCTCGAAGGACACACTGAGTCTTGGTCTGTTTTAATGGACTATTTAAGAAATGGACACAGAGTTTGAACCAGGTCCTCTTACTTCCGCTTTCAGATGAGGGAACTGAAGCTGGGATAGAACTGATTTTCAAACCCAAGTCTTCTGAGCTCTTTTCTGTCCTGTTTACAATCTCTTTTAATTTTAATAAAAAGAGTGAGTACAAATAAAACGACAGCAGTTAAAGTCTATTGTATAATTTCGAAGGCAAGCCCTATTCTAAGTGCTTTCATGTGCATTTAATCATTTAATAATCACACAAACATTTGTGAGGCAGGTGCTGCTGTTCTCTGAAGTGGCGAGGACGCTGTGATGAGAGAACTTACGCCTCAGCATGAAGCTATTAGGTGGGGGCATCTGGACAGAGAATGCAACAGCCTGCTCTTTCCTGCTGCGCTTTCGCCCGTAAGTTCAGGGAGGGACACACGTGAACACACCTGTCCACTGTCCCATATATAGTAGGTGCTCAATGAATGTTGCCTGAAGATAGGTTTACTCTGAGACCTCAGCTAACGCTTGTATCTGTCTTGCCTGGGCCTCGGGCCAGTCCTGTGGTGTTTGACTTTCCTCCAGATGCTCAACCCAGGGGTCATCCTGCGAGGAATGGCTCAACTGCTGGGCATTTGGGTTGGTCCCTCACCTGTTGACCATTCTGAGTCTATCTCCACTTTTTAAATTATTAGCCTAGACTTGCCAGTCCACGTCTGCCTTACCTGGTCTAGTGGACCATGGAAGCATTCACTCTTCTTTAGGAGACGGATAGAGTCTTTGGAATAGATCCACATCACCACATCCTGGGGAATGAACCTTGTAGAAATCCATACTTCTCCTATTGAATTATATGAGCTTCCAAAGACGACCAAGACAGACTTTGGGGAATGGCAAGCAATTAAATTAAAAATTCAACCATAGGTATTGAATTTAAAAAGAGAAAACTAGTAGCTGTTACGTCTCTGCAATGTTATGCCAGGAACTCTACATTTTCACACACATGTGCTGTTTAGTCGTCACAAAAATTATATGAATAAGAAATTAGGTTCAGAACAGGAAAGATGCTCATGGTTACAACTAGTACACTGTAGAATTACAGTATAAACATAAAGGTGTCTGACTTCAAGCTCATCCGTTTAATTAGCCAATATTTATTAAGTGCCTACTGTGAGCTAAGCGCTCTGCTGGGCCCTAGGGATGTGCGAACTAAGCAAGCCAGGCATGCTCCTTATCTGTAAAGAGCTCATAATTCTGCAAGAAGAACAGATAACTGTGTAAGTAACAACATCAAGCAAGAAGAGTGCTGTGATGGAGAAAATGCAACCGACGTGACCCTTCCATGTAGTCTGCACGTGGCGAGAAGTGCAGGCCTCGCATTTAAACACACACAATTGTTCCCTTCACTCGGTCCCCATTCCTCGTGGTTTCGCTCTGCAGGGTGTAGGGGCTGGCCTTGAGCGGCTCAGGGCCCCGGCGTGGGGAGCGCGGGGACGCCTGTGCGGGGGTGTCTGGTGAGTCTGGTCCCAGGACAGAGGAGCTTAAACAAAACTGGCAGAACCCGTGGGCCAGCAGAGGCTAAGGGATTCTAGGGACGCTATAAAGAGGGCCGGCCTCAGTACCCCAGGCCCGGGGCCCAGCGGTCGGGCAGCCGGCTGGCGGCGGCGCTTCGGCGAGGGCAGTGCCAGGCTGTGGCGTGAGCGAGCTCGTGCCCGGCCTCGTTCACCGCCGTCGAGGCTTCCTGAGCTGGGCCCGCCCTTCGGACTCTTCCTCTCCGACCTCGGGCCCGATCCTTTCAGATAACACAGCGCACGGCCCACTGAACGCTCGGCCCCAGCTGTGTGCTTCGCGTTTGTGTGTGTGTGTATGTGTGTGTGTGTGTCTGTGTGTGTATGTGTGTATGTGTGTGTATGTGCGTGTGTGTTTGTGTGTATGTGTGTATGTGTGTGTATGTGTGTGTATGTGTGTGTATGTGTCTGTGTCTGTGTGTGTATGTGTGTGTTTGTGTGTGTATGTGTGTATGTGTGTGTTTGTGTGTGTATGTGTGTATGTGTGTGTATGTGTATGTGTGTGTGTTTGTGTGTATGTGTGTATCTGTGTGTGTATGTGTGTATGTGTGTGTGTTTGTGTGTATGTGTGTGTATGTGTGTGTATCTGTTTGTGTATGTGTGTATCTGTGTGTGTGTTTGTGTGTGTGTATGTGTGTATGTGTGTGTATGTGTGTATGTTTGTGTGTGTGTATGTGTGTGTGTATGTGTGTGTATGTGTGTGTATGTGTTTGTGTGTATGTGTGTTTGTGTGTATGTGTGTATGTGTGTGTATGTGTGTATGTGTGTGTATGTGTGTGTATGTTTGTGTGCATGTATGTATGTGTGTGTATGTGTGTGTATGTGTGTGTATGTGTGTGTGTTTGTGTGTATGTGTGCGTGTATGTGTGTGTTTGTGTGTGTATGTGTGTGTATGTGTGTTTGTGTGTATGTGTGTATGTGTGTTTGTGTGTATGTGTGTATGTGTGTATGTGTTTGTGTGTATGTGTGTGTATGTGTGTGTGTTTGTGTGTGTGTATGTGTGTGTATGTGTTTGTGTGTGTTTGTGTGTATGTATGTATGTGTGTATGTGTGTATGTGTGTGTATGTGTTTGTGTGTATGTGTGTGTGTATGTGTGTGTTTGTGTGTGTGTGTATGTGTTTGTGTGTGTGTATGTGTGTATGTGTATGTGTGTGTATGTGTGTGCGTGTGTATGTGTGTGTATCTGTGTGTGTGTTTGTGTGTGTGTATGTGTGTATGTGTGTGTATGTGTTTGTGTGTATGTGTGTGTATGTGTGTATGTGTGTGTATGTGTGTGTATGTGTTTGTGTGTATGTATGTATGTGTGTGTATGTGTATGTGTTTGTGTGTATGTGTGTATGTGTGTTTGTGTGTATGTGTGTATGTGTTTGTGTGTATGTGTGTATGTGTGTTTGTGTGTATGTGTGTATGTGTTTGTGTGTATGTGTGTGTATGTGTGTGTGTTTGTGTGTGTGTATGTGTGTGTATGTGTTTGTGTGTGTATGTGTGTATGTATGTATGTATGTGTGTGTATGTGTTTGTGTGTATGTATGTGTGCGTGTATGTGTGTGTATGTGTTTGTGTGTATGTGTTTGTGTGCGTGTATGTGTGTATGTGTATGTGTGTGTATGTGTGTGTATGTGTGTGCGTGTGTGTATGTGTGTTTGTGTGTTTGTGTGTATGTGTGTATGTTTGTATGTGTGTATGTGTGTATGTGTGTGTTTGTGTGTATGTATGTGTGTGTGTTTGTGTGTATGTATGTGTGCGTGTATGTGTGTATGTGTGTTTGTGTGTGTATGTGTATATGTGTGTGTATGTGTGTGTGTGTATGTGTGTGTATGTGTGTATGTGTATGTGTGTGTATGTGTGTATGTGTGTATGTGTGCATGTGTGCATGTTTTCATGTGTGCGTGCGTGCATGTGTGTGTGTGTGTGTGTGTGTGTGTGTGACGGGGGGGGTTCCGGGGGGTGCTGGGGACACACGGGGGTTTCCGGAGGCCCCGGTGGAGGCCGCAGCTGCGGGGCGCCCGGAGGGAGGGCGGGAGGGCGGGGGGCCGGGACACCCCGCGCTCAGCTCCCAGACCCGCGGCGCCGCTAACCCTGCGGACTCGCTCGGGGCGTCTCCTACGTCCGGTCTGTTCACAGGGCGAGCCCGGACGGGAGGCCTGGGGTCTGTCTAGCCGTCCATGCCTCTGCCTCCGGACAGGGCAGAGTCGGGCACCTCTCCTTCCTGCTTTTTTAAAAAATATATGTTTTTATGTATTTGCAGAGAGAGGATAGAGTGATAGAAACATCGATGAGAGAGGATCGTCACCCATTGGCTGCCTCCTGCACGCCTCCTGCTGGGGTTCGATGGAGCCGCAACCGGGCATGTGCCCTTGACGGGACTCGAACCGGAACCACTGGGCACGCGGTTCGGCGGTCCGGCAATAACTGCGAGGCCTGATGACAGGAAAAGGAGCCTTAACTGGCTCCTGCCACCCACCAGATGCTTTCGGCAGTGACATCAGGAGTCTCCTCAACAGTGCCGTCAAGCGGGTAAGATTTCCCCTTTTTAGTGATAAAAGAGCCCGAAACTCGGAGACGCTACAAATGGTACCTGCTCCCTGCCGCCGAGGGGGCGTCCGAGGGGACCTGCGCCCCACGGGCTCCCTGGCCTCCTCCAGCGCAGGGAGCCGTCGCCCCGGAACCCCCCCCCCCCCAGGCTGCCTCCTCCGGGTCTGCGCTCCCTGGAGACGGAAAGCTGCCCGAGATGGCGGGCCAGTGAGTGAGAGGCAGCTGCAGCACCACAGACGCATTTCCAGGCCCGGGAGCCTCCTGCGGAGGAGCCAGCCCCGGGAGAGGCGCGCAGTGGGCGGAGCAGGCCGCACCCCGCTCTCGCTCTGGGGACCCCTCCCCTCCGCCAGGCCGCCCGCCCCCGCCCCCGCCCTGCCTGTGCGGAGGCCCTTGGTCCTCAGTCCTCCCGATGGCCCGAGGAAGCAGAGGGATTTAGAAATCCCCGTGCATACAGCTTAACAAATGGCATCATTTGGTAAAATTAAAGGCCTCTTTTTAAAAACATAGTTATTGCTACGTTTCAAAAACAAACGAGGCATTTTAAAAATAAAGATGGAACGTGATTGTTGAAATGGAATTTTTAAATATCTGCTCAATGTGTGTGTGTGTGTGTGTGTGTATCAGAGAGAGAGAGAGAGAGAGAGAGAGAGAGAGAGAGAGAGAGAGAGGCGCTACTGTAATTTTAATTAGTTGTGATCTAAGTTGCATTTTTGCTCCTTTTTTTCTTTCTTCCTCTTTTATGTATCAGTTAATCTATTGGTTACATTTTCAGCTTTTCTTTGCTTCTGGTTTCATTTTCAGATGAAAAAATGCTAGGCACACAGTGCTGCTGTCTGGTTGCCATGGCGACCACAGCCTATTATCCGGCCTTGTCATTCATCAAGAAAGAATTGCACTTGACAGAGGAGAGGGAAATGCCTGCAGTCTGCAGCACAGAAGGAAAAGGGCTTCTTTTCTTCCGTGTGTGTGAAAGGCCTTTAGTGCCTGTCTAGTTACATCTTTTATTTAGCGTTATTTATTGCTTGGAAGGACAATAACTGATATCTGTAAAAATATAGCCCCTCCCCGCAAAGTATTTAACTGGCAATTTGTATATTGACCTTGCTTTCCAGTTACAAACTTACAAACTTCTATCTCGTGCTGCACCCCTGCCTCCCTGCCAGGAGCAGCCAGAAGATTATATTTCCAACAGTGAATGCCATTGTCAAGGTAATCAACAGAACCGCTTCTTCCTAAAGTTATATTTTATTACCAAGTTTATTTATTTTTTTTCATTGATTTTAGAGAGAGAGAAAGAGAGAGAGAGAAACATAAATGTGAGAAACATTGATCAGCTGCCCCCAATGGGGGATCCAACCAGTAATCACACTGTCACCTTCTAGTGTTTGGGACGACATTCCAACATTCCCACCTACTGAGCCACACTGGCCAGGGCTTGTTCTGCTGTTCTTAAAACTAATTAGTGTGATACATAATCAATAATTAAATATAACTTTTAATTAAATGACTTCTCCCAGTATGTAATGACTATGAAATACAGCATCAGCAAATCATAAAAAGATAGCATGGCTGTCTTTCCATTAGATAATTAAATATAAAAGCATGATTGCTCTTTATAAATTTGGATCCATCCCTAATCCATTGCTATTCAAAGTCAGAAAAAAGTAATTACTTGTTTTTTGACTATTCCTCCTCATGTCAATTTGAACTCATTCAAATTGTATCTGAAACGATTGGTCTAATAATTGTATATGCTTACACACCAGGCCTGTTATTTATTTTTTTATTTTAAGTCTGATATTTTCCACCTCATTATCCAAGTCTAAATATCCGCATCCCATGGGCCATTTTAAACAACTTTGCTCTGTTGATTACTTTGCTCTTTTTGAGTTGTTTGATTTTGATTTTCTTCTTAGGTGGAGAAAGCTTGTAAAAGAGGCAGTATAATACACTGCATTCTCTGAACCTGGGCTTTGAGTATTGGGCTGATCTTTTGTCTCAATGATCAGAGAGAAGCTGGACAATAATGACACTTCATATGGAGTTGGTAAAAGAGCAGCACTCAGCAAATCTGAGGTGTGTTGCCATTAAGCCATTCCATCTTGAGTATAATTGGGCACCCAGTTTGAGCAATAAGAGCTTCTGAAGTTCAAGTTTTCTTCTGTCTGAGGCGACTTCAGGAGCCCCATTTCCACATTCTTAGTGAAGCAGAGTTGGATGAGTATCCGGTCAGTTTTGGTTTTGAAATGGTTCAGATTCTTACCTTCCCACCACTTCCTTAAATATCTGGAAAATTCTAGAAAGAGGAGGTTTGGGGGTGGAGAGGGATAATAATAAAAAAATTAATTACAGCTGTCAGGAAATCTGGATTCTAGATATTGCTACATAATAACTCAACATCTCTTAATTTTCATTGCATCTGAGATAAATTCCACTAATGCATACTTGCCAGCATCCTTTATATATTCTGGCATGTAAAAACATAGCAACCATGGAATGTTTTTCTTTAATTTTGACATTGGGTAGAGCAAGGAAACAACAAAAAGACATGTTGACTTGAGAATTATGGCTTTTCCTATTGGTTCTAAACTTTTACTTTAATATTGCAGCAACACCACGGTTCATTTCCTGTTAAACTGCAAGCCTGCCTTACCTTTTGATTTTCAAATGTCCCTTAGGCCAATGTTTTCACTAAAGAATGAAAATGAACAGGCAGAAACAATTAAGGGAGCAGATACAGTGAAAGCGAACACTGTCTGGCACCTTCCCAGAAATGAAAGTGTACAAAGGAATGCCGCTTGGAATCTGATCCCACAGCAGCAAAGCTTTTGCTTCTTGTCATTTTCCCCTCGCCCACCCCCCGTGCACACCACTTCCCCTTTACGGGCAAAAAGAAAAAAAGAAAGAAAGATCTAGGCACACAAAGGAACTCCTAAATACTCACAGGCAGGGAAATATTTTACCTGTCTGTTACTGGTCCAGGATTATCCCCAAGAAAAAAAATTGCCCTAGAAATTATAAACTGCAAATGGCGCTCAAAACCTGGTAAGTGTTCACATGTGTCTTTATGAAATGTGTAACCTGGAGCTATGGATTGTCTATGCAGCCCTGATTAAGGACATGAATATTATTAAAAGGATCAAGTCAGCTTAATTAAAGGTGGAAAATTATAAAATCATAGACAATTGTAACCTACAATTAGGAATATGAAACTAATACAATAGTTTAATAAATAGTACATTCATTTATTTATTCAGATAATTTTCAGGTAATATTATTTTATGCATAAAATGCATGCCAATCACTGAGTGAGGAATAAAGATTCAGGGATAAAACACACAACTCTTACTTTGAAATCTATGATCTCAAAGCAATGATAAAGAGGAAGTGATATTTTTACTAGAATTTTAAAAATTAGTAGAAATTAATCTGGCAAAAAGGGAAGAGAGCAGCATGTTTATATACTGTAGAGTTCAGAAAGCTGTAAGAGAATGCCACACCCAGGGGCTCTGAGGTGCAGACCTCAAACAAATCAGTGGGTTATTAATTTAACGTTATTATTCTTTTAATAAGGTATCATTTACCTATCAGGAAATAAACAGATTTTAGGTATACAGCTTGATTAGATTTGACCATTGAATTCTCTCGTATAATCCATACTCCAATAAGACACAGTCAATTCTGCTGCAATGTAAAGTATGCATTCCTAAAAATCAGCCTTGTCATGCAAAACCATGCAATAAATATCACAAGTCTTATGCAAAAACATGAGGCTAGGGCATAACATTCAGACATTGTCAGTGACATGTAAATATGAATAGAAGCTTAATTAAAAACAGTAGTACAGTTTTGCATGTTAGGTGAATGGAAGTTTTAAAATCTACACTAATAATAGACAAATATGTAAATTGGACCATACCTCCATGACACCCACAGCCAATCAGGAGGGAATATGCAAATTAGTGGTACAAAGATGGCGTGGCCATGGAGCCAGCCTTAGCGGGTGGGAGGCTTGGGTCACCCCCCACCTGGGCGGCCACAGAAGGAGTAGTCTGTGCCACGAAGCCGTGGGAGGCTTGGGTCTCCCAGGCCAGCTGCCAAGGAAGGAGCCTGCAAACGGCCCTCAGCCCCTCACCCAGACTGGCCAGGCACCTGAGCGGGGACCCCCACCCTGAAGGGGGTGTGGCCAGCCTGAAAACTGCCCCAGCCCCTCGCCCAGGCTGGCACCATCCCCATTGATGACCCCCATCCCAATGGGGGCATGGCCGGCCTGCAAACCATCACAGGCCCCTTGCCCAGGCCACCCCACTCCCCCAAGGGAACCCCCACCCTGATCTGGGACACCCTTCAGGGCAAACCAGCCAGCTCCCACCCATGCACCAGGCCTCTATACTAATAAAAGGGTAATATGCTAATTAGACTGGGAGATCTTTCAGGAGACCTTCTGAACGTTCTTCTGGACAAAGCCATGGTGGCAGGGCTGAGGTAGAGGTGGTTAGGGGCCAAGAGGGGAGGGCAATTGTGGGGGATCAGGCCAGGATGGGATGGCAGTTGTGGGTGATCAGGCATGTAGGGGGAGTCGTTGGGGGTGATCAGGCTGGTGGGTGGGGCAGTTGGGGGTGAGCAGACCGGCAGAGTGGGCCAGCTGGGGTGAGCAGAATGTCAGTGGGGGTCAGTAGGGGTGAGCAGGCTGCTGGGGGGGCCAGTTGGGGGTGAGCAGGCCAGCAGGCAGAGTGGTTAGGGGCAATCAGGCAGGCAGGCAGGTGAGCAGTTAGGAGCCAGCAGTCCTGGATTTATCCCAGGGCCTAAACTGGCAGTTGAACATCCCCCGAGGGGTCCCGGATTGGAGAGGGTGCAGGCCGGGCTGGGCTGAGGGACACCACCACCCCCTTGTGCACAGATTTTGTGCACTGGGCCACTAGTGCTATAATAAATATGGTACTTTACCTTGAAAAAGACCTGAAGACATGGCCATCAGAAGGGTTCTAGTTTATGAGTTATTGTGACATACAGGAAGGAGGATTACCTAAAATGAGACAAAAATATGTCACAGCTAATGTTGATGGCTGTGGCTCAGTATCCACGAGAACTAGCTGTATCATGTGTGTTCCTGTGCATGCGGTTTGTGCGTTCTTATGCAGGTCAATTCAGCTGGACAGTTTTCTGCTTTCACAGTGTTTCCTGCAGACAGAACCCACATAAGCAAATGAAAAGTCCACATTGCCCTCAACTCTTTCCTAAGATGTTGATCGCACTGGAACCAACTCTCAAGCTTAAAGCGTGTGTTACAGCAGCACCGCCTGGGGAGAATGTTGCCGGCTAGTTCCCTCAGACGTTCACCCAACCACCCAGGCTCCATCGCCGGGGACCACTGGTCTCATTTCTGTCACCACAGATCAGTTTGCTTCTTCAGGAACTTCATAAACATAGAATCTCTGTACAGTTTGTGTCCTGGCTCAAATGTCTTCGAGCTCATTCATGTTGCTGGTTTCCTGGAATGGTCATCCCTTTTATGATTGAGTAGTAGTATTCCATTATATGGATATTCAATCATCCGTTTTTCCATTTTCCTAGTGGTGATCATTATGGCCATTAGGGTACCATTTTTTTTATTATCATGTAAAAAGCTACTATGAACATTTTGTACATATTAGTTTGTGTTTTAAGATATGCTTTAGTTTCTCTCGGCTAAATACTTAGAAGTGAAATTGCTGGGTACGGTAAATGTTTAATTTTGTGAAAAATGGTCAAATTTCAAAAGTAGTGCACCACTTTATGCTTCCATCAATAATGCTGAAGGTTCCAGGTGCTCCCCATGCTCAGCAACATTTGACGTGGCCAGTCTTTTAGTCATTCTACTGGGAGTTTTGATTTATACATAGAAGTTAGGTTGTGTTGGTTGATAGGATGGTTCAAATGTTAGATATGCTTATTGATTTTCTATTTAGTTATTCTACCAATTATTGAGATCAGAATGTTGAAATATTTAACTATGATTTCAAATTTGTCTGCTGCTTCTTCCTTTTCTATCTATTTTTGCTTCATAAATTTCGTGCTATTATTACATACATACCCTTTTATAATTACTGTATCTTTATGGTTTGACATTTCTATCATTGTTCTATTTTTTCTGCTAACACTAATTTTTCTAAAATCAGTTTTGTCTAATATTAATATAGCCACTGCATCATTCTTATGATTAATGTTTTTAATCTTTTTCCACATCTTATTTTTATCTGTGTTATTACATTACATGTGAGTCTGTTATAATCAGCACACATTGGGGCATGCTTTTTAATACAGTATACCAATTTCATATTTTAATAAAATACTTAGTTAATTTATAATTAAATAGTTGGATATAAAACTGGTATCTTGCTCTTTGTTTTCTATTTGTCCCATCTGTATTTTTTCTCTTATGTCCTCTTTCCAGACTAATTTTTGCATGAGTAATATTTACTATTGCATTTTGTATCTTTTGTTAGTTTTTTTATTTATACACCATTTTAAAAAAATTGCTTTAGAATTTGTATAAATCCTTAACATTTCATAATTTGCCTTAAATTAATATCAGCCTACTACATATAAAACATGTATACTTAAAAGTTTTCACTTTTTTATATACTAATGCTGTCATATATATAAACTACTTTTTTATGCTGTCATACACTGAAACTCTGTTGAATTTTTCAGCCATTTTTTGTCTGTGCTTCAGTTTAGATAATTTCTATTTTCCTGTATTCAAATTCACTAATCTTTCCTTTGCTGTTCACTCATCCACTGACCTTTTTGCTTCAGGTGTTTTTTGTTTTGTTTTTTAATCTAGGACTTACCTTTGTTCTTTTATGTTCTTTTAGTGACATTTCTATTCACTATTGTGTTTCTCTACTTTATTCATTGCTGCACTTCATTTATATTTCCCTTTAAGTCCTTGAACATGTTCATAATAGTTGTTTTGAAGTTCTTGTCTGTTAATTCCATTATGTCTGTCATTTCTGAGTCTGTTTTTATTGACTGCATTTTCTCCTGGTTATGTGCCACATTTTTCGACTTCTTTATATATAATACTTTCTGATTTGATGCTGAACATTATAGATCCCATGTTGTTGAGTGTCTGGCTTTTGTTGTCTTCCTTAATAGAGTATAGGGTTTTGTTCTGGAAGGAAGTTAAATCAATACTGCCTGGTTCTCTTTAGTATTGTTTTTAAACATTGTGAGGGTCTAGAGTGGACTTTATTCCAGGTATAAACTCTCCCAAGGCATGACCTTTCTGGTTTCTCTACCAAGTACTGTGGCTGCTCTGAGGTCTCTACACTATGATTGGTTGGAACTTGTGCCCTTCAGCCTTCTGAAAGTCTAGTACTTGTTTTACTCAGTTTCTCAGTAGTTTTTTCTTTCCCCAAAGCTGCCTTTTCTCTTGAGTTGTTCTGCACAGGACCTCCTGGCTCTTGCCCTGCATATGGGAAGTGTTGTGCTCAAATACTCAAGGGCTCCCAATACAGATTTCTGAAGCTCTTGGTCTGCGCAGCTCCCTTTTGTCTAGTATCTGACCCACACATTTGTCTAGTATCTGTTCTCTTTCTCTTTATCCAAACAAGACCATTGTTTTTCCAGGTTCCTGTACCTGCATGACAGTTCAGAATGGGCCTCCAAGTAGAAAACCACTGAGATGATGAAGCTCACCTAATTTAGTTTCTTTCCCACAGTGATCATGGTTCTTTTTTGCCTGTTGTTCAACAACTGAAAATGGTTACTTGGTATATTTTGCCCAGTTTGATAGTCCTATACCAGTCACTCAGTTATCATTGGCAAGCAGGTATTTTAATGCTAAATCATTTTGGTTATCAAGTTCTTTGCAAAAAGGTACAAAAGTGTTCTTCATTACAAGAAACACTACCTAAGTAATTATACTATCATAGATTTGTTATATGCGCTGTTTATATAAATGTGTGTGTAATGGGATTTTAGTCATCACAAGGCAACAATCATTTAGTATTATGCATACTATCACCTTATCCATTTTCTTTTCATATCAGTTTTGGTTAGCTTGGAATTTACTGCGGCCTGTGAGAATTATAGCTGTAAGAATCAGAATGAAAGCATTTTTTTCTGTTATTTAATGTTGAACTGTTTCACTTTTCAGAGAATAATCCTCTTGATTATGTTACCATAGGACAGTCAGAGCATCGGAATGTCTTCCCATTGGCCAAGATGGTGCCGAGGAATGCTCCTACACTGAGCATGCCAAAACCTGGAAATATGAATGGGCAAGGTCTGAGAGGACAAAAGCTAGCAAGAAAATTGAATAGGAAAAAAGCTCTCCCCTCCTATCCCTAAAAGATCTGTGAGCTTGAACAGGAAGGAGACATGGTCTTTGGGAGGGGAGTCTGTCATTCTTCCAGGTTGTGTGGCACCTGAATAAAACCTCTTTCCTTTTGCACCAGCACCGGCCTCTTCCCCTGTGGCAGGAAGCCAAACCTGAGTTTTTGGGTTATGGTTGGAGAGCTAATTAGGGTCCATATGCCCTGATAGGCCTGAGAGACTTCACATAAACTGCAATGTAAAGTGGATTTATTCTTTGTGTTCATATGTGTGGTTCTGGGAGAACATTGTTCACAGTATTTGTGAGATACTAGTTGGAGTGTCCAGGTCAATGGAGCAATTCAATTCACATAGATTTTATTGTTCAGAGAGTAAAAATCCATGTGTATTAACTTGTAGGCAACTGGAACAAAAAAAAATGTATCCATTATATTGAACCATCTACTATCTGGTACATTTTTGAAACTGATTTCTGTGATACAGACATGGTTAGTAATTTATCTGGAAGGCTCTCCTAGTGTGAATAATTTTGAGTCCCTATTAATACCCTGGAAAACATGGTCAAAAACAAGGCTGCAAGCACATAGACTTCTTTGATAATGAAATGCAAATATTGTTGAGTGTTATTAATTTAGTTGGTCATTTAACAAATACATTTGGAGTACCAGGTACCGTTTTTAGGTGCTAGAAAAAAACGATGGTGATGGTTCTAGGTCCGTGATAGAATATCTCTTAGAGAAAATGAAGATGTGAATATAAATGACTGTTTTCATTACACATACACTGGAAAAGCCAAGAATTTGAGAGCCCGAGTTCCCAGTCTTTCATTTCAGGACATGAGCGTCGTTGCTCATCCCATTGAAAACCACCCCTTGGCCAATGAGAGTTTTGTTTTCTTTCCTGAAGTGGAGTTACTTTGGTAGCAGTCACTACTGCATTTTATAGCTGCTAGCCTTAAAATCAATCTGAGCTATGAGTAAATGCTATGGGTGAGTTTTTATTTTCTCTTTAAAAAAATGGTTTTTGAATCCATAATGTTTGTGGGCTAATAATCAATGCTGGAGTTTGCTCATCAGGAATCTCTTTTCTTAATGCTACATGGAATCAACCCCAGTTTCCACATAGCTTCCAGAGTTATTGCTTAAAGCTAAGTTAATTTTCTGTTGTAGTTTGCAATGCGTTACATCACATACAATTGAAGATTCACTTGGGAGATAAACTTCAGAGTGTTGTAGAGCCCTCATCAGATTCATCAGTTGATGTCTGTAAAGTATTTTTAAAAATTAAATAAAGCAGATAATTTATTTTTATCAGCTTTAAAATTTATTTATTCATGGAACTGAAATGTAATACATTGAATCATAGTCATAGATCTATATTTGAGGCTAACACTTGAAGCTTGTATTAGAAACAAATGCAGAGAGAGAGAGAGAGAGGAGAGAGAGAGAGAGAGAGAGAGAGAGAGAGAGAGAGGGAAGCAAATGCCAATCAATGTCTGTGATTCTCATCTAAAAATACATAAAGCTAAGTTGTGCTCTGGAGATTAACTGGCTTTATCAATTACAAATGTCCTCCTTCATCTGAGTTCAGCTAGAACTCAAACCTGGTTAGGCTGCCTCTGTATCGGTATCTGTCCTGGATGACACTTTCATGGGATGCATTATTCCGAGAAATTGCATTTAGACACCTTAAGTATAACAACTATATTTCTATTCACTATAACATCTAGAGATGTAATATGAATTACATATTTTATCCTTTCTTTGGGAATGATTCATTGATACCTGGGGATGTGTACATATAATTAATGATGGATACATGTGCACACACAAAAATGTAAAATGTATGCATTTTAAAATTTTGTTGTATGTTAGTTTGCCCTTGCAGCTACAAATATTCAGGCTATGTCATATCAACATGAAATAAATACAATTAATCAAAAAGTAAAAATTTATAATAGTTTTATTTATGCAATTTCATTTGATTTTTTCATGAAACTGACAAATTATTTTGATACCATATAGACATTTTGAAGAAATATGTTTGCTTTTTGTTATTAAATGGTTAACTTTGTGCCTAATATATGCTAATTATATATTTTTAAAAGCCTGGACTCTAAAAGACAACTTGTTCAGTTGTTCCTCCAGCTCCAACAGAAGTCCTTTATTATTTACAGTCCCTCAGGCAGAGTGATACACCCCAGGACTGTAGGACAGCTCAGAGCACGAGAGTCTCAGTTCCATGTAAGGAAGGGAGTTTCTCAGCAACAGTCAGTAGGTAACGTCTACCTGAAGATTTGCAATAATAATAGAGTGAATATTTTCTTTTTCTCTAGAAGATATTTTCTTTAGAATAATGGAGAAAAATAAATATGGCTTTTTTGAAAACCAAAGGAAGAAGCAGGCCAAAAGCATACTAATGTGGAATTATCAATCATATGTTATTCAAAAACCACCTGGAAATACACATTATAAGAAGTTTGCAATAAAGCTATCTACAAACACAAGGAAAGATAAATTTTATGTGCTTAATTCACATTTTCCTTCCTGTGTCCTATATTTTTATATTTTCTTTAGAAATTCAACATGTTTTAATTATATTCTTTGATTTTTTAAATAAATATGCGTGCGATAGGGCTTCCAGTCAAGATGGCAACATAAGTGAATGCTGTACTCAGAATCTGCCACACGATCACAACAAAATGTCAACCAAACTTCAGAATAACCGGCATTCAGAACCCCCTGAAGTCTAGCTGAACAGAAGTCCTACCACTGTCACTACAAAGAAGAAGCCATATGAAGATAAACAGGAGGAGCAGAGACTCAGAACAGGGGCAGGCACCACACCCATGTGAGCAGTTAAAGATCAGGAGAGCCATCTGGGCTCAGAAGTTCCGCCCGATGAGCCAAGGGGCCCAGCATTACAGCTGGCCCAAAGCTCCTGGTTCCAGTACCAGGAAGAGAAGCCCCATCACTGGCTGTAAGCACCAGCAAGGACTGAGGCTGAGGGAGACCAAGGGCTGCTGGAGCCCCAGATGTTCCTCTTAAAGGACGCCATGGGCTTACACAGACTCATTCCCTCGAAGCTCCATGCTGGGGAAGCAGCTTGAAAGGCACCGAGGACATGGGGGAGGAGCTGAATTGCTTGGCATCAGAGCGAGAGCTGCAGGGGCCATTGTTCCTTTGCTGAGCCCTCTCTCTGCAGAGCTGACAGGCAGACACCAGATTTCAGTCTCCACCAACTTGGCTAACACGGTTCCCCTTGCCCTGGTGATTCCCTGAGACCCCATCCAATTTGCAGGCCCACACAGACCCTTTCCAGTGGCTTTTCCATACAAATAACCTATCATGACCCAAGCTGCTAACTTTCCTAAAAATCTTTCAAACAAGGAGGCTCTGGCCTCTGAATACCTATTCCTCTCACTAAGTGGCCCCAGGCCTGGCCTGAGTGGCAGCCGCCCTTGGTTCACAGCTTGGCCTCTCCCTGACACCTGCAAGCCCAGCACAAGTAGCAGCCATGTGCAGATCACTCTGTAGCTTATGCTAGGTGGTCCTGAGCAAGGCCTAAAACCAGACCATGTGTATGCTGCCTATATGATACGCACGTTAGGTCGAAAGACACACACAGACTGAAAATAAAGGGGTGGAAAAAATATTAGAAATATACAGAAAAACTGGGGTAGCAGAAGTTATACCAGACAAAATAGATTTTAAAATAAAGGGTATAACAAAAGACAAATAAGGACCCAGCAATTTCACTTCTGGGTATTTATCCAATGAAACCCAAAACACTAAATAGAAAAAAATGTACTCATCCATATGCTTATTTCAGCATTATTTATGATAGCTTAGAGAAGCAACCTAAGTGTTCATTAATAGATGAATGGATAAAGAATAAGTAGTGCATATATACAACAGTATATGATTCAGTCATAAAAAATGAATGCAATTTTACCATCTGCAGCAACATGGATTGACCTATAGGGTATTGTGCTGAGTGAAATAAGTCAGACAGAGAAAGATAAATGCTAAATGTGAAATCTCAAAATCAAACAAATAAGCAGAGTAGAAACAGAGTCATAAATACAGAGAACATTTTGATGATTGCCAGATGGGAGGGGAACTGGGGGATGGGTGAAAAAGCTGAAGGGATTTAGAGTATAAATTGGTAGTTACAGAACTGTCACAGGGATGTAAAGCATAGGGATATATAGTCAATAATATTATTATAACCACATATGGTGCCAGGCTGGTAATGGACTCATCAAGGTGTCCATTTCATAAGTTATAAAATGTCTAATCATGGATTTGTGCACCTGAAACTAATATTTTACATTAACTATATAGTTAATATATTTTAATATAGTTCATGTATTTTACATTTACATATAGTTAATATTTTACATTAACTATAATTTAAAAATAAAATAAAATTTTAAGTATCCTATCTAATAAAAGAGAAACATGGTAATTAGCATACGTCCACTACCCTTCCCATTGGCTAATCAGGACGATATGCAAATTAACTGCCAGCCAAGATGGCAGCCGGCAGCCAGGCAGCTTGAAGCTAACATGAGGCTTGCTTGCTTCAGTGACGAGGGAAACCAACGTTCCCGCCTGCCTTGCCAGCCTCTGAGCTTGCAGTTTGAAACATTCTTACAAATATAGAAGCTAAACAAAACCCCAGAAACCTGCTTTCAGCCCACCAGGATCTCAGAGCTGGAGTTGATACAGTGTTTTGATTATAGAACCCAAACAAACCAGATACCTGCTTTCAGCAGCAGAGGCCTCAGAGCTGGAGTCAGAGCTAAAGCTGGCCCAGAATTAAAAAAAAAGAAAAAAAGGAGCAGTTGGGAGCTTCAGTCAGCTGCCAGACTGAAAACAGCCCTCAGAACCTCACCAAGACTGGCCAGGCACCCCAGTGGGGAACCCCAACCTGAAGGGTGTGTGACCAGCTGCAAACAGCCATCATCCCCTAACCCAGTCTGACCAGGCACCCCAGTGGGGACCCCCACCCTGATCCAGGACACCCTTCAGGACAAACCAGCCAGCCCCCACCCGTGCACCAGGCCTCTATCCTATATAGTAAAAGGGTAATATGCCTCCCAGCACTGGGATCAGCAGAGCCGGGAGGCATCCCAGCACCCGGATCAGCGGAGCTGAGAGGCCTCCCGGCAATGGGATCAGTGTGACAGGCGGCAGCGCCCAAACAACCTGATCGCCCTGCGGCTCTGTGTGTGACAGGGTGCGGCGCCCCAACCCACCCCCCACGGGCCCTGCTCTGTGTGTGACGGGGTAGAGCCATAACCTCCCCATCGGCCCTGCCCTGAATGTGAGAGTGGTGGTGCCCCAACCCCCTGATTGGCCCTGCTCTGTGGGTGATAGAGGGTGGCACCCCAACCCCCTCATTGGCCCTGCTCTGTGTGTGATGGGGTAGAGCCATAACCTCCCCATCGGCCCTGCCCTGAGTGTGACAGTGGCAGTGCCCCAACCCCCTGATCGGCCCTGCTCTGTGGGTGATAGAGGACGGCGCCCCAACCCCCTGATTGGCCCTGCTCTGTGGTGACAGGGGGTGTCACCGCAACCTCCCCATCCACCCTGCCTTGAGTGTAACAGAGGGAGGTGCCCCAACCCCCCCAATCGGCCCTACCCTGAGCGTGACTGAGGGTGGCATTGCAACCTCCCAATCTGCCCTGCTCTGTGCATGACAGGGGGCTGCACCTAAGGATTGGGCCTGCCCTCTGCCACCCGGGAGCAGGCCTAAGCCAGCAGGTCATTATCTCCCAAGGGGTCCCAGACTGCAAGAGGGCACAGGCCGGGCTGAGGCACCCCCCTTCCCCCCGAGTGCACAAATTTTTGTGCACCCGGCCTCTAGTATATATATAAAATATATATATATATATATATATATATATATATATATATATATATATATTATATATATATATATACACACACACTAAGCATCTTCAATTCACTTGGAAACTATGTACAAGGCAAAGTGTTTATTTTCTTTTTAGGGTTCTTTCACTTGAACCTTCAAACTGTGATGGACATGGTCCATGCATAGTTATATTGTTTTATGTAACCAGTATCATACAGAGAGAATCGTTAAACAACAGTTTTCCATTAATTTTCATTTTTAGAACTTTCCAATCATATTACAACATGTAATAGTCGTCATCAGTACCAGTGGATCTCTCCTGGATAATGTAGGGTGATCAACTCTTCTGCTTTGCCCAGGACTGAGAGGTTTCGGAGACATGGGGCTCACCGAGATATGGAGCAGTTTAGGCCAATCAGGACAGTCACCAAAAATGTGGGACACTGACTAAGATGGCTAATACAAGTGCCACCAATACTTATTGAAGATTTAAATGTTAGGTGTGGTACTAAGCAAGTAACTTTTTCTCTTCTATTTAATTCTCCTGAGAACTCTTTGAGATAGGTATTCAATTCCATCTCCTATAAAAGATGAGGAAACCAAAGCTTAATCAGAAGACATAAAGCACAGTTCTAAGTAAAACATACATATTGAATCTACCAGAATATATGTTTTATTGAATCATGTCTCTATGTCCCAACTCTTATTATGATATACTCATATAATATTATTTTATAGTAAGCTTGATGTGTGAGCGAATAAAAAGGTGGACATTAAAGAGAATTGCTTCAGCTTAGTTAGAAGGACCGTCCCTGGGAACAACGTACCTTTTCACTGGAATGGACTCATTTCTTATAATATTAAGATGAATAACGATAAAGTCAACCAGGTGTTTTTAAGAACTTGAGGCCAGTTCACCTTGGTGTAGGTGGAAGAATTAAAATAGAAGTTTCCATTCACCGTATATTTTACATATTAACTATGCTTCAGTTTTTGAAGAATAAAGGAGAGAGGTCTTAGTTTGGGGGAGGCATGGAGAGCAGGGAGGAGTGGAGTGCTGTGTGAGAAGAGAGGGCGTTCAGGGAGGAGAGGGCAGGAGGGGCTGGCACTGCTCCTGGTCCATGACATGAAGGAGGCAACGCAGGCTCCTCTGCTGTCTCTTTAAGGCTGAGCTTCTAATGCTTTGGTCTGGCTTCTCCTCTCTCCCACCCGCCCTTGAGCCCTAGCAGAGTCTGGTACTTGATCTTAATATCTAAAGGTATCAGGCTGGTATGCTGAGGCTATATATTAACCAGAGTGAAATACTTGGTTTAGTAACAGGATTGACAAAGCAAGTGTTGAAATCCATGGAAAGGGATAGGGTTTCTCTTCCTGAGACCTCATAGCGATCATGACCCAAACCCTTATACCTGGGATCCTGCTCTCTATGCTGTCAGACAAATATAAAAGCAAAGAAATGAACTTGGCAAAACACATTATCCGTCCCTCTATTCTTCCAAGTCAACCTGTAGCTCCTCTGCTCAGACTCATGTGCCAATAGTTTTCAGAATCTCGGATGAGACTGATACCCCCAAAGAAGCATGATGTCCAGAACGCAGGGCCTAAGTCAGGAGCAGCAGAGGCCAGAGCCAGGCTGAGGACAGAAAGCTCTGCAGGTCATAATCTTGGGTTGAACCAATGGAAAATCAGTAGACTTGGAGCAATTAGAATTAAAGGGTAGGTAGAACGTCAGAAATCCAAGCCCCACCTCATTCTCAAATCATCCAGTTCCTGCCTCCTGGTGTGCCAGCCTGTGCTTGGAGACTTCTGGGTTTACAACACCCTCTCTTCAGCTGGCACCTTGTGCACGTGACTATCAATGCTGGAAACGCCCCTCACATTGCGTCACTGTTTATCCCGTGTTCCTTCCACTGGTGGTTCCTCTGAGGCAACACGATGACTGTCATCCTTCTATCCCACATAGTCCAGTGAGTTGCAGGACCTGGTTGTTGAGATCTCCTTGGTTCATCTTTTCTCTAGATGGAAGGTGCTCAGATTTTTCTATGATTTTTCTGTGCTTATCACATCTAAGGGGCATGTTTACAAAACATTCCATTCTCCTTAATGCCAAATATTTACAGAATGACAGATATTGTCTCAGACTACGTTGAAATCCTAACATCAGCTGCAGGTCACACAATTCAAGGACAAGTAAACCCCAAATGAAAATTAGATGGAAAAGGGGCTCTATCCACCATTCAAAAGCATGAGTTTAAGTGGAAGATGACAGACAATTCAGGGTAGAGTTGATGAAAGAAAAAACAATCTTATTGGTTTATTTTTTCCACAGAGAATCTAGATTGGGTAGAAATAGAGTATGTCTATACCTGGATATATATGCATAGTGAATTAGTCAAGAAAAGAATGTACAATCGTATCAATATGTTGTTATTTTTATGGTTATTTTTTGAGCTTTATTTGTCTATGCAATAAAGAATAGTCCCTAAGTTCCATGGGAAAGATTTGCACAACATAAGCTGTAGCAGAAAGCAAATGGCCATCTGATTCTAATAACTGTGTGTAAACAGAACTGAACAGTTGCTAGTGATGTCATCAGCAATGATTTATTTGGGAAGCACGGTAAAGGGGCTTTCACCCTCACAGAATATATTTCCTTTCAATGTTTGTGATCGTTTACAAAACACTAAAAACATCTGCATATAAATCAAACCCTGCAGTCCATCATCGACATGGCTGACAGTGCGCAATGCCAAGCAACTGACTGCTAGGGAAGAAAAATGCAAGTGACCGAAGTACTTAGTGATACATAAGTGGCTAAATCTGAGGACTTCTTCAAAGGTTGGTCATAGACATCTGTCTGGAACAGCAAAGAAATCTAATTCAGGTCCCTTAGTCTGCCAGACTCTCCTTGGTTCTCATTGCTTACGAGAGTCCGCAGTCCAAATGTGCCGAGGCACCAGCTCACTCTGCTATTTGATTCCAGTCTCCCCTCCCATCCTCGCTTGCTGCTGCTTTTCTCTCTCCGCTTCTATGGGGCCGCAGGAGAGCATCCCTCGCACTGTGCACTGTCATTATTTACCTGGGCATCTCTCTTTCTGACCGAACTGTGCGCACAGGAGGAGACGTGTCTTTTTAATCTGTCACTCTTCTGTACCTAGAAGAGTGGCGGGCTCATAACTGGCTCTCCACAGATGATACTTGAATGAATTTTTTCCAATTTAAACTCTTTTCCTTCAATGAGAGGATTTTTTAATCTGAATAAATTTGAGTCCTTGTTCAATAATTCACTCCAGCTATATCGATGATAGCTAAAGGAATATATATTAATCCAATATGGATTTGATTACATAAATTTAAATGATAATGTGTTCAATAAACTTTAATTCATTGACTGAATAATTTGCATTTTATATTTTTATGCAACAGTATGGAAGACACATTTTTGTAGCACTTTAACTATTATTTACAAAATACGCTTCAGTGTGTATGTAGCTGTGATAGATGAAGATGACTTGACAATCTTTAGGAATTTTCCAATCTCTCTAGGATGCATAACACTAAAAAACACAGTGAATGTTAAATACCTAGTAACATTCACAGAAGCTATGTTCATAGTGTGAAAAACTATAAAAGGATTACAGAATGCCCTATTCACCTCTTCACTTTTGGGCATTAAGTAATTTTCATCATTTTGGGCTTTATATTACGTTATTTGGAAAGAAAATAATTTCCCATGTTATTATTTCACGTGTATATGTAGGTAGCAATATACATTATATGTGTATATGTTTTGTTTTATTTATAGTGAATATACAGAGATACACACATATACATTTATATACACATACATATAAATGTACATTTATGTTCAGTGAAACGGAAACAAACCAGAACCCAAGAGAAAAATCCCCCAACTACTCCCAGAGCTTCTTGAAACATCCCAGTACCTTTTATTGCTACACCAAGATTGCCAGTATAAAATGAGCACTGTGGAATGAAGGGCGATAGGGGATGGCTTCACCAGCTTTAGGGTGAGAGATAATGAAACCAGCTCCTGGGATCAGCATATTTATTGGGTTTGCTATGTATCAAACGTAACAAAAGTGAAAGATCTGAGGAACAGCCTGTGCGGTTCTCTTCACACTCTTTGATCACACAATTCCTCTCTAATTCAGATGCAGTAGAGCTTAAGTGGCTGCATTGATGTGTTAAGTGTGGAATGATTTTTGTATAAAATGAAAAAGGCCCATTATGTGTGCAGAAAAGCCTGTGTGTGCTTGTTTATTGAGACAGGAAGTCAGTTTCCCACACGGAACAACAGTTCTGGGTGCCGGCGCTTTGTGTGCAGAGAAGAGCAAAAGAAACTTCATTTTCTACCTGCAGAGACGGCTGCTGCGGGAGGGGCAGACAATGCGATCGGCTTCCCCTGCATGAGAGGACTTGATTGATTTTCAAAATATGTGCAGTGCCAGGCAGAAGAGGTGGTCTGAATACTTTTGTGAAGAAAACGTACAATGTACAACGCACGCCTGTGTTTTGTGCCTTGCTTAACCGTATCCTCCCAGCCAGCACCAGCACCAGCACCCTCTCCAGTCTGGTGGGGGAGAAGGAAAATGCTCTTTTGAAATTTTCCCTCCTAGAATTGTCTACAGGTTAATTCTTTTGTTCGTTTCCTTTTAAAATTGTATTATCATTATTTTAATAATCCTTTATTGTTGAAAGTATTACATATGTCCCTTTTGTTCTTGTGGGAATTTGTTTGCTTGTTTATTTGTTTAGTAATCAGAATGGAGAATACTTCTGTGACCTTCCAAGGTAAAGGTTAAAAATCCATCCATTGTTTAAATATATAGCCCAGCTGCTTTGGCTCAGTGCATAGAGCTTAGGACTGAAGGGTCCTGGGTTCGGTTGCGGTCAAGGGCACATGCCTGGGTTTCAGGCTGGATCCCCAGTGGGGGTCGTGCAGGCGGCAGCTGATCAATGATTCTCTCTAATCATTGATGTTTCTACCTCTCTCTCTCCCTCTCCCTTCTTCTCTAAAATCAATAAAAATATATTTTAAAAATATGTATTTAGGTATGGATAGAATTTCTATCTGCTAGGAGTAGATCTTAGTCTTGTTAAAAATCAAAATTCGACTAAGTAGATTTGAAGACCTAATTGCCTCTCTTCCATGATTTATGAATCAGGCAGCATCCTATCTAGCAAATGGGAAGGAGCTCTGAGGAGCTGTATAAAAGGGAAGGCTTTTAACAGCAGAACGGGATCTGGGAGAGGAAATGAAAGAATGCGTTACTTCAGGCAGAAGCAGGGTGTCTGGGAGGCAGATTACCTCAAGGGGCCAATCAGGAAGTTCCAGATCGAAGGCTAAGACTACATTCCTGGGAAAGGCTGAATCTGACATTAGGTTTGGTGTTAAATCTTGGTTTTGTGATATGAGACTTAACATGAATGACTCCATTTGGGGGCCTATTGTCTTTTATTTCTTAACATTATAAATCCATGGGACAAACCCTCTGCTGTGGTCACAGGATGACCTACCAGGAGAAGATGAGAGTTCATCTCAGCCTCATCCTGCAAAGCCCAGTCTCCTTCCTGGACAGGGAGCTGGACTCCAGCTGCCTCCCCAGGGCTCAGGTCATGGCCTGGTCTCCTCTCAGGACTATTGTCACTGCCGTCTTTTTCTTCAGACTCATTATTTGAGAAATGCTCACCTGTCTGAGTTAAAATTATGGATTTGGAGACAGACGTGTGGAGAAAACGAGACCTTTAATAGTTTTTGCAAGAGCAGGTGCCGGGATGAGCACATGGAACAGCGATCACAGGGTATTTATACCGAGGGTGTGAGTCCCTCCTCAGGCTCCTCATTGGCTGAGCACCTGGGTCACCTGTTCCCTCATAGGTCGCCTACCTCTGCTCTCTCCCATTGGGCCATTTAATAGAATGGGCTGAGGCTTTTTCCAGATGCCTCCACCTCCCCCTGTCTAGTTGAGGTGGACACCTCGGGAGTTTCCTCCATGATGCTGGCCCACATGCACAGTTCTTTGTTCGTACATCCTCTCCCCTCCTCCCCACATTCTGTGTGTCCTGGGGAAACTCAGTGACCTTTCCCATCAAAAGCGGCCATGCTGGGGTGGACCACAGAAGCCCGCTTCCTACAATTATGAACTCTAAAAGCTTATGTTTCTTAGCTGGGTTTTTTTTCTAAGAGAATATGTTACATAGATTTTCCACTCAATAGTATTATAATCTGAAGCAGACAGCAATGAAATGGACCTAATAGAATGAGCCCAGGGAGTATTTGCCTTGGTAATGTTGTCAGTGGAAGTGGGTTTCTTGAGGTGTTAGGAGAAAACACATTTTCAGGGACCCACAAGGGAGAATGAGTCTCATGGCAAGATTCATTCATGGTGCAAAAGCAAAGGAGTCCCCCCCCCCCCGGGCTTTCAGGGGCCCATCGCCGTCTGTCCCATCATGTCAAGTCCAACTTGTCCTCAGCAAGGCCAACCAAAGGCCAGTGTCCAGAGCTTCTGCTTCATCTTAGTCCTGGGGAGCTTGCAGGGTCTGTGGGTCCCAGTGGCTGCTAGACCCACATGGCAGAGTATTCCGGGGTGGGAGAGAATGCAAAGTAACAGGTGAGTGTGGGTCAGGTGTGGGTGAGAGAGAGAGAGAGAAACTATTAACTTTCTTTCCCTGGGGTCTTAACCAGGAACTTTTTAAGCTTTTGATGATTGCTTTGGGTCCTCCCCCTAGCCAATGATCTTTTTCCAAAACTAGACTGACAGGCCTTTCTGGTCAAGCACCATTTTTACTTTTACTGCACCTGTGTTTCCTGTCCTGCCCCTCCCTGCCCCCCGCCCCCGCCCCCCCCCCCACCACCATCACACAAACACACATAATCAGGTACTGGAGTGGAAAGGAGGGGTGTTCATCCTTGGTGGGCAAGCAAACTGTCTCATGCTCCTCAGCCCATTAGGCTCAAGAACGTCTGACTTCCTTTGCTTCTTTTTTTTTTTTTTAATTAATATTTAGCAAACTACGGTAACAGTAGCATTTACTTTATTAGTATTAGAGCTATTATAGAGATAAGTGAATTTTCATGGTGAAAAGCTCAGTAAATTATCAATAATTTTCATGTCCAAGAAAATGATTATTCTGTGAAAATTCTGTGGCAGAAAGGATTAGAAGAGCTGTTTGACTGGGACTTGGTGAGGGAAGTAAAAGGGTAGGTGTCCCAGGTACAATCACACTTGCAAGATGATTATTTCATTTTTCTAGTGTAGTTGTATCTTTTTCTGTCCATTTTTTACTTTTTGCAAACCTACTCCTAATATAATTTCTACTTTTTCTTCCCATCATGTGTAGGTGAATTTTTTCTTTAAATTTTATGTCATATCATTTTGATCATTATAAATTTGTTTGTAAAAGAATCTCAGAGTTAAGAAATTCTAGGGGTTAAGTATTGGGACAAGACAAAGAATGTTCTTCAAGGAGGTCCTCAACTAATACTGGTAACCATGAACTCCCTTCCCCGTGGCACAATGCGTGTCATCCCAGACTCCTGGGCCAGCTTCATTGTTAGAACCATCATAGGTCACAGTAGCTCTGCTGTTGCTGTTCTCCTGGACATAGTAAACCCTTGATTTGTGCACCTCTATTTAATGCGCTTTGGATTGAATGGACAAAATTTCCAGTCCATATGTCATATGTGAAAATGAACATCCTGTTAATTTAAAACTGCTTTTTATAAAGATTTACTTACAATTACATTATTGGGTTATTCCTTTGTTAGTTATTCACTGTTATTTTTAACAAATTCTAGCAATTTGTCATATGTTGGAAAAACACACTGTAGTAATTTTGCCAACATAGATAAATATTACATATTTACAACTATAGTCTATATATTTAAATCCAAGAGTCACAGCCCATAAGCAATGCTCTGGGAATGATTAGCACATAATCACACTGCATCCAGCACACTAGTGGGTTCTGTTGTCTTGTGGCGTGACCTTCTGCAGTTGTAACCCATGCAGGCCCATGTTCCCACGTGCACTAAGCCACACCCAGCCGTGTGCATTTGTTTACTGGTGGTGACTGGTGAATGCAAGCATCCACTCAACCTATTCAGTATAAATTTAAAATTACAGTAATATATATAGAAAACTTTCCTGTGAAATTAAACTTTTCATACATACTTAATTTTAATTATACAAATGTAGAAACAGGTAAACTAACTAATTTATCAATTTTTTAACATACACATTCAGAAAACCTACTTTATTATATAAAGGACTTTTGGGTTTAACTGACACCCTTCACCCAAATTAGTCCGTTATACTGAGGTTTTCCTGTACTTAATGCTCCTTATTCAGGCACTTCTCGAATTCCTTCCATGCGTTTGTCATTGAGACTCATTTCTTACCCCCTCCGTCTATTGATGAAATGCTTGCTATGTGACTGTTGCCATGAAAAGCAATAGACCCCGACCACATTATGTGACTTGCATTTGTCATGTCAGATACCTTTCTTTTTCCTTGGAAAGAATTAGTTACTGCCCTAGAGTTAATTCTTTTATTTCAATATGACACAATTTCTGAAAACCAAAAATAAAAACAAATCTCTTAAAATCTCTATTCACCTTATATTTATATAAAAAATGCCACAGATATTTATTACCAAAGTTAAGTGAAAAGATAGGAAAGAATCCATGAGCTGAATTCAGATCCTGGTACTGTAACTGATTTCTTACAACTCAAGACCACTTGCTTAATCTCTCGAAACTTCAAGTTCTTCATCATAAAATTGTCATTTTCCTTTCTTTGCTTCTTTTCTTCCTTCTTTCCTTCCTTCCTCCCTTCTTTCTCCTTTCTGTCTTTTAACTCATGTTTACGGAATATCTCCATTCTCAAGGAGACAACACAAAAACAAATGAAGCATTAAAATAACAACACAAGGCTTGTGTAATTAAGCAACCAAATAAAAATGAATAAACTCCATATGCATTTGCAAAACACTATATAAAACTATGCTTCGTATGGGAGAATGACACCCCTGGGGAGATGGAATAATATAGAGGTTATAACTTGGGCTTTGGAATTAGAAAAACATGAGTTTCAGTCTTACTAGCTGTGTGACCATGGGTACACTAAAATTTCCAAGTCCTTGTTTTCTCATCTGTAAAATACAACATGTTAATAAAAGTATAGAACTGAAATAATAGTTGTTGTGAAGATTCAGTAAGATTACGTATGCAAAAGGCTGAGCATAAATGCCTAGCATATAATAAACGCTAAGCAATGATTTAGGGACCCAGAACAACTTGCAATCTTATCATGTTGTTGTTTAAAAGAACAATAATAATCCCAAAGGAAGCAAAGGTCCTGGGCTGGAGGGGTGGGGGCCTCTGAGGGCGTCCGTTCCCCTGGAGAGGACTTCGCAGAGGCAAAGGCCTGGCTGCGGGCGGAGAGGCCCGTGGACTCCCGTGGAGGCTTGTGTTTGTGAACCTGCTCACATGTTGACTGCCTGCTTCTCCCACTCGTGAGCCTCTCTCTTCTCAGCTCTTGATTGAGCTTGTCTTCCTGTTCTCTCTGGGTGGAACTTCCTCAGAGGAAAATCAGCCTCGGCTTTGAAGTCCTGCCCTTCTTCCCGTCTCTGTGGAACCTGTTCATTCTTCCAGGTCTGATTCAAATGGCAGCTCCTTCATAAAACCCTCCTGGGCTCCCCTCCTCTGTTACTCCGGTGCCTGCTTGTGTTCGCGGTGCATTCTTAAAGCAACTGATCTAGCATGATTGTGTTTGAGACAAGGGTTGACAATCTCTCTGTGCGACTTTCTCTTGTATTAGACCCTAATCCAGTGGTTCTCAACCTTCCTAATGCTGCGACCCTTTAATATAGTTCCTCATGTTGTGGTGACCCCCAATTTCATTGTTACAATTTGAACATAATTAAAGCATCATGATTAATCACAAAAACAATATGTAATTATATATGTGTTTTCCAATGGTCTTAGGCAATCCCTGTGAAATGGTCCTTCCACCCCCAAAGGGGTCGCGACCCACAGGTTGAGAACCGCTGCCCTAAGCTATCTGAAGGCAGGAATTACATTGTATTCATCTTTGAAACTCATGTCTTTTTTTTTTTCTTTTAATCCTCACTAAAGGATATTTTTCCATTGATTTTTAGAGAGAGTGGAAGAGAGAGGGAGAGACAGAGAGAAATATCGATGTGCGAGAGACACACATCATTGGTTGCCTCCTGCACGTGTCCCAACTAGGGCCTCGCCCAGAAGGAGCCTGCACCAAGGTGCATGCCCTTGACCAGAATCAAACCTGGGATCCTTTTGTCTGCAGGCTGACACTCCATCCACTAAACAAAACCAGCTAGGGCTGAATGCCATATCTTCCTTGTGCTTAGCACAGAGGAGAGCTAGACAAATGAGATGGAATTGCTTACATTAAAATCGAACAAAGTCTTGCAAAGGGAGGAGCAATAGGCTGCTCCCTAAGAGCCTCATGAAGGTGCTGCTGGTGTTGAGTTGGACGCACACAACCCAGGAGAGGTCCCAGGGGCCTGCGTCCAGCTCAGGCTCCAGCTCCCCACCAGCTGCCTGGGCTCCACAGGGAGGCTCCGTCACTAATGAGGCGGCTGGGGCCCTGAAGCTGGACTGGAGGGGAACCCATGTACGATGTTTGGATTAGGGCCCTGATGACAGCGGTCACAAGGCACCTGAACGTGCGCTCATCGGAGCACGGTGCACGTGGTGGGGCATTCGGATGGTTGGGCCTAAAATGTTTAAAGGGTGTGGGAATTACATTGGGCTAAATGTTGCGAAGCAATTCCTTGGCTAAAAAGATAAAATATAATCTTTTTTCCTCCTTTCCTAAAAATCTTTTTTGCAGCTCAAGATGGAGTTTGTTGTTTTTCCCTCTGTTTCAGTGCCCTTATCTGATTTTAATCAGAACTGGTTTGATATGATTTGAAACAGCTGAGACTGAAATGCCCTTAAAAATTTATCTTAAGTTGAAACTAAACTATTTACTTATTGCACTCCCCTTGTGTAAAGCATATGTGCTATCAAGTGGAAATATTGGGAATTATGAATTTACCCTTAAAACATTGCACCGCCCTGCAGTTTTCTCAGCAATTCTAAAGCCCTGTCACCCACACTACAATCAGGTCTTGATTACCCACCAAAACAGGAAATGAATGGCGGCACAAATAATCCAAAACAGAAGAACAATCCAAATGTTTCTTATATTTTATTTTGGAATGCTTTGTATGGCTTTTGGGGATTCAGATTTTCCTTCCCAGCAATGTTCTTCTCAGGAAAATGTTAAAATGAGTTTGCATTCCCTAAGCCCACACTAAATAACTGAGGGGGATGTGGCCCAGCCACATACTGGGTGGCAGGGAGACGGCAGACTGAAATCTGAGGGGAAAATTCCAGGATAATCTAGAAGTGGAAAATGCCCATGTGAATAGAAGTCAGTCTTGTAAATTAGTGTGGACACTTTTCCACCCACATTTTTTAAAAACCAGGTTACCCTCTTCAGAGGTTACACGGGGAGTTAGAACAAAGACCTCAGCATCCTGTGTTGCTTGCAGTGCCCTGGCACCACAACGTAGTGCTAAAGGCCATGGGAGCCTGTCCTCTGCTAATATTCTTCAGCTCATCCTACAACCGTCTATGGTGGGACATATGTGGCTTATGAAGTGCCAGGCTCTGTACTGAGTCTTGTCTTAAGGATGAGAAAAGTAGGACTCAGACCAGTTCATGATTATCTTAAGGTCACAGCTGGTCACCTGGGAGAGGCCACATTAGAGCCCTCCTGCTTTGGAATTGGGGTGGAAAGGAAAAGAAAAACAGAAAACTATTTTAAAAAGATGTTTAGTAAGTGAATAAATGCAAGGTAGTTGGTAATTCTGATTTAATGTGTGTGATGTTACTACAGGACCAAGTGCCTAGTGCCACTGATTTGGGCCATAGAGATTAGAGAGCATTTTCTTAATGGACAGCACGGGATGCCGGGTGGCAGGGACGGGGGGAGCTTCAGCAGGTTCACACAGGGTAGGAAACCTCAGACTTGTTCAGAGAACCATAAGTTGATCTGATAAAGAATCTGCTCAAGTTGAAGAAATATAAACAAAAATGAAAATAATGACAACAACAGGAAGTGTCTAAATAGCATAATAGTCTGACCTAACACATTAGTATGGAGAAATGTGAATGCTCATGTGTTATCTAGTGAAGGGCCAGATAGACATCTTTCAATGACGTTCGTGCTGGGAGGAAATGAGGACAATAAATGAAGATAAAAAAATTGGTTATGTCAAGGTCACCCAATTGGCCAAGTAAATCCCCAAACTCAGGTCTCCCGACCCCTGGCCCTGTGACCTTCCCTTAGCCAGGCTGGCTGTGGGCTCCATGTTAGCATGCTAGCCTCAGAAAGTGGGGACTCCACAATGTTTACAAAATATAACTCAAGGCTTATAGATTTCCAATTAGATCTGGAAATTTCCACAGCTGTCTTAGCCAAATCATAATTCTCTTCCGAGGCCAACCATTTTGTCTGGACTTGACCCCTCCTTTGCCATCTCCCCGTCATCACCAGGGTTTCCTCTGTGCAGCCTGGTTCTATCCCCTCTCTAAGAATGCCGAAGCCGTGCTATGGTTTACCTCTCACAGATGACCATCTCCTAGGTCTCTGCCTCTTTAGTCTCTGGGGCTTAAGTGACCTTGGGCCCCATTCCTTGGTCTCTGAACGATGTCACATCACTGTGGACACGACCCCCGTGGAGGTGGCCCTGGAACTCTGGTTCTCCACTCATAGTCCTACCCTCCTCCTGCAATGGGTGCTCTGCCTCATCACCTCTCTCAGAGCCACACACTCCAGCTGCCCGGGGGGCTGTCTGCTTACCTCCCACCACGGAGCCTTCCCTGGAAATTGCTTTCTATCAATGGAAACATCCAGAGGTAGCTCATATCTAAGGATTGTCCAGACTCTCTGATATATTTCCAGACAACCGTGAGGGGCTATCAGAACTGCAGAACTCAGTGATGCCTTCTCTTGGGAATGCCCCACCATTCAGCTTCTCCCTTTGCCCAGTGCTGCTGTCCCACTCTCTCAAGAGTATCATTTCTGAGAGAATTCCTAAGGGACTCTTTGCATGCAAATCTCCACTTCAGCATCAGTTTCCCAAAGAATTTGATGTATGACATTATATTTCTTTTTTAAAAATATATTTTTATAGATTTTAAAGAGAGAGGGAGAAAGAGATAGAAACATCAATGATGAGAGGTAATCATTGATCCCTGCCTCCTGTATGCCCTCTACTGATGATGGAGCCTACAACCCAGGTATGTGGCCTGACCAGGAATCGAACCATGACCTCCTGGTTCATAGGTCAACACTCAACCACTGAGCACACTGGCTGGGCAATGTATGATATTTTCATTGCCCCATATTTATTGTGACTTCTATGTTGTTGCTGTAGTCACCTGCCCTATAATGAAAGAAAAACTTGCAAACTTTAAAAAGGTCAGAGATCCAGTTTGGGTAGATTATGTACAACAAACTTCCTTGAGTCAGGCTCTTAGCCCAGTCCAGACATTGTCTTATTTCTTGATCTCAAATAAAAAGAGAATCATTCCTAGGCACTGACTCTCTGTGGACTATGTGATGGGGTGATGGGGAAGAAAAAGGAACAGCTGGCTAAGCAATCCCTAGAAGACAGTTAAGTGCTGTGGGACACTTAAACTCTGTGGTAGAAGCTCCAAAATCTGGAGCCCCATAAAGCTGAGATCCCACAGAGCCTGCTTCCTTGGAAGTAGTTTTGCAAATACCCTTTGCTTCATTTCCTGTGTGTATTGTGCAACCCACAGAATTCCTCTGGGGACTAGGTCACACCCTAAATTTTAACCTGAATCACCACAAATTAAAACCACAATTAGGTGTCACCTCACACTGTCAAAATAGCCACAACATCAATAAATCAACAAACAGCAAGGGTTGGCAGGATGTGAAAAAAAAAAAAAAGGGAACCCTAGTGGGACTGCAGATGGGAAACCGATGGGATTGCAGACTGGTGCAGCCACTTTGGAAAACAACATGGAGTCTCCTCAAAAAATTAAAAATGTAGCTGTTGTTTGACCCAGTAATCCCACTTCTGGGAATATATCATAAGAATGCCGAAACACTGGGAGAAACCAAGATGGCGGCATAGGTATACACCAGAAATTGCTGCCTCGCACAACTACTTCAAAAATAAAACTAAAAGACAAAACGGACATCATCCAGAACCACATTAAGGCTGGCTGAGTGGAAATTCTACAACTAGAAGGAAAGAGAAAAGCACACTGAGACTCAGAGGAGGTGCAGAAGTAAAGTGCAGAGGTACGAAGGCTCGTGCGTGGAAAGGGCTGGCATCAGAGAACTCCAGTGTCTTTTTTAATCAGGAGGGAGTCACAAGCTCATGACTGCTCTGAGCTCCAGTTCTGGGAGAGTCTCTGGGGACTCAGACTCATACGGGGAGAAACTGGACTGTCTGGCATCGGGCGGAACTCAAGAGCGGCTTTCTCTCAGAGGTGCTTGCAGCGATTACCAAGGGACACTGAGACCTGGGGGCCTCTTAGGGTAGGACTGAGGAGCAGCCAAAGCTGTTTGCTCCACCCTGTTGATTCCCTGAGACCCCACCCCATCCAAGCTGCGAGCAGAGGCTTTTGCATATGAATGGCCTGGTCCTTTGAGATCTAAAATTACCTAATACATGGCAGCTGGGTCAGAGAGATCCAGAAAATCCAAAAGAAGGCTCAAGGCTCCACAGCAGCTTGCATTGCTTCACAGCTGAGCTTCATCTGGGCACCTACAAACCCCAAACAAGGAAGATGAATCTGCAGATCTCTCAGTAGCTCCTGCTGGGTAGCCTCAGGCAGAGGCTAAATTAGCACCTCCTTAGAGATCGAAAAGCCAGTGTACCCAGTGGTCAGAGTGGGACCATCCAGATTACAACTCCTCAGATCCATAAGGGACACACTCAGGGGGCAGACTCAGTGAGTACCAAAGCCCCACTGAAGCAAGTCTTGCCCCAGAAGGGTGTCTTTAGCACAGAAGTTCTCCCACTGTAGACACAGCTGATTCTCACAGACAATTGGCCTGGAGGTCAATTCCTCCCAGTGATACCAACAACAATCAAGGCTTAACTACAACAAGACTGTGCACACAGCCCACAAAGGGGTGCACCAAGAGTGTCCACCTCAGGTAATTGGGGAGGCTGAGCCACTGGGCCCTATAGGACACCTAGCACACAAAGCCACTCTATCAACACAGGGAAACAGCCAAAATGCAGAGACAAAGAAACAGATCACAAATGACAGAAATGGAGGAAAGCAAACTACTGGATATAGAGTTCAAAACCAAAGTTATAAGGTTTTTCAAGAATTTTCTAGAAACCGCAGATAAATTTAGTGAGAGCCTCGAGGATATGAAAAAGGACCAACTATAAATTAAGCATACACTGACTGAAATAAAGAATAATATACAGAGATCGAACAGCAGACAAGAGGACCGCAAGAATCAAGTCAAAGATTTGAAATACGAAGAAGCAAAAAATACCCAACTGGGAAAGCAAAAAGAAAAAAGAATCCAAAAATATCAAGATAGTGTAAGGAGCCTCTGGGACAACTTCAAGCATACCAACATCTGAATTATAGGGGTGCCAGAAGAAGAGAGAGGGCAAGATATTGAAAACCTATTTGAAGAAATAATGACAGAAGACTTCCCCTACCTGGTGAAAGAAATAGACTTACAAGTCCAGGAAGTGCAGAGAACCCCAAACAAAAAAAATCCAAAGAGGACCACACCAAGACACATTATAATTAAAATGCCAAGAGCAAAAGACAAAGAGAGAATCTTAAAAGCAGCAAGAGAAAAACAGTTAGTTACCTACAAGGGTGTACTCATATGATATCCAGCTGATTTCCCAACAGAAACTATGCAGGCCAGAAGGGAGTGGCAAGATATATTCAAAGTGATGAATAGCAAGAACCTACAACCAAGATTACTTTATCCAGCAAAGCTATCATTCAGAATTGAAGGTCAGATAAAGAGCTTCATAGATAAGAAAAAGCTAAAGGAGTTCATCACTACCAAACCAGTATTATATGAAATACTGAAAGGTATTCTTTAAGAAGAGGAAGAAGAAGAAAAAAGTAAAGATAAAAATTATGAACAACAAATACATATCTATCAACAAGTGAATCTAAAAATCAAGTGAATAAAAAATTTGATGACCAGAGTAAACTGGTGAATATAATAGAATTAGGGGCATAGAAATGGAGTTTACTGACAATTCTCGGGGCCGGGGGGGAGAAAGGGTTTGGGGGGTGTGGGGGGTGTGGGAAGAGACTGGACAAAAATCGTACACCTATGCTGAGGACAGTGGGGGGAGGTAATGGCAGAGGGTGGGGTGGGAACTGGGAATAGGGGAGCTATGGGGGAAAAAAAGAGGAACAAATGTAATAATCTGAACAATAAAGATTTATTAAAAAAAATTTAAATAAAAAAAAAAAGAATGCCGAAACACCAATCAGAAAGAATATATGCAACCCTAAGTTCATATCAGCGCAATTTACAATGGCTAAGATCTGGAAACAGCCCAAGTGCCCATAAATAGATGAGTGGATGAAAGCACTGTGGTACATTTACACCATGAGATACTAGGCAGCTATAAGAAAGAAGCTCATGAAGGGACCTGGAGAGTATTATGCTGAGCAAAATTATCCATTTAGAGAATGACAAATATAACATGATCTCACTCACATGTGGAATCTAATGAGCCCAATAAACTAAATAGTTCCAGAGGCATAGAGGCATGGATGCATGGAACAGAATGGCTGATCTCACAGAGGAGGAGATGGGGAGGGTACGGGAAGAGATTCACCAAAGAATACATATGCATAGTATATCCTATCTAATAAAAGAGAAGCATGGTAATTAACGTACGTCCGCTACCCTTCCCATTGGCTAATCAGCGAGATATGCAAATTAACTGCCAGCCAAGATGGCGGCCGGCAGCCAGGCAGCTTGAAGCTAACATGAGGCTTGTTTGCTTCAGTGACGGAGGAAACCAACGTTCCCCGCCAGTCTTGCCGGCCTCTGAGCTTGCAGTTTGAAACATAGTTACAAATATAGAAGCTAAACAAAACCCCAGAAACCTGCTTTCAGCGAGCTGGGATCTCAGAGCTGGAGTTGATACAATGTTTCGATTATAGAACACAAACAAACCAGATACCTGCTTTCAGCAGCAGAGGCCTCAGAGCTGGAGTCAGAGCTAAAGCTGGCCTAGAATAAAAAAAAAAAAGAAAAAAAGGAGCAGTTGGGAGCTTCAGTCACCCGCCAGCCTGAAAACAGCCCTCAGCCCCTCACCCAGACTGGCCAGGGACCCAGTGGCGACCCCCACCCTGAAGTGTGTGTGACCAGCTGCAAATAGCCATCAGGCCCTCACCCAGTCTGGTCAGGGACCCCAGTGGGGACCCCCACACTGATCCAGGACACCCTTCAGGGCAAACGTGCTGGCCCAACCCATGAACCAGGCCTCTATATAGTAAAAGGGTAATATGCCTCCCAGCACTGGGATCAGCAGAGCCGCGAGGCCTCCCAGCACCCGGATCAGCGGAGCCAAGAGGCCTCCTGGCACCAGGATCAGCCTGACAGGGGGCAGCGCCCAAACCCCCTGATCGCCCTGTGGCTCTGTGTGTGACAGGGGGTGGGGCCACAACCTCCCTATCTGCCCTGCTCTGTTCCTGACAGGGGAAGGCACCCCAAACCCCTGATCAGCCCTGCTCTGTGCCTGATAGGGGGGAGCTCCCCAACCCCCTGATCACACGGTGGCTCTGTGTGTGACAGGGTGAGGCGCCCCAACTCCCGCCACGGGTCCTGCTCTGTGTGTGACAGGGGGCGGCGCCTCAGCCCGCTCCTCAGCCCTGCTCTGTGCCTGATAGGGGGGAGCTCCCTAACCCCCTGTTCGCCCTGAGGCTCTGTGTGTTTCAGGGGGCGAGGCCACAACCTCCCTATCCACCCTGCTCTGTTCGTGACAGGGGAAGGCACCCCAACCCCCTGATCAACCCTGCTCTGTGCCTGATAGGGGGGAGCTTCCCAACCCCCTGATCGGCCCTGCTCTGTGTGTGACAGTGTGCGGCTCCCCAACCCCCTGATCGGCCCTGCTCTGTGTGTGACAGGGTGCAGCACCCCAACCCCCACCCCGCCCCCATGGACCTTGCTCTGTGTGTGATGGGGTAGAGCCATAACCTCCCCATCGGCCCTGCCCTGAGTGTGAGAGTGGCGTCGCCCCAAACCCCTGATCAGTCCTGCTCTGTGGTTGATAGAGGACGGCTCCCAAAACTCCCCCCCACGGGCCCTGCTCTGTGTGTGATGGGGTAGAGCCAAAACCTCCCCATCACCCTGCCCTGAGTGTGACAGTGGCGGTGCCCGAACGCCCTGATCCACCCTGCTCTGTGTGTGACAGGGGCCGGTGTCCCAACTCCCCTATTGGCCCTACTCTGTGAGTGACAGGGGGGAGCTCCCCAACCCCCTGATTGACCCTGCTCTGTGCGTGACAGGGGGTGGTGCCACAACCTCCCCATCCACCCTGCCTTGAGTGTGACAGGGGGCGGTTCCCCAACCCCCCAATTGGCCCTACCCTGAGCGTGACTGAGGGTGGCATCGCAACCTCCCAATCCGCCCTGCTCTGTGCATGACAGGGGGCAGCAACCCAACTCCCCAATTGGCCCTGCTCTGAGCCCGACCAGGGGCTGCACCTAGGGATTGGGCCTGCCCTCTGCCACCCGGGATCAGGCCTAAGCCAGCAGGTGGTTATCTCCCGAGGGGTCCCAGACTGCAAGAGGGCACAGGCCGGGCTGAGGGACCCCCCTCCTCCCCGAGTGCACAAATTTTTGTGCACCAGGCCTCTAGTATATTCATATATGTGCCTAACCCATGGACATAGACAATAGTAAGGGAAAGGTCTGGGTGGGGCAGGACCTGGGGGGAGGGGTACATCTGTAATGCTGTCAACAATAAAAAACAACAACAGAACTCATTAACACAGACAACAGCATCCAAAGGGAAGGGGGTTGGGGGTTAGGTAGGAGAGGGTAAATGGGGGCTAAATGGTGATGGAAAGAGACTTGACTTGCAGTGTTGAACACACAACGCAATATACAGATGATGTATATAGAATTGTGCACCTGAACCCTATATAATTTTATTAACGAATGTCACCACAATAAGTTCAATAAAAAATACAAATAAAATGTATCTTACCTTTCTGATTCTCACTAGCCTGAGGCCCCTGGAAGCAAGGCCTATCTCTCCTCATGCTTGAAGCCAGAATGGCTAACACAACAGTTAGCATGTAGTTGGTACTCCAAATATGTATATTGAATGAATGTGTCACCTCTATAATTTATAAATTATTGAGAATGCCTCTCTCAGTGAGCATACTTATTCTACTGGAGTGGTGTCTTTTTCAGACTTTATCTTTCCTGGAGAGGACTGTAATGGAAATGTCAGGTGCATGAAGTTGTTTTGAAAAGGGTGAAGTTCATGGTGTCACTCAAATAACCCCATGTAGGTGACCCCTTGACCTCCCCAGACATCCATCTGGCCCAAAACTCGAGTTCCTAAAGAAAGGTATCCAAGTCTCAACATTCCCTGCTTCGTCCAATGGCTCCAATTTGACTCAACTTTCACCTTGAAGCTGAGATCAAATGTCCCCCAAGTATGGAGAGAAGGGGAGAGGTGTTTCATTCTCTCACTTGACTTACTCCCCTCACCTCATGCCCACTCCTTTGACGTTTTTTATGAACGCTTGAGCTAGATTCTAGAGTGAAGCCTGACCTGGTTAGACAAGCACCACTGTGGGCTCTTATGCTGCTGCAAGCAGCTCAGAATCGGGACAGAGCATTGCTTATGGGGGTCTGAGCTCTGGCATGCTGGGAGAAGAGAAAAGGGTGGGATACAGGACATATGTGATGTTCCATGTTCACAGAGCGAGGGCGGTGTACAGAAAGCCGGCCACTGCTAACTGGGCTGGGAAGAGGACAGGAAGCAAGTGATTGTTTCTTTCGTGCCTTCTGATAGACAATTTTCCTTGTGCCTCACATTTTTACATCTGGCTAAGAAAAGCACTGGCTGCCTTTGTTCTGAACTATCTTCTCAAGGCTGTTTTTATAGCAGATAGCCTTGGAGGAAAGAGATAGTCTGAGCACAGAGCAGGTATTTTTTTTAAATGTGCATTCTCTAAGCTCACAGCTCCTCCCCCAGAATGCACCCCATCATGTGACAGCTATCACTTGGCTCTCTTCCCATTGCCCTGTGGATTTAGAGCCCAGGAAACCAATGCAAATAGCTGATATTCATGTTGCTTCCTGGGCTATACTCGTGTATTCTGTCAGGTCTGCTTGTTAGCTGACCAGTAGCCTCAAGCTTCAGCCCTTGGCAGTTGTGGACAGTGCATTGTCCTTGCCAGAAGGCAGTCAATGAGAGAATCCTGCTCTTTGTGAAGTATATTAGCCCCATCTCCATGGGGGAAGAGAAGGGAGAAAAACAGCACTGATTTATTGAATGTCTTTTGTTTGCCAAGCTGGATTGGGCTGAGCTCAGTCTTTCATACATCACTCATCTAATCTTCACAGTAAGCCTACAAATAGACAGGACTCTCTCCATTGTACAGGCCAGGAAACCTGGGCTTCCTGAGGTGAGGAGGGTCTCCAAGCCACACGCAGGGGAAGTGTGCTGCGAGGTAAATGGGGCCTGGCTGCGGAGGGGACCTCTGCCTCCCTTCCTGGTACCCCACGCTGGAAAATCAGGCTCTTCTGCCTGGGGAGTAGGTGACCCACCAGGATAACATGAGCGATGCTACAGGCCTAAAATAACTTCTCTTACCACTCTATTACCTGCTCATAATTTTGCCTAGATTATGCCTGGAGGTGATCCTATATTCCTAGTTTACCTGAGTACCTTTAACCTAATCTAGAGTTTCCCTTCTCCTTCCTGGTCCTTCTCCTTGACCTTGACCTTGGCTGTTCTGGTGTTTTTCCTACTTGGAAGGAAGGATCTGAAGCAATTTCTCTGATTTAACCACAGAACCAGTAACACTCTCTAGACTTCACTGTTCTAAAGAATCTTGTTGGTTGTTCAGATGTGACTGCAATGGTTTGCACCCAGACACGAAGCCTTGCCATCTGCTCAGAGGCGCAGCCATGCACTCTTTTATGCAACCCAGCCATGCACCCTCCTACACACCCCAGCTATTCTCTCTCCTTCACACCCCAGCCATTCTCTCTCCTTCACACCCCAGCCATTATCTCTCCTTCACACCCCAGCCATGCTCTCTCCTTCACACCCCAGTCATTCTCTCCTTCACACCCAGCCATTCTCTCCTACACACCCCAGCCATGCTCTCCTACACACCCAGCCACGCTCTCTCCTATGCACCCCAGCCTGCTCTGCCCCCAGTGTAAGTGGCCGACCTCTTTGCTGTGTAGTTCCTGTTTTGTTTTGTTGTTTTTTTTTTTACTTATTTTTAATTATGAGGAAAAAGCATCAGGCAGATGGACTATGTGTATGAGGATGGGAGACAGAAAAGGAGCAATCATTTTTATAGAGACTTTTCCATCACAAGGGTTTGCTGGGGGACTCTTGGATATCACCATACTCATGCTCTGTGAAGTGCTGTACCAGTAGATAACCCAGAGTCTTGGAGTGCACTTATGGGAATTACATTTCACTCAGAAGGAAAAATTTTGTAAATAATCTTCATGTTTTTGTAAATAATACACATTTTTTAAAAATGGGATAGACTTAGTTCAGCAATAAACTAGCAGCTAACTATCATTCTCCAGGGAGAAAAGCTGTACCCACCCTCCAGTTCTGCGCAACATCCAAATGCAACAGGAATGAACTAATTAGCAGTGAATGTTTTGTGACACTTGTTAACACTGCCTAGACTCAGTGTAAGCAAATTTCAAAATAAAAATATCAAGGATGATGGGACACTGACTATGCTTTACAAAGCTCATAAGCAAGTTGAGAAAGAAAACAATACCTGACAAGGAAATAATCTACACCAGACAGCAGATGAAAAGACACTCATGAGCAGCACAGACAATAACAATGCGACAGAAGTTGTGAAAAAGTATCAGTGATCTCCAAGTTACCAAAACTCTAAATTGTGGAAACATCTTTAAATTCCCCACCACACACACATGCGTGCACGCGCGCGTGCGCGCGCACACACACACACACACACACACACACTTCTTCAAAATCCTTCTTACATCTCCTCTCTCTATGCCTGGGGTCAGCCAGCACCTTACAATAAGCCTCTTCGTTGCATTATGATAATTTCACTTTACTTTTACAACTCTATTCATGGTTCTTATTATTATCTCCGTGTCACTGATGTCTAAACCAAGTTCAGAGAGACTGTAAAATTCTCCCAAGATCCCACAGGGAGCTCATGGCAGCCCTGGAAAGTGAAGCCAGATGGTCTAATGTTGTGGTCCGTTGGTCATGTTTCCCTGAACCAGCTAAGAGTCTAGCACATGTGGAATCAGTGCTGGGAAGTAGCTGTGAGACGCATTGGCGAAAGGTGATCGTTCATGATTAAAGGCACAGCCATGAGTGAGACACTAGAGAAGTTCTGTAGAGGACAAAAAAGTGGAGATCCTTGACCAGAATAATAGGGAAGATAACATTTTGGAGATAAATAGAGAAAGAGGTACCCTTAACACAGCAGATAAAATAAGAGAATTAACAGAAGAATCACAGAACCAAGAAAGAAAGTAGATTTGTCAGTAAATAGTGGTTAACAACATCAAATACTGCATAAATATCTCTAAAGGGAGTAAGGAGGCAGCACAGCTTATGGGAAAGGTAAGAGCCTGGGCTGCAACAGAGAGCTAAGCTGGACTATCCTTCTGCTTGAACCTAAACTATCTAACTGTGCGTGTACCCAATGATCATAATACCCATTTTGTAGGATTACATGAGACAATGGAACACAGGGACCTAATGCCCACCCTGACCTGCAGCAAATAACAACTAGCATCGCTATGTAATGAACCAGGTCCTGGTGTGAGCATTCAGTACACATTGTTTTATTTCATTCATGCAGCCAACTTGTCAAGCATGTTCTGTTTTAGCTGCAGTTGGTAGATGTGGAGACATGGGCTCAGAAAGTTGAAGTAAATTTCTCAAGCTCCCACAGCTTCAGGGTGGCAGAAGCTGAGATTTGAACTCAGCCATTTTGTACCAAGAGCCTGTGCGCTTAGCCACCATGCTGTGCTAAATTTTGTAGTACCAATTATCGCTAAACGTTAGCCCCTTTCTTCTCAAGAACAAGTGAGCTATATTAATTTTTAAGTAGATAGATTCAAAATATTTAAACTAGGGATGAGCAAACACCATACCATAGGCCATACATGGCCCAATGTCTGTTTTTGTATGGCCACAAGCAAAGAATGGTTTTCTTACGTTTTAATAGTTGAAAAATTTATATATTAAAATTATATAAAATTTTAATTTTCACACAAACTTTTATTGAAATACAAACATCGCCATTTGTATATTGTGCCACTTATACAACAAGAACAAGACAGAATTGTGAGAGAGACCAACCAGCCTTCAAAGTCTAAAACATGTACTATCTGGCACGTTACAAGGAAAGTGTGCTGACCTGATTTAACTAAAACTTTCATTGCCAAATGGAAGAGAAGGGCTTACATTGCCCAGGAATGTTGTTGCCCTTCACCCCTCCAAAGGCCCCCCACCACCATGTTCTCTATGGGCTGCCCATGCACCTGCACTTCATTAGAGAATGGTGGTGTGGAGGAAGGAAATCTGGGTCAGAGCTGTTTGTTGAGTTTTGCGGGTGGAGAAGGAAGATGGAAGGAGGTTTACTGGGCAGGGTGAAGGGGAAGTTTCTTCCCAGCCCTGAATTACAGCCAGATGAATTGATCCAATGTCTGTCTATAGAATTATAACTGTTAATGAGTAGGAAGTACAGTCACTCAGCAGTCAGCAGAGGAGAAGCCACAGCTGTCACCTCACAGTTGTCTTCCCTGGGGACAGCCTGTGATCAGCAAAGCAGGCTTCTCAGACCCTTTCTAGTGCCTCCCGGTTCTTCACTGAGAAATGGGAAGAGCCTCGAGGGCTGAGCCCTGGGCCAGGGGCCAGTGTGCCTGGGTTCTGTGCTGAGCTCTGTTAGACCTCAATCCTGGGGGTGGCAAGTTGATGTTGGCCTTATTTAACACTAGAGGCTCGGTGCACAAAATTCATGTACGGGGGAGCCGGTCGACCCCTCAGCCCAGCCTGCACCCTCTCCAATCTGGGACCCCTTAGGGGATGTCTGACCTGCAGTCGGACATCCTTCTCAGTCTTGGACCACTTGCTCTTAGTCACTCACCTGCCTGCCTGCCTGGTCATTCCTAACTGCCCCCCCACCGCTGGCCTGGTCACCCCTTACTGCCCCCTCGCCAGCCTAATTGCCCCCAATGCCCCCCCCTCCGGCCTGGTTGCCCCTCATGCCTCCACCCCCCCCCCCCACCAGCCTGGTCTCCCCACGCAGGCTCCTGTTCAGTCATTTAGTCTTCCCTCACTAATCTCCCTGTGGGCCTGGTCATAGGCAGCCATCTTGTGAGGGAGTGAGGGTTAATTTGCATATTACCTCTTTATTATATAGGATCATTAAACAGAAGTAGAATATTTACCAGGTTCTTCAGCATGTTCATGAATCCAATCTAGATCCACTAAACAATGGCTCCCCATTTCTCCCCAAGGCTTGGCAACTACCTTTCTCTACCTCTAGGAATTTTATTTCTTTTGGTATCTTATACAAATGGTATGATACAATATTTATCCTTTTGTATCTGGTTTATTTTACTTAACTATAGTGTGTATCAGAATTTCCTTCCTTTTTAAGACTAAATGATATATATATACCTATAAATATTATTACATTTATTAAGGAGACAGTGGCTAATAAAATTATATAGGCTTCAAGTGTATACTTCTATAATAAATCATCTGTATATTGAATTGTGTTCACCCCTCTCCTACCTCCCTGACCCCCCTTTCTTTATGCTAATCACCATAACATTGTCCATGTCTACGAATTGTTGTTGTTTTCTTAATCTATTCACCATTTTCACCCAGCCCCCTCCCTCTGACAGCTGTCAGTCTGTTCTCTATATTTACGGCTGTGAGTGTGTTTCTATACTGCTTGTTAGTTTAATTTGTTCATTGGATTCCAAATATGAGTGAAATCATATGGTATTAGTCTTTCTCTGACTGGCTTATTTCACTTAGTGTAATACTCTCAAGGTCCATCCATGCTTGTCACAAATGGCAAGATTTCCTTCTTTTCTATGGCCAAGTAATATTTGATTACATCATGTACCATGCATTCTTCATCCACTCTTCTATTAATGGACACTTGGGTTGCTTTCATAGCTTGGCTGCAACGAATATAGGTTGTATATATTATTTTGAAATAGTGATTTGGGTTTCTTCAAATATACACCCAGAAGTGGAAATGCCAGGACATTAGAAAGTTTCAGTTATAATTTTTGAGGAACTTCCATGGTGTTTTCCATAGTGACTGCACCAACCCTCATTCGCACCAACAGCAGTACACAAGGGTTCCCTTTTCTCCACATCCTTGGCAACACTTGCTGTTGGTTGATTTTTTGATGATAGCTATTCTGACATGTGTGAGGTGATATCTCATTGTGGTTTAAATTTGTATTTCTCACATGATTAGTGACATATGTCTATTGGCCATCTGTATGTTCTATTTGGAGAAGTGTCTATTCAGGACGTTTGCTCATTTTTTAATTGGATTGTTTGTGGAATTTTTGGTGTTGAATTATATGAGTTTTTTTTTGTAATTTTTGGATATTAACCCCTTATCAGATGTATCATGGGTGAATATATTCTCCCATTCTTTACATTTTGCTGACAGTTTCCTTTGTTGTGCAAAAACTCTTTAATTTGATGTAGTCAAAATTGTTTATTTTGTCTTTTGTTTCCCTGGCCTGAGGAGACATATCAGAAAAAAATAGTGCTATGATAAATGTCCAAGAGTTTACTGCCTATGTTTCCTTACAGGAGTTTTATTATTTCGAGGCTAACATTTAAGTCTTTAATCTATTTTAAGTTAATTCCTGTGTGTAGTATAAGAAGGTGGGTCATTTCATTTTTTTTTTTTTGCACATATCTGCCCAATTTTCCCAACACCATTTACCTTTAGTCCATTATATGGTTTAGCCTACTTTGTCAAATATTAATTGACTATAAAGGCATAGATTTATTTCTTGTCTTTCTATTCAGTTCCTTTGATCTACATGTCTTTTTATGCCAGTACCATGATTTTTTATTACTATGGTCTTGTAGTTTGATATCAGATAGTGTGATTCCTCCAATTTTGTTCTTCTTTCTCAAGATTGTTGTTGCTATTCAGGGCCATTTTTGATTCCATATAAATTTTTAAAACATTTATTCTAGTACAGTGAAATACACAATTGGTATCTTGAAAGGAATTTCATTGAACCTGTAGGTTGCTTTGTGTAATATGAACATTTTAATGTTAGCAATTCTTCTTATCCATGAACATGTTATATGTTTTCACTTATTTCTATCTTTCTCAATTTCTTTCTTCAGTGTCTTATAATTTTCTGATATGGTACCTTTACATCTTTGGTTAAATTTATTCCTAGATATTTTAGTATTTTTGAAACAATTATGAAGAGGTCTTTGTTTGTGTGTGTGTGTGTGTGTGTGTGTGTGTGTGTGTGTTTTACTTTACCTTTCTGATAGTTCATTATTGTTGTATAAAACTTTAACTGATTTCTGTTTATTCATTTTGTATCCTCCTATTTTATTGAATTAATTTATTAGTTCTAGTAGTTTTTGGTGGAATCTTTAGAGTTTGCTATATACAAATATGTCATCTGCAAATAATGACAGCTTTAGTTCTTCCTTTCCAATTTGGATGCCTTTTTATATCTTCTTCTTTTCTGAGTGCTGTGGCTAGGACTTTCAACACTATTTTGAATACGAGTGGTGAAAGTGGACATCCCTGTCTTGTTCCCAATCTTAGAGGAAACACTTGTAGTGTTTGCCCATTGAGTATGATGTTGGCTGTGAGTTTGTCATGTATGGCCCTTATCATGTTGAAGTTTGTTCAATCTATCCCCACTTTGCTGAGAGGTTTATTATAAATGGGTACTGAATTTTATAAAATGGCTTTTTTCTATCTCTATTAATATGATGATGTGGTTTTTATCCTTCAATTTGTTTATGTGGTATCATGTTTACTGTTTTGCAGATATTGTACCAACCTTGCATCCCCAGAATAAATCCCACTTGATCATAGTGCATGATCTTTTCAATGTATTGCTGGATTCAGTTTGCTAATATCTTGTTGAGGATTTTAACATCTATGTTCATCGGGAATATTTGTGTCTATTTTTCTTTCTTTGTCATATCTTTATCTGGTTTCGGAATTAGGGTAATACTGGCCTCATAAAATGAGTTTCATTGTCTTTCCTTCTCGTTAATTTTTTTTAAATAGTCTGAGAAAGATACATGCTAGCTTTTCAAAAGTTCACCAGTAAAGCCATCTAGTCTATGGGTTTGTCTATTGGGGATGTTTTATATTTTTATTTTTTAAATTATTACTTAAATTTAACCAGTTGTAATCTCTCTACTCAGATTTTTTGGTTATTCCTGATTTAGTTTTGGGGGGATTGTATGTTTCTAGGAATTTATCTATCTCTTCCAGATTGTCCAATTTGTTGACATATAGTTATTTTTAATATTTTCTTGTAATCCTTTGTATTTCTCTGGTGTCAATTGTAATTTCTCTTCTTTCATTTCTGATTTTATTTATTTGTGTCCTCTCTCTTTTTTTCTTGGTGAATATGCTTAAAGGTTTGTCAATCTTGTTCATCTTTCAGAAGTACCAGCTCTTGGTTTCACTAATCATTCATATTGATTTTTAGATTCTATTTTTTTATACTTTGATCTTTATTATTTTCTCCCTTATATTCACTCGGCTTTGTATGTTGTTCTTTTTGTAAGTTCCTTTAAAATGTATAGTTATATTGTTTATTTGAGCTTTTACTTATTTCCTGGGATAGAACGGCAATGCTATAGATTTCCCTCTTAGTATGCTGTGTCCCATAGATTTGGGTTGTTCTGTGTTCATTTTTATTTGTTTCAAGGTATTTGTTTTTATTTACTACTTGATCTATTGTTAACCCACTCATTTTTAGTAACATGTTATTTAGTGTCCATGTCTTTGTGTGATCAGTTTTCTTCTTGTGATTGATTTCAAGTTTCATAGCATTATTGTCAGATAAGATGCTTGATATGATTTCAATATTCTTAAATTTATTGAGACTTGTTTTGTGTCTTAACATGTGTTCTACTCTAGAAAACATTCCATGTGCACTTGAAAAGAAAATATATTCTGTTGGTTGGGTGAGGTGGAATGCTCTGAAAATATGAATTACATCTATTTGATCTCGTGTGTATTTAAGGCTGCCAACTCCTTGTTGATTTTCTGATTGGAAGATCTATCCATTGATATCAATGGTGGTGTTTAAATTCCCTACTATAACGGTATTACTGACAATCATTATTTTTTTCAAGATTTGCTTTATGTATTTAGGTACTCCTATGTCGGATGCATAAATGTTTACAAGGGTTATATGCCCCTTTTTGGATTGATCCCTTTATCATTATGTAGTGCCATTCTTTTTCTCTTACTATAGTCTTGGTTTTAAAGTCTATTTTGTTAGATATAAGTATTAGTATTGCTACCCCAGCTTTTCTTTTCTTTCCATTTGCATAATATACTTTTTTCCATACATTTACTTTGTGTCTGTGAGTATATTTCATTCTGAGGTTTCTTTAAAGACAGCATATACATGTGTCTTATTTTCTGACTCATTCTTTTTAATGCATCATTTAAGCCATTTACATTTAAAGTGACTGATAGGTATATATTTATTACCAATTTTAATTTTTTTAACTATGTTACTCTGTTGTTTTTTTTCTTTTCCTTCTTTTGCTTTTTAAAGCAAAGCTTTTAACATATCTTGTAATAATGGTTCCATGGTAACAAATTCCTTTAACTTTTTTTGTCTGGGAAGCTCTTTATTTCTCCTTCAATTATAAATGATAGCCTTGTTGGGTAAAGTTGCCTTGGTTGTATGTCCTTGGTTTTCATTACTTTGAATATTTCATGTGAATCCTTTCTGGCCTGAAATGTTTCTGTTGAGAAATCAGCTGGAAGTCTTATGGGAGCTCCCATGTAAGTAACTGACTGCTTTTCTCTTGTGGCTTTTAAGATTCTCTGATTGTCTTTAACTTTTGGCATTTAAATTATGATGTATCTTGGTATAGGTCTTATTGGGTCCATTTTGTTTGGGATTCTCTGTGCTTTTTGGACTTGTTTTTCTTTTCCTTCACCTGATGAGAAAAATTTTCAGATAGTGTTTCTTCATATAGGCCAGTGATGGCGAACCTATGACACGTGTGTCAGAGGTGACACACAAACTCTTTTTTTGGTTGATTTTTCTTTGTTAAATGGCATTTAAATATATAAAATAAATATCAAAAATCTAAGTCTTTGATTTACTATGGTTGCAAATATCAAAAAATTTCTATATGTGACACAGCACCAGAGTTAAGTTAGGGTTTTTCAAAATGCTGACATGCCAAGCTCAAAAGTTTCGCCATCACTGATATACGCTCTCAATTCCTTGATCTCTCTCTTCTCCTTCTAGTACACCTACAACATGGATATTGTTATGCTTCATGTTATCCCAAAGATCTTTAAACTATCCTACTTTTTAAATATATTTTTTATTTTTGCTGCTATGATTGTTATTTTTTTGTTGTTTTTTACCTTTTCTTCTTGATTAGATTGCTTCATTGATCCTATTGTTTATTCTTTTCAGCGTATTCTTTAATTCAGTTATGGCATTCTTCATTTCTGATTGGTCCTTTTTTATGTTTGTTACATTGCTGTTGAGCATATTTATAATCATTCCTCTGAACTCTATATCTGATATATTGCTGACCTCTACTTCATAAGCTCTTCTGGATAATTTTCTTATTTTTTCATCTGGGGCTTGTTTCCTTGTCTCCCCATTTTGGCTGCCTGTTTGTGTATGTTTCTATTGATTAGGTAAACCTTCTATGACTCACAGTACTGATAGGGTTGCCTCATGCTGTAGGTGACCTGTAGGACCAAGTGGTGCAGCTTCCTGATCACTAGAACTGGGAGCTCTGAGAATGTCCCTTGCTCATGTTGTGTGAGCCCTCCTGTTGTAATTGAGTCTGGATTGGTATTGGCCCATCTGTGTATGGGCTCTACCCTCAGGATGGGTGACAGTGAGGCTCAACCTCCAACATAGCATGCAGGCCACGGTGCAGTTGCTAATTGCACAAAGTGGAATTTGCCTCAGCAGGGTTTGATGCCTTCTAATATCTTCTTGTGGACATGCTGCTTGTGAAACCTATTAGATCCTGCTCTGTCAAAGCTGACCACTGCGCGTGTTGTTTCTGGGCTTCTTCAGAGGGACTATCATGCTGGCCAATATCAGCTACTGTCTATAATTGGCCCAGAGCAACCTATTTGGAGCACAACTTGTGGCTCCCTCTACTGGACCAAGGAGTGCCCCAATGTCTGCTTTTACTAGTCCAGGTCAGGCAAAGACTCAAATGCTGCAGACATCCACCTCTGCCTGCAGGCTCTCTGTAGTCTCAGTCACTTAATGAGCCTCTGGCTGTAGTCCTCAGCATGTCATAAGCTCCTCATGATCAGGCAAGAGGATTCCAACAGGTGGGTTCTTGCCTGTTCTAAAATGTACCTTCATTTTTTTTTCTTACCCTTCTCCAAGGCCAGATATTAAAGAAAATAAAGCTACAAGAAATGTCTGATATTTTATTGCCTATGTTTTCTTATAGAATGTTTATGATATTGAGTCTTACATTTAATCTTTAATCCATTTTGAGTTTATTTTTATATATGGTGTAATAAGGTGATCTAGTTTTATTTTTTTAATATATCTGCTCAATGCCAACACCATTTATTCAATACACTGTCTTTACCTCATTTTATTTTCTTGCCTCCTTTGTCATATATCAGTTGAACCATATAGATATGGTTTTATTTCTGGGCATTCTATTTTGTTCCATTGATCTTATGACTGTGTTTATGCCAGTACATATTGCTAATTTTTATGGCCTTGTATAATAGTTTGATTTAAGGTAATGTGATTCCTCCAACTTATTCTTCTTTCTCAATATTGCTGTGGCTGTTAGAAGTTGTTATGTTGTTCCATATAAAATTTGGATTATTTTTTCAACTTATATTAAAAATGCTATTGGTATTTTGATAGAAATGGCATTGAGTCTATAGATGGCTTTGATATAGACATTTTAACAATGTTCATTCTTTTTATTCATGTGCAGGATAAAAAAAAATCCCTATCTTGTTCCTCATCATTCAGTTTTTGCCCATTGAGTATTATGTTAGCTGTGTGATGGTCACATATGACCTTTATTATGATGAGACATGTTCCCTCAACTTTTACTTTTCTGATTGCTTCTATCATTAATAGGTGCTGAATTTTTTTTGAATGCTTTTGCTCCATGTATTGTTATAATCATATGATTTTTAGTCTTTATTTTGTTTGGGTAGTGTATCATGTTGAGTGGTGGGTATTGTACTGACCTTGAATCCCAAGAATAAATTCCACTTGATCAATGGTTTATGATCTTTTCAATGTATTTTTGGATTCAGTTTGATAATATTTTGTTGAGGATTTTTGCATCTCTGTTTATCATAAATACTAGAGGTCCAGTGCACGACATTGGTGCACTCGGGGAAAGAGGGGTCCCTCAGCCTGGCTTGCACTCTCTCACAGTCCAGGAGCCCTCAGGGGATGTCCAACTGATGGCTTAGGCCCACTCCCCATGAGAGGCTCCCTCCACCACCGCTGCGCTCACCAGCCATGAGCCCGGCTTGCGGCTGAGTGCTCCTGCATTGTGTGTCTGCCCCTTGGTGCTCAGTGCATGTCATAGCGACCAGTTGTTCCACCATTCAGTTGATTTGAATATTACCCTTTTATTATATAGGATTGGCTTCTAATTTCCTTTTGTTTTAGTGTCTTTATTTGGTTTTAGAATTAGGAATATGCCAGCCTTGTAAAATGAGCTTCAGACTCTTCCCTCCTTTTAAATTTTTTTGAATAGCTTGAGAGGAAATGGTGTGAGTTCTTTGAATATTTGATAAAATTCACCTTTGAAGCCATCCATCCATGACTTTTGTTTGTTGGAAGGTTTTTTATTATTTCTTTGATTTCATTAGTTTTAATCAGTCTATTCAAATATTCTGTTTTTTCTTGACTCAGTTTTAAGAGATTGTATGCTATTTGGAATTTATCCATTTTTTCCTAATTGCCAATTTTTCTGCACACTGTTGTTTTAATTGTTTTCTTACAATCCTCTGTGATTCTGTAGTGTCAGTTGTTAATGCCTTTCTTACATTTCTGATTTTATTTGTTTGGGTACTCTCTATTTTTCTTGATGAGTCTGGTTAATGGTTTATCAATCTTGTTTATTTTTTTCAAATAGCTAACTAACTTTTAGTTTCATTGATCATTTGTATGTTGGGTTTTTTAATCTCTTTTATTTATTTTTTATTTGATCTTTATTATTTCCTTTATCTCATTCATTTGTTGTTCTTTTTCTAGTACTATTAGGTATAAGATTTGGTAGGTTATCTGAGGTATTTTTTTTTTCTTTTTTCTGTATTCCTATGAATTTCCCTCTCAGAGCTGCTTTTGCTGTGTCCCATATATTTTGGGTTTTTGTGTTCCAACTTTTATTTCTCTCAAGTTTCTATTGATTTCTTCCTTGATTTCATTGTTAACCCATTCATTGTTTACTGACATGTTATTTAGCCTCCATCTGTTTCTTTGTTTCTCAGTTTTTTTCCTGTAATTTATTTCTTATTTCATAACATTGGTCAGAGGAAATGTCTGATATAATTCCAACCTTCTTAAATTTATTGACACTTTTTTATAATGTGTGGCTTATCCTAAAAAATGTTTCATGTGCACTTGAAAAGAATGTATATTCTGCTACTCTGGGGTGCAATGCTCCGAAGATATCAATTAAATCCATGTCATTTAAAGCTGCTGTTTTCTTGTTGAATTTCTGCATGAAAGATCTATCCATTGATGTCAATTAAATGTTAAACTCCTCTGCATTAACTGTATTACTGTTGATCTACCCCTTTATGTTTATCAAGATATGCTCCATGTATATTTATGTCTTCCTATATTGGGCACATAAATGTTTATCACTATGCAGTGTTTTCCTCTGTCTTTTCTTATAGTCTTTGTCTTAAAGTTAATTTTATCTTAAATAAGTATTGTTACCCACTTTTTTTTCATTTGCATTTGCATGAAATACTTTTTTCCATCCCTGAACTTTTAATTTGTGTGTGTCTTTAATTCTTAGGTGGGTCTTTTGTAGACAACATCCATTGGGTCTTGTTTTATTGTCCATTCATCTACCCTATGTCTTCAGATTAGAGCATTTAAGCCACTAATATTTTGATTGCATTAGTTGGGGTGACTAATAATAGAGGAATATGCAAATTGGTCGGGACGCCATCATTTAATGACCAATCAGGACAGGGAGGAGCCACGGCAGAGAGCTCTCAGCCCACCTGTGTAGGGGGTCCAAAGGGCACGGAGAGGAAGCAAGAGCAGATAGGCAGTTAGGGGGATCAGGCCAGCAGTGGAGAGCAGATAGGCAGTTAGGGGGATCAGGCCAGCAGTGGAGAGCAGATAGGCAGTTAGGGGGATCAGGCCAGCAGTGGAGAGCAGATAGGCAGTTAGGGGGATCAGGCCAGCAGTGGAGAGCAGATAGGCAGTTAGGGGGATCAGGCCAGCAGTGGAGAGCAGATAGGCAGTTAGGGGGATCAGGCCAGCAGTGGAGAGCAGATAGGCAGTTAGGGGGATCAGGCCCGGAGGGGAGAGCAGATAGGCAGTTAGGGGGATCAGGCCAGCAGTGGAGAGCAGATAGGCAGTTAGGGGGATCAGGCCAGCAGTGGAGAGCAGATAGGCAGTTAGGGGCATCAGGCCAGGAGGGGAGAGCAGTTAGGGGGATCAGGCCAGCAGTGGAGTGCAGATAGGCAGTTAGGGGGATCAGGCCAGCAGTGGAGAGCAAATAGGCAGTTAGGGGGATCAGGCCAGGAGGGGAGCGGTTAGGAGCCAGTGGTCTGGATTGCAAGAGGGATCCCGGATTGAAAGGGGCGCAGGCTGGACTGAGGGACCCCAACTCTCATGCATGATTTCGTGCACCGGGCCTGTAGTTGGTTAATAAAATTAACAAATTTTAGGTACACAATTCTACAGAAAATCACCTCTATATTGTATTGTGTGTTTACCACCAATTCAAGTGTCCTTCCATCACCCTTTATCTGCTACAACCCCCCAACCCTGTTACCTTTGGCAATCACCATGAGCCTTTCTTTTTTTTCTTTCCTTAATCTCTTCACCCTTCTCACCCAGCCCCTAGTTCCCTCCCCTCTGATAGCTGTTAGTATGTTCTTTGTATCCATGAGTCTGTCTCCACTTTGTTGGTTTATTTTGTTCATTATATTTCATACTAGGGGCCCCATGCATAAATTTGTGCACCTTGAAAGGAACTGTGGGCCGCGAGGTTGTGGTGGGCACAGGGGTGGGTCTCAGCCCATCCTTTGTGCTCCTGCCCGGCTCCTCCTACTGTGGCCCCCAGTCCCCTCTCTGCTGGCATCTCTGCTGGCAGCCCCGCCGCTGCTGCTGCCGCTGCTTGCACCCGCTGATAGCACGGACCAATTAGGGCTGGCACCAGCAGCAGGTGGGTCCAAGAAATGGCTTCCAGTCCTGATGGCCCCTCAGGAGCAGGGGGAGGTGGAGAAACCCTGAGGGGTGGTCGGGGCTAGAAGCTGCAGCTCACACCCACTGGTGGTGCCGAGTGATCAGGGCCGGCACTGAGTGCTGGCAGTGAGTGTGAGTGCTGAGCAGGACTGAGACACATGGGAGCAAATTTTCAGTAACCACCAGAGGTTTGCCCTGATGACAATGACCGGCGCCCCACCTTCGTCTGGTGCCCCTGCTCACCTGCTCCACCATCCTGCCACAGTTAATACCTACCATGTTCCATGCTCTGGCTCTGCTGCCTGCTGCCAACAACCACCATGTTCCGCGTGTGCCCTCTGGTGGTCAGTGCACATCATAGTGACTGGCTGTTCGGTTGTTCAGTTGTTTGGTTGTTCCACCATTTGGTCTATTTGTATATTAGGGTTTTATATAGAGAGATAAGTGAAATCATACATTACTTAACTTTCTCTGACTGGCTTATTTAACTTAGCATAATACTCTCCAGGTTCATCCAGGCTTTTTCAAACAGTAAGATTTCCTTTTGTTTTTATGGCAGAGTATTATTTTATTGTGTAAATGTACCATAGATATTTTATCCACTTATCTACTGATGGGCACTTGTGCTGCTTCCAAATGTCAGCTATTGTAAATAAAGCTGCAATGAATAGTGGGGTGCATATATTCTTTCCAATTAGTTTTTTAGGTTTCTTTAAATATATTTCCAAAAGTGGAATTGGTGGGTTATAATGCAGTTTCATTTTTAATATTTTGAAGATCCTTCATACTGTTTTCTGCAGTGGCTGTACCAATCTCTATTCTCGCCAACAATGCATGAGGGCTCCCTTTTCTCCACATCCTCTCCAACATTACTTGTTTGTTAATTTATTGATGATAGCCTCTCTGACAGGTGCAAAGTGGTATCTCATTGTGATTTTAATTTGCATTTTCATGATGATTGTGGTGATGAGCATCTTTTTATATGTCTATTGTTCATCTATATGTCCTCTTTGGAGAAGTGTTTATTCCAGTCTTTGGCCCATTTCTTAATTGGATTGTTTGTTGTTGTTTTTTGGTGTTGAGTTTTATAAGTTCCATGTAAATTTTGAATATTAAACCCTATTAGATGTATCGGCAAATATGTTATCTCATGCAGTGGGGTCTTTTCATTTTGTTGATGGTTTCCTTTACTAAGCAAAAACTTTTTAGTTTAAATAAATTTAGCCAAATATGTAAAATACTTGTACGTGGGAAATTATAAGACATTAAAAAAGATACAAATAAATGTAAGCATATATCGTGTTTAAGGACAGGAAAAATTACATCATTAAAATATCTATACTGCCCCAAACAATCTATAGATTTAATGCAATTTCTATCAAGATACCAAAGGTACCCTATCCGGTTTGGCTCAATAGATAGAGTGATGGCCTGAAAACTGAAGGGTCCCGGGTTTGATTCAGGTCAAAGGCACATGCCTGAGTTGTGGGCTCGATCCCCAGTAGGAGGCATGCAGGAGGAAGCCAATCAATGATTATCTCTCATAATTGATGTTTTAATCTCTCTCTCCCTCTCTCTTCCTCTCACTTAAATCAATAAAAATATATTTTTTTAAAAGATACCAATGGCATGTTTCATAGAACTAGAACAATTATGCCAAAATTATATGGAACCTCAAAAGACTCTGAATAGCAACAGTGATCTTGGGAAAGAAGAACAAAGTTGGAGTAATCACACTAACTGATATAAAACTATACTACAAAGCCATAGTAATCAGAACAACATGGCACTGCCATAAGAACATATAGATCAATGGAACAGAATAGGGAGCCTAGAAATAAATCTACACCTTTATAATCAATTTATGATTTGACAAAGGAGGCAAAAACATAAAGTGTGGTAAAGATAGTCTATTCAATAAATGATGTTGGGATAATTGGACAAGTATATGCAAAAAAATGAAACAAGACCACGTTCTTAAATCATACACAAGAATAAACTGAAAATAGATTTAAAGACTTACATGTCTGACTCAAAACCATAAAACTCCTGCAAGAAAACATAGGCAGTGAAATCTCAGATGTGTCCCATAGCAATATATTTTTTCTCTCTCTCTTTTTTAACCCTATCTGAGAATATTTTCTCCATTGCTTCTTAGAGAGAGTGGAAGGGAGGCAGGGTGAGGGGAGAGAGAGAGAGATAGAGGTGAGAGAGACACATTGATTGGTCAGAGACACATGAACTCTGACTGGGGCAGGGAACAAACTCAGGACCTAGGTCCAGGGCACATATCTGGGTTGCAGGTTCGCTCCTGCCCTTTGTTGGGATATGTGCAGGAGGCAACCAGTCGATATGTCTCTCTTACATTGATGTTGCTCTCTTCCTCTCTTTCCCCTGACCTCCCTTCCACTCTCTGAAAAGCAATGGAAAAAATATTCTCAGGTGAGGATTAACAACAACAAAAATATGTGGAGACTAAACAACATACTACTAACAGCCAATCACTCAGAGAGAAAATAACACAGGAAATAAAAAACAATCTTAAAACAAATGAAAATAAGAACACAACTTTTCAAAATTCATGGGATGTATCAAAAGCATTTCTAAGAAGGAAATTTATAGTTCTAAAGCCCTACACCAAGAAACTAGAAAAATCCCAAATAAATAACCTAATTCTACACATAAAGGAACTAGAAAAAGAGAATCAAAGAAAACCCAAAGTAGACAGAAGAAAATGGTTAACATCAAAGAGGAAAGAAGAAATTTAAAACACAATAGTAAAGATTAATTAAACTAAGAGTTGGTTCTTTGAAAAGATAAATAAAATTGATAAACCTTTAGGTAAAATCATCAAAAAAAGAGAGAGCCCAAATAATGAGAAGTTATAACTGACATCACAGAATTACAAAGAGTCATTAAAGAATACTATGAACAAATTATAGCAATATATGCAAATAAGTTAAACAATCTAGAACAAATATATAAATTCTGAGAAGTATATAACCTTGTAAGACTAAATCAGGAAGAAATACAAGCTCTAAACAGACCTATGACTGGAAATGAAATTAAAACAGTAATCATCAAACTTTCAACAAGTAAGTCCAGGAACAGATGCTTCATAGGTGAATTTTACCATAGAGTTAAGTAAGAAGTAGCATCTATCCTGCTTACACTATTTCAAAAAATTGAAGAGGAAAGAGTACTCCCAAACTCATTCTGTGAAGCCAGCATTTCCCTGACATCCAAACCAGACAGACATTACTAAAAAGAAAATTATAGGACAACATCCTTAATAAGCATAGATGCAAAAATTCTCAACAACTTATTAGCAAACTGAATTCAACAATACATGAAAAAGGATTATACCCCATGACCAAGTGGATTCATCCCACTTGGAGACATTTACAGAACATTAAATGTAAGAATGGTTGCCCGAATATAAGAATGGTTCAGCATCTGTAAATCAATCAACATTAACTAAATAAAGGATAAAAAACATATTATCATTTCAATAGATGGTGGTGAACTCCCTTAGTTTTTGTTTGTCCAGGAAAGTCTTTACCTCTTCTTTAATTTTGAATGACAACCTTGTTGGATAACTTCTTCTAGGTTGTGGATTCCTTTCTTTCAGCATTTCAATAATGTTCTGCCTCTCCTTTATGGCTTGTAGAGTAGGTGCAGAGAAATCAGCTGATAGCCATATGGGGTTTCCTGTGTATGTAACTCTACTTTTTGCCCTACTTTTTTCAATATTGTTTTCATCTTTAATTTTATTTGGAACTCTCTGTGGTTCCTGCACCTAGATGTCTGTATTCTTTCCCAGGTTAGGAAAAAATGTTGCTATTATTTCTTTAAATAAAGTTTCTGTTTCTTTATCTGTTTCTTCTCCTTCTGGAATCCCTATAATGTGATTTTTTTTCAGCATGTTATGCTATCCTAGAGGTCCCTTAAACTAGCCTCATTTTTTAAAATTTCTTTTTCTTTCTGCTGTTATGATTGGCTCATTTCCACTAGTCCACCTTCCGGGTCACTGATCTATAATTCTGTGTTAGCTAATCTGCTGTTGATTGCTTCTCATGTATTTTTCATTTTAGTTATTGCATTCTTTAGGTCTGTTTGGTTCTTGATTATGCCTTCTAACTCTTTGTTGAAGGGCTCGGGCAACATGCCCAGGAATATGTTGTAGTGACCTCCCAGTAGGCCAGAGCACTTGCAGAGAGCCCCCACCTACCCTGTGGAGCTGAAGGTGGGCATAAACAATGGTGCTTACTGGCCCCTTTGGCCCCAGAGAATTCCCACAGTTCCTGGAGAGCTCCCACAGCTCCCCAGTCTTCTCTATCCATTCTCTGTCTTGTTTTCAGTGGAGAAAGTGGTCCTGTGTATAAGCAACCTCTATGTGGGCTTTCTGTGTGAGACATTTGGGGAAGCAGGTTGGAGCCAGGCAGGTGCTTATGATGCCTGGAGCACTGGCTTGCTGGGCTGAAAAGGCTGCTGACAGGGAAGCCAGGTGAGTGTGGTGATGCCTTGTTGTTCACAGTTGTCCCCTCTGTTGAGGAGGCTCCAGGCAGTGTATCTGGGACCTGTCATGGTGATCTTGCAGGGAGGCAACAGCACCCAAATAGAACTCCATCCCACTCTGTGAGAGTGGAGGGGATGTAAACCTTAAGCCATGAGGCTCCCTACCTCCTGCCACCTGGAGAATTCCTACAGTATCCAGAGGGCCTGTAGTTTGTAGGCCTTCTCTATTTGGCCTCCTCTTGTTTGTTGTTTGGAGCAGTTCATTTAGTCCTTGGTTGTCTCATAGGAGTAATTTCCATCTATAAATGTGTATATTTGAGTTTGCTCACTGGAGGGACTAAGTTTAGTTTTCTCCTATGCTGCTGCAATCTTGGACCTCTGAACCCTTGAATTATTTAATGAAGAAATAGAGGCCTATACACTTCAATAGCCTCCATAGCATCACCAAAGGAAGGCACGTAATCCAAGCTGATATTTATCATGATCCTTTCCATCAGTATAGCTATACTTTAAACATTTGGGCCCACAAAGCAGTAAAGGTGAACTGTTCTGGAAAAAGTTATTTCTGCAGAAATAACTGTATCTTATTCTGCCATGATGCTGGTTAAAGGAAGCATCAGACCACCTCATCTACTCTTAGCATGATTTCCTCTTTAACTGCTGTAATATCATAACTTTATTGTTAGTTCATGTAATTTTTCCACATACTAAATCTAAATATGACCTCACCTAAAACTCATTCTCCATATCTGTTAAATAATGATGATGGTAATACTAATTATATTATTAATCTGATGTAAGGGCAAAATGGATTAATTAATTAATTATGACACACAGCATTTTACAAAAACAATGTTACATACATGCTAAATACTGCTACCACCATACATAGACAAGTTACATGTATGCTAAATACTACTTCCACCATACGTGGACAAATTACATATGTGCTAAATACTACCAGCACCCCCATTGCTATTGTTGATTGCAAAGTAGCACTGTGCATGAGTCCTATCTTGGCTCCACCACTTATGAGCTATGTGATCATGGAAAAGTCACTTAACTTTTTTCGTACCTCTGTTTCTTCACCTGGAAAATAAATACAGGGCTACCAAATACCTACCTTATGGAGTAGCTATAAGGACTAAATAAGGTAACATATGAAAAACATTTAAATTAGGTTAAAGATCCAGGTAATACTAGCTATAATTATTATTGTTGTTACCCTCCATTGTACTTCCAAGGAGAGGAGTTCTCAAGGTGTGGTTTGGAGACACCTAGACACCAGGAAGCCCACAGGATCCAAACTATTTTCGTGGCAATAGTAACAGCGCACACTCCTTCACTCCCACTCTCCTGAATGCACAGTGGAGGTACCAAGGCATCAGGAAGGTAGCATCGCTACGGACTGGATCCAGATGCACTGAGTTTCCTGGCTGTCTTCTAGGAAATGATAGAGAAATGTGCAAAAATTGGAAAACAATGTTCTTCTCTCTTTCTTTTCAGAATACAGTTATTACTTCTAAAATTATAAGCTAATATTTTTCTTTTAGCTTATAATAGGCCTACTGCTATTATTTTTTAATGGTTACATAATTTTTAATTCTTAGTTTTATTTTCCAGTATGGTAAATATCAACAGATAAAATCCACATTAACAAAATTTCAATGAGGCTATCAATACCTTTAAAAGTGTAAAAGGGTCTAAAGACAAAAATTATAGACAATCACCACCTCAGTACAGAAAGCCTCAGAGCTGTTCCCAGCCTCAACGTCACATGCTTGATATTAGAGTATCAGTGGAGTCAAGTCTCAGCCAAAGTTCTTGGTAACAAAGCCCAGTGGTAATGTCCATAGATCCTACCCCAAGGGCAGTGGAGGTACTGCCCCAAGAGAGGAGCCACTGGCATTCACAGTGCTTTTCCCACTGAAGACCGTGGCACGTGTGGCAGGGCCTACTTCTCAAGACTCAGCTCTTACCATGGCACGCAAAGCCAACACATGTTTCCCAACACGTTGGCCTTTATTCCAAGTGGCCGACCACTGCAGAACCAAATTCACCTGCAGTTCTTGCTTGGTGACTAAGAAGAGACACCAAGTGTCACTACTCTTGAGTGTGGTTTCAGAGTCACAGGTTTACAATGTCACATGTCAGACAGGAATTCTCACCCATCTGTAAGACACTTTGAATACACTTCCAGGATTTCAAGCATGAATGCCTGAGGAACTGTGTCAAGTTCTCCCCACCCCTGTCCCCATGCCACAGATAGCTGAGCCTCAGTCTTAGAGAAATTCTTTGGGATACTGGTTCATACTAAGAAGGGGGAACATGATAGGGACAGCATCCACAGAAAACACGTGTGGTCTCTCTTTGAATAAGCATTTGACACTTAAGTGTACTTAACTGGGAAAACAAATAGCTTAAGTGTATAATATTCTGCTTTAGGGTTCCCACCATTTCCTGGTGCAAAGTTGACACGTGCTATGTTGTTTAAGACCTTCTGCCTAGGAGGCTCCAGATTTTTAACACATATGTACAGATACATACATAATGCATTTGGGGGGTTGGATTAAAATCCTCAGTAATAATTCAGAGCTGGCTTATGGGGCAATGTGACAGGTTGGTGTGCATGGTGCAGAATTTTCTGCTAAGTGCAATGGGCTTTTGGAAATTAAAATGGTTTACTTAAATCCCATGCTTACTTGACATGTCACATTTATGCTGAAAAATCATATAATTCTTCTATTTATGCTCCAATAATGTGAATTTTCAAAATGTTACCTTATGTAGGTTATAACTACACAACACCAAATATCTATCTGGAAATAACAAACCTTTATTTTATTATCCTGATATTCCCAAATCTAATATTTGAAAAGATGGAGTTAAATTACCTGTATATTTAACTATTTTCACTTATAGCTAAAGGCCATAATATTATTTTTAAAAACCAAAACAGAAATAAACAACAGGAAATCAAAAGCTTTTTGATAAAACTACCATCACAGAGCTAAACAATCCTATTTCAATATTTTGCAGAAGTAATAATTTTAACCAAATGTTATCGGATAAGTTTGTGTGTAAAAAACAGTGAGCCAAACAAAATAAATGGACTATTTTACTGTTGAAATCGTGTGGAAGAGGCATGGAGTGGGGGCGGGGGGGCAAGACAAAGCTGAACTTTCCTCTCAAGTGTCACTCAACAGAGGAGATCCCACCAGCACTGTGGTTTGGGAACACAACCAGACAATGTAGACCTAACTGCTGACTTACAGCTCAGGATTCTTTCTCTCAGTTTTCCAGCCAGTGTCTCAGTAGATACAGGGGACACTCCAGGCTTCAGGGACGATCCATTCCTTACCTCCACCTCACCACTTTAAACTAAGACTTGGGGATTCAGGCAGCAGATCACTACCTCTATAGTTGACCATTGCTGGCTGCTAGTTTATCTTTTCCTAGAGGGGGACCTCTTTGGGTCCATCCCAGGACTCAGGCCTCTCCAGAACATCCTGATGGATGTGAGAACGAGCCTCTAAAAGCTGCTCGGTCTTGAGATATGCCTTCAAAGTTGTTGAGACAACGTTTACTGAGATTGTCATTTAATTTCATTTTTATTCGGCTTGAAGTTTGGCTTTATTTTTTATTTTCCTTCTCTAGTCAGATCGACAATATTGAAATGGGAGGTCAGGGTTAGCCATTTTCTGATTAATCTGAAAGAAAAAGTGAAGTCATATTATGTTCTCAATTCTATTTTTTCCTCAGCTCTCTGTGTGCACGGAGCCACAAGCAGATTGCCTTAATGACCCAATTAAATAATTTACATTTGTGTCATTTTGGTGTTTGTCTCAAATGGCTGAAAATGGAATTGCAGATGGATCTTTTAAGGTAAAAGGTGCTGCTAAATTTCCAGAAATGGTCATACTTACTCAAACCTCCTTAATGAAATTGGAATGTGAACATGTCATGCATTTATGCAATTTAGTTCAACAAATAAACCATTCAACCCATATATATGTGCTATGTGCTGATTCTGAAAGTAATAATTAAGTAAAAGATACACTTGCCTTACGGAGCTTGCAGTCTAAGAGACACAAATGCAAATATAATCTTCTATCAACGCACCACGTGCCTGAGACACAGGGATGCACAGTGTGCTGGACAGCGCAGTGGGCCAAGCATCTCCTCATCATGCTTACCAGTCACAGGCCCGACCATGTGTGTCCCGGGCTGAGGACCAGGAGAAGCAGCCTGAGAAACCAGGAAACCCCTTGCTGCTTCCTCCTTTTTTGTTGCCACGGCTGCGATGACTAATATTTAGGAAAGCTACAGTTATAGCACCTGTTGACCGACATTAGAGGAAGTTTTCTGTGTTGCAAATAGAGAACATGTTAAGGAGGCTGGATTCAAATGGATCCAGGTTTTGATATCTTCCTCCTTCTGTTTCAGCAGACAAATAATCTGTTGTGACTTTGTGCTTCTCTCCCCAGCTTGGCTTTGCTCCCAGGCACCATTTTGCTGTAAGGGATGCCCACACGGATTTGCCAGCGTCAGTCAAAACAGGCCGGGCACCCACCCGCCCGGCTTCCAGCCTGCTGGTGCAGCTGCTGTGAGGGAAGCTCTCTGCACCCAAGACAGGGGGACGCTTTCCCTGTGACAGATTGACATCACTAGAGAAACAAGCATTCCACACCGAGGGGGGCGGGGAGAGAGAGAGAGAGAGAGAGAGAGAGAGAGAGAGAGAGAGAGAGAGATGAAGGGGGAAAAGGAAGGGAGGGAGGAAGGAAGGAAGGAAGGAAGGAAGGAAGGAAGGAAGGAAGGAAGGAAGGAAGGGAGGATTGGAATCACTTTGTTCTTCTGTCCTTTGTGGCTATTGTCTAGCTGAAATGTTGGTGAGGAGGTTGGTGGGAGCCTAGTCGCAAGGCGCAGGGCTCTCCTCCCTCAGACTGTGACTGTGGAGGGGCAGTGGCTCTGTCCTGACCTCAGGTTCCTCTGCTAGGAAAAGGCCTTGCAGGTGTGCTCTGGGAGGCAGGGTCTGTAATGCAGTCAAGGGCATCGCAAGGTGGGAGGCCAAGGGAGCAGACATAGAGGGAAGGGGAGGGAAGACACACTTGGCTTTCCCATGTGCCCCGTTATACGAGGGGCCTAGGCTAGAAGGTGGATGTGAGGCCCCCAGGTGGTTGCCTGCAGCCTCTGTGGTTGCTGGGAAGCTTGCGGCTGACTCGGCTGCAGGGACTGGACACAGGTTCTTCGGAGAACAGAGCCGTCTCTAGGCAGGCAACCTGTGACCCACTCTTACTCATAACTTGTACGGTTAATGTAAAAAGCAACATTCAAACCTGTAAAGAATTTTGTGAGTTTATTTGAGCTAAACTGTCAACGATTGCCGGGAAGCAGTATCCCAGTGGGTTGGGATAATGCTCCTGAGAATGCGGAGTTTACACCTTGTTTTTATAAATGACCATCAGAAGGAAAAGACATGAGTGGGTCACATGAAATCCATTGGTGATAGATTAGGGAGGTGGGAGAAAGCAAAGCGGGGATTGGATAAAAAGTGAAATGATGGACATATGCTTCTTTTATAGAGATGAAGGTAGTTAACAGTGGATGATTAACATAACAATAACGATGAGGGAATGCCCTGGTGCCATTTGTTGTGCCCTGAGGGGTCTGGCAAAAGGGAAGTTACAAGTTCCCCAGACATTTCACAGGTATGTTATTTTAGATGCAAAAAGACAATAGGCTCAGTAAAGATCTAAATTGACCTTTGTCAGGGAAAATACTGACCTAGCACACGACTACCCCTATAAACTGCTTTTAGTTAATATTTAATTCAGACCATCCTTTGTGGTTATTTTAGGTCTTTGAGTTTGCAAGATGGCCATGCAGGCCTTCCCTGAGCTGGTCAAGTTAGCATGTGCACCCCCTCCTTTTTTTGTCCATAGTGCTCAGATTCCTTTCATCAAAATAGCAGCTTCAGGAGGCCTCTTTGATTCTCAGATTTTGTGTATTGAGTCCAACATAAATGTTAGTCACATTCACTGATATAGCAAGTCCAAAAATTGGAGAAAAATTGTGCAAAGGAGAAGCAGAGGAAGATAATAAGAAATACATATATCTAAGGGGTGAAGTTGCACATAAAAATATGTCAAAAAATTAGTATTAAAAGATGTCTTTAAGCCCTAGCCCAGTGGTTCTCACCCTGGGGGTCGCGACCCCTTTGGTGGTCAAATGACCCTTTCACAGGGGTTGCCTAAAACCATTGGAAAACACATATATAATAACATATTGTTTTTGTGATTAATCACTATACTTTAATTATGTTCAATTTGTAACAATGAAATTGGGGGTCACCACAACATGAGGAACTGTATTAAAGGGTCGCGGCACTAGGAAGGTTGAGAACCACTGCCCTAGCCAGTTTCACGTAGTGGATAGAGTGTCAGCCTGTGGACTGAAGGGTCCTGGATTCAATTCTGGTCAAGGGCACATGCCCGGTTGCAGGCTCGATCCCCAGGAGGGGGCGTGCAGGAGGCAGACAATCAATGATTCCCTCATCACTGATGTTTCTATCTCTCTCACTATCTCCATTCTTCTCTGAAATCAATAAAAACATATTTTTTAAAAAATGATAGTAAAGGAATATTATGAACAATTGATGCCCACAAATTTGATAATCTAGATAAAATGTCCAATTCCTTGAAGTATACAATGTGCCAAAACTCACATTAAAAAAAAAGAGAGAAAAGAAAGATGTCTTTAAGGATGACAGGTGCCTTAGCGCCTCACAGACACGTGCTGTCTGGATCCTCATTTACAATGATCATTTACTGAGATCTCCAGGCCACTGTGCCATCTACAGAGGAACGTGCATCGCCAAGCAAGGAAGTTACTACATATTGACCAACTGCTGTTTGTCAGGTGCTGTGCTGGGTGCTTTATATGGTGACCTGCGTATAATAGCATGTTGCAGAATTTACCGGGCGACCAGAAAACCCACAACCGGTACTCAGAGACTCAGTCAGGAAAAACCCTTCATTTGCAGATGTACTAGTACAGTGACTCAGGGGAGCCGGTTTCCAAAGCCTGAGTGATGAATATGGACGAAGCTTTCCCTTTATACCCTTAGTTTCTTTGTCCCCCAAATATGGGTCAGGATTCCGGACTTTTCACAGGCTTTGCAGCTCCCCCTACTCCCCAGTGAGTTGGGATGGGGGAGGTGAGATTACATTCAGAGGCTTGGCCTATCTGGAGCCAGAACTGCCAACCCCCTCCGGAGGGTATGTATGGTTCATGGTTTATGGCCTCTGGAAAATGGGAATCTTCCAGAAAAAAAGGTTCTGAAAGGACAGGCATCACAGATAAGAATGGAGTTAATTATCAGCTAGCAAGAGTGCGTCAGAAAGCAGGTTACTGGCACGGATTCAGGTAGCTAGCCCCCAAAACGTCTTATTTTCCCTTTCAGCACAAGAGGTAGGTCTCAGACACTTTGCTATGTCCATAAAGAAGTTGAGGCTCAACCTGTCTTAGGTCACAGGATTAAGTGGCAATCCCAGGCTTCCACCCCAGTTCTGTGTAAGTACAAACCATCTACACAAACTGCTGCCATCACCAGTCTCCCCACAGAGGGCTCCAGGCTGCCAACAGGGACATGCAAGATGAAGCCCATTTGTAAATCTTATGACTTTACCAACGGGCCAGGCTGGGAGGAGGGAACTAGTTCTGCCAAAGGCTCCAATAGGCAAGCCATGCATTGCACTTACGTGTTCATTGTGCTAATTAGTGAGTTCCTTGGTGCCTCTCTAGGCCTGTCTATCACTTTTGCACACGATATGCATTCTGCTTATTTTCTGGACTTCAGGCAAAGGACTCATACTTGCTCACTGGACATATCAAGTTCCTTTCTCTCTGGTATTCCATGCTCATAAAAGCATTTGATGGGGACCCCTTGGTGATGGTGTCCACGGTCATGGGACCTAGTCAAGCGTGTGCAGGAAAGTTATAAAGCCAAGCAACAGTCAGGTTTTCTGTTTCCCCATGGACTCCTTCCTCTGAGACCAACATTACAAGAATCACCCTCACAGAGACTTCGGTTTCAGTGCAAGCCTCCTAGTGTTCCCTGATTTTTACAAAAACCAATCAAGTTTTAATTATTTTCATAAAAGCACTATATCTAAAATAAACTTCAGATAAGCTTTTTTTCTTCTTATTATTTTAGTTTATGTGTTTTATCTCTAAATTATGCTTTTATCTTTGCTCTATGCAAATGATTTTGTTCCCAAGTACAACTAAGGGTATTTTATCAGGGAAAAAATGTGCAAATATTGTTTTTTATAAGCAGAAAATTATATGTATGAATTACTAAACTTCTCAGACTCTCAACTTACTCATGAGTGGACTGAGAGCTTGTGGGAATTTTAATCATTGTATATAAAGTATCTAACATGATGCCAGATATATAGTGGGTATTTGAAAATGTTAGCTCTTATTGTTAATACTGACATGACTTTTCTAAAGAATAACATAATAAAGATAAAAGAAAAATACTACCACTGTAACTTCTGACCCTTACTATATTATTATTTTCATACTCATGGATTCCTCTTACCATAGATTATTGACTACAGAATAGGTTTTCTATGATATCTGTCATCATCTATTTTCATCTATCTATCTATCTATCTATCTATCTATCTATCTATCATCATCATCATTATCATCATCAAACAAGTCAGAATCAACCATTATGCTGGCATGAGCACAGCCTTTCTCAGGGAGAGCACTGCTCACAGCTCTTGCTGACACACCAGAGAAGCATCCCCAGAAAGCCACGTTCTCAGCCAAGTGATCCTGTCTCCAGCTTTGCCAAGTGAGGCCAGGAGTAAACAGCTGACCTGAGCGTGCCCGATCCATGGGCTAGTAGACGGTGGCCTGTGAAATCTCTAAATCCTACTCACAATAGGCTATGCTAATGAGAGTCCCTCAACTCTCAATTAGTCTTGGGAATGGTGAGGAAGGTTAGGCTATTGCCAGTAGTAAGTGCTGAATTTGTAGAGGAGACGCAGATCATGAAGTAGAGTGAGACCGTAAAACATGTTTTTTAAAATCCCATGCACTGTGTCCTCCTCTCACAACCACGATGTCCTCTGTGAAGCTCCAATGCCCAGCCTCCTCTCTCATGCTTGTCATGGTCTGCGGAACACCCAGCTGCCTTACAATCTATCTGTCAGTTCCCCGCGGCACTTGCTGCTCTTTTACTCAATTGCCAAAGTGGACCCTGAATTTCTCTGTGAGGCTTGCATCTCTCAGATTGCGTAGGGTAAATTAGAAAGGATCCCCTCTGCTTTCGAATCCTGTCAGCGTTTCTGGAATTTCTCTATTATTCCCGTTACCTCCAACCACAGCCAGGACGTGGCCCACCTCTGAGGACTGAAGAGCATCGCAGCTAACCCATCCCCTCTTCCTTCTTTGACTGACCTATGTTCTCGTGGAATGATCTCTAGTGTCAGCCCACAGTCTTGCTTACATTCTAGCCCAGTGGTCGGCAAACTGCGGCCCCTTGAGTGTGGCTCTTCCACAAAATACCATGTGCGGGCGCACACATACAGTGTCATTGAAACTTCATGGCCACACTCAAGGGGCCAAAGAGCCGCATGTGGCTCTCGAGCCGCAGTTTGCGGACCACTGCTCTAGCCTATGTGATGTGTATATATTGTGGGTTTTCGTTTCTTTAATTTTTAGTGGTTGCTCTCATGTTTGCAGCAGACATTTATAACTATTCAGGTAGTACAAATACTACCTGATGGGTAGTACAAATACCTTATAACAGAGTATTCCCAATTTTCCCCTCCCGTCTCTTATACCATTGCTGTCATTGATTTCACTTATCCATAAACTATAATCTCTGAACACATTGTCACTATTCTTATTTTGGACAAACTTTCGTCTATTAGTGCAATTACAAATAAGAAAAAAAATGTTTTATTTTAGCTTCACTACTCTTTCCCTTGTGCTCTCCGCTTTATGCAGGTACACCTTTCTGACCTCAATAATTCTCCTTCTCTTTGAAGAACTTCTTTTAACATCTTACAAGGCAGATCTACTTGCAACGAATTATCTCATTTTTTGTTTGTCTGAGAAAGTCTGTATTTTCTCCTTTACTTAGGGATAATAAATCACTGGATACAGAATTCTAGTTTGGTGTGTGTTTTTTTTTCTTTTGACACTTTAAATATTTCATTCTACTCTCTTCTTGGCTTCATGGTTTGTGAAGAATAGTTTGATGTAATTCATATCTTTATTTCTCTCTAAGTGAAGTGGGGTTCATCCCCTCTGGCTTCTTTCAAGATTTTCTCTGAGTCTTTGATTTTTTTTTTTTTTTTGCAAATTGAATATGATATGCATATATATATGGAATTTTTTTATAGTTGGTATTCTCTGAACTTCCTAGGTTTGTTGTTCACTTTGGAAAATTATTTCTTCTGGTCCTTTTTTAAATCTTTTTCTTCTCTTATTCTTATTATACTTATGTTACACCTTTTGTAATCATCTCACAATTCTTGGATAGTCTGTTCCTTCCTTTTCATTGCCTTTTCTCTTTGCATTTTAGTTTTTGAAAGTTGAAGTATTGATCTATCCCTAATTTTATTGCTTCATTCTGTGGCCATTCTGATGAGCCCATTCATTCCTAGCCTCTCTCTTTGATTCTTTCTCAGTTTCCATCTCTCAGCTCACAGGGCCCACCTGTTCTTGTTAAACTGCCTTAGCTCTTCCACATTTACAGAGGTCAAATAATATTTTTCTATTTAAAATACTTAGTTCTTGCAAGAAAAGGTATAGCTTTCAAGATTATTTTTCCTGCTCCAGATCCACCCAAATGGACTAAGAGCTGCCAAGTGAGGAGTGTAGCACTTGGTTTGGTATCAGCCCCACCGTAAGGGCAGCACTAGAACAAGTTGAATTATTACAGGATGGGAGTGAGACGTAAACAGGCTTCAATAGCAAATTCTCCTCCTGCCACCTGTGGCTCCTCCCAGGGTTTGTAACGCCTGGAACACAGAGCTTCCCACTGCACCTCTGGCTGAGGAGCAAGGAGCCCCCGTCACTGTGCAGGTGAGACAGAGGGACACCTTCACCCAACCGTGGGCATAGTCACAGTTTGCTTACCCACTTACTTGGCTGATCAGTTTACACCCAGTGGTTATAATAAATAGAAGGAAAGCCAGACATACTCACGCCCCTGTTCTCTGAAAAATAAGAGAAATTTAATGTTGACCTCAGGATTGAGTAAAACTAATTGATTTGGCAGCTAATGAAAAATCCCAATGGAAAATCAATATAGCAAAAAACAATCCAGCCCTAGCCGGTGTGTCTCAGTGGATTGAGTGTTGGCCTGCAGACCAAAGGGTCCTGGGTTCGATTCAGGTCAAGGGCACGTACCTCAGTTGCAGGCTCCTCCCCAACAGGGCCTAGGTCCGGGCTCGTGCAGGTGGCAACCAATCGATGTGTTTCTCTCACATCGATGCTTCTCTTGTCTTCCCCTCTCTCTTCCACTCGCCCTAAAAATCAATGGGAAAATATACTTGGGTGAGGATTAACAAAAAAAAAAAAAAATAATCCAATGGGCAATCCTGTAGGCTGTTCCCCCTCAGTGTATAGCCTGTATTGCACCACTGTCACCAATTTTAGAAGAGAACGTTACCAACTACAATGCCTCTGTTGGTATCTCAACACAAATGCCCTGGCGTTCTTGCTTAAAATGATGGAAATATGTGTTCAGGTTCCATGTTACTTGGACCACTGTGTGTCCCTGTCTTGGTGTCATTGCTTCACACACAACATCAGAGCTCCCCATCACCGTGCATGTGGGGCGACGGTCCTCTCTCTGTCACTGGGTCTTCTCTCGGTGCTTTTGTTTAGGAAGTTTCCCCGCTTTGGCATCAGGCTAGGGACTGGAATGATTAAGAGTCTATTACTGCCGTTAGCATTTAAAATTTTAAATGGAGCTTTAGAAAAGTAAACAACTAAATAGAGAGAGAGGTTAAATGGAATTTACTGATTCATAAACTAGAACAAAGCCTCTCCCACTTTCTATAAATTTGATAAGGAACAAATTAAATGTCATAAAACAGTAACAGCATCAAGCTCAGAGTCTGGCGCCTAGACACTACTCAGTAAATATTCGTTAAATAAATGACAGATATTTTTATATAAATTTCAAATTTCATCTCACTAAATATTGGTGCAATAACCATGGGGATACGATGGAAGGCTTGAAGAATTACTTAGCAGATTCCACAGTGGTTTCAGAGTATCATTAGCAGAGGGTGTGTGTGTGCGTATGTATGTGCATGTATGTGTGTGCGTGCGTGCGTGCACATCATGCCTGAGGAGTCATGTTAGAAAGAGGAAATAGAAGATTTGTCTTGAAAGAAACTCTATCTGCATAGTAAATAATACTAGTATTTTTGCCTACATTGTATATGAAAAACCAATTAATGTAGTAAAGTTATTTAAAAGTCTTTTACTTATACTTCAACTAAGATTAAGAAAATTACCCATTGTCTATATTAAAAATTAGTATTTTTGTTTAGGTTAATTTTGGAAGGTGATGAAGATTCTGGAAAGGTAAAAGCCATTCTCCCACCAAGATACCCACTGGAGCCACCATTCCTCAGATTCCACATATGTTATAGTTTTTGCCCTTGGTGATTCTGTCAATCATCATAAAAATATGCAAAAACTCTCCGTCTCTGTGATGCCCCTGGTTAACATTCGCATGGAATAACAAGACGTGATAGTGGCTGTAGGGAAATACTTCTGATATGCCGTGTGAACAGTCTGCTACCAATTACGCTTCATCCTGGCAACGATTTGTTCTCCATGAGTACTTCCACATTTTAGTGTCTCTGTGTCTCTACCTCAGATGTCGCTCAGCTCTCTCTGGATTGTGCTTCCAGAAGGAAAGAATATTCCATTCATTTTAGTCCAGAACTGGTCATTTCCAGTCCAAAAAAAAATGTGCTCCCATCAGAGAAACACTTATACCAAAACACTTTTGTCTTCCTGGATACAGCTGTTCAGCTTATATCAGTAATCATTTTAGGCCGGTCAGTCCCAGGCAACTACACCTGTGATGCTCTTAAAGTACAGCATCTGGACCAGAAGCCAAACTGCAGATGAGGGCGGATCCAGCTTTCTCTTAGCTGGCAGGTCCTGCACATGCCTGTGGGGGGCCTTGGGGCAGGAGGAGAGGATGACAGGTTGCCTCTAGCTCGCGTTCTCTGCAAAGAGAATGCTGTCTGCAGCCTTATTAGAGGCAGAGACTCTTCCCGCAAGAACTGCAGTATAGACAGACCTGAATACCAACCCCTGGTTTGTGCACAGCCATGGAACCACAGGAGATTTTGGCTCGTAGTGACAATGTTTCTGTTGTTGCAACAGGTATATATGATGTACTGTGTATAGACACCTTTCAGGACAGGTTGGCAAATAGGAATAGTGCCCAGTCCTGCGATGTGCCAAAAACGACCTCATAGAATTATCACAACATTCCTCTCCATCTGGTTCTTACTGCTGCTTATGAATGTGGAATCAGTGCTCAGATAAACTGATACACATTTTCAATGGTCTTCCTTCAAAAGAAACAACATTGAACTCAGATTTATAAAAACTTAAAAAGAGCAGATTGATAATGACCCATTCTGCTGCTAGTTCACTGTACAAAAGCTGCTCCTGCCTCCTGGGTTAGTTGAATATTTGTTCAGTGCCATCTGCATTCAGAGCCTATCAATTCCCTCTGTCTCTACTTTATTATTATTATTATTATTATTATTAATAATTTCAGAGAGGAATGGAGAGGGAGAGAAAGATAGAAGCATCAATGATGAGAGAGAATCATTGCACGCCTCCTGCACACCCTACACTGGGGATTGAGTCCACAACCCGGGCATGTGCCCTGACCGGATATCAAACTGTGACCTCCTGGTCCACAGGTCAATGCTCAACCACTGAGCCACACTGGCCAGGAGCTCTTTCTCCCCTTTTGTTTATGGCAAACTGCCAAGTGAGTAACCTAGTGTTACCTTCTTGGGTGTTGCTATGAGTGTCTAAGAGTAGTTAAAAGGTAAGATGTATGTAAACTGCTTTTCTGGGTTGTGTCGCTTAGAAACTGCACATTTTACAAATTTTTACAAGGAAATATAGAAACATTCACTTCTCGGTCTCAAATGTTGGCTTCCTTTAAGGTATTTCTGATTGAAATCTTGTCCTTGGAAGGCAGCACGCAGACAGTCCGCCTTTGCCATCCTGCGTCCAATGGCATGAAGAGGCAACCTCACTGTGACCTGGCCGTGAAAATGGCCCTTCTGTCTGACCTTTCATTGCTCCCTGTTAGGGCTGATTGAACACTGCCGGGCCCCCCAAGGTGGTTGTATTCTAAGGACAAAACAGCAGGTTCTCCAGCTGATCAACAAAATACTGTTGAAAAGGCCAAAACCAGTGTCTTTTCTGTAGCTTCTACTGAGCCACCCACAGCAGACACAAGTCCACTTACAGCAACTGGCACCTTGGAGCACTGTCCTGCTCTAGGTGCAGTGACATTTTTTAAATGATGAAAAAATAGGGAATTTTAATAATGTTGATTATTTTACCCTTGTAAATTAATTTGGGGCAAACTACCTCCTGCTACGTAATTAGATTACAAAGCTGCTTACTAGATTTTTAAAACGTAAAACACTAGGAGTTTTTTCAAGTAAGAATTTTCAAATAAGATCCTCTCCCCACCCCCAAATGACTGACTTTTCCCAGCTTAACATTTTTTATTGATGTTTCAAATTGATTTTTAGAGAGAAAGGGAGGGAGAGGGAGAGACAAACATGAATGTGAGAGTGAAATATTGATTGGTGCCTCCTACATGCCCCCTACTGGGGCTCGATCCCACAACCCAGGCCTGTGCCCTGTCCAGAAATCAAACCAGCCACCTTTGAGTGCACAGGACAAGGGCCACCGAGGCGTCCACCAGCCAGGGCTCCTATCTTCAGTTTGATAATTTCATTTCTAAATCAAGTTTTATCTTTCTTTGACCTTTAAATTACAATTTCATCTTTACTCTGTAATGACATGTTTTCTCCCAAGTACTATGAAGAATAATGCTAGAAAGTGAGTGGTTAAAATGAAAATGGCTGATACTTTCAATGTGCTGTATTATAAAAAAACACACACACATATTATTTTAGTCAGAATGGGATCATTTACGCTACAGTGACAAATAAATCCCAAAATCTCAGTGCTTAGTACACTAATTTTTTTATTTATCTTTTGTTACAGGACGTATCTGCAGTGAATTACAGATCAGGAACTGATGAGAACTCCATCACTCAGCACAGGCCACTGCGGTGAGCTGTGCCAGCCTCAGGAGACATCTATTCTTGTGTTTTGGCCTAAATTGAAGATACAGCCCTTCTGCTCACAGCACGTGGGCTGGGACCTGTCGTGTGTCCTCATGGGGCTGGAATGTGAGCGATGTGGATGCTCCATAACAACAGGTGTATCTGCCGCAAACATTTATGTCAGTGTCTTTACTTAAGCACATCACCTTGAGATGCTTCTAGTCTTAACATCCTATATAATAAAGAGGTAATATGCAAATTAACCCTCACACCCTCACAAGATGGCTGCCTACGACCAGGCCGGCAGGAGGTTTAGTGAGGGATGACCAAATGGCTGAACAGCAGGCTGCATGGGGCAACCAGGCCGATGGGGAGGGGGCAGTTGGGGGCAACCAGGCTGGTGGGGGGGGCAGTTAGGGGTGACCAGGCCAGCAGGAGTGGCAGTTGGGGGCAATTAGGCTGTCAGGGGAACAGTGAGGGGCGACGAGGCTGGTGGGCGGATAAGTTGTGGATGACCAGGATGGCAGGGGGCAGTTGGGGAAGACCAGACCGGCAGGGGGGACAGTTAGGGGCAATCAGGCCAGCATGCAGAGGCAGTTAGGGGCAACCAGGCAGGCAGGCAGGTGAGCAATTAGGAGCCAGCAATCCAGGATTGTGAGAGGGATGTCTGACTGCTGGTTTAGGCTCAATCCCTGGGATAAGGCCTAAGTAGGCAGGCAGACATCCCCCAAGGGGTCCCGGATTGGAGAGGGTGCAGGCTGGGCTGAGGGCCCCACCCACCCATGCACAAATTTTGTGCTCGAGGCCTCTAGTTATTAATAATACAGGATCCAGGCATCATTTCCCAATTCTGATTGGGAGTGGGTCCTAATGCCCTCATTTTACTCCTCTGGAACCTGAGCTTAAGGATAGCAACATGTGAGTTCAGGTCATTGGGGGGGCCAGACCCAGAGCAGAGTGAGGAGTAGAAGAAATGCATTGGGGTGACTCCTGTGAAGCATAAAGGGGAGAGGGAGCTCTAGCTGGTTTGGCTCAGTGGATAAAGCATTGGCCTGCAGACTGAAAGGTCCAGGGTTCAATTCCTGTCAAGGGCATACACCTCGGTTGCAGGCTTCTCCCCAGCTCGGGCCCTGGTTGAGGCGTGTGCAAAAGGCAACCAATCAACATGTCTCTCTCACATCGATGTCTCTCTGTCTTTCCCTCTCTCCCACTCTCTCTAAAAGTCAATAGAACGTATCCTCGGGCGAGGATTAATGATAACAAAGGCGGGGGGAGAGGGGCAGGAGTGAGCACAACACGTGGCTGGGCCATCTTGGAGGTGGACACCTGTGGGCCAGGAAAGAGCAGCCTCACAGTCCCACTCCCAGTAGCTCTGGGTCCCGCCGCCCTCAGAGAGCTCTCGGGAGGTGGCAGCAGGGAGGCCCACTCGGGGGAGAAACGGCTGGGCCTAGCACCCAGGCTGTGCTTCGTCCTCAGCTGGGAGCTCATGTTCCTGGCTCTTAGAGGGAGAGACCCACAGGCCCTGCATCCATGGCTGTGGCCGGCAGCTCTGCTCCAGCAGCTTTCTGGGAGGGCAGGACCCGCAGGTGCTGCCTGCACAGGAGGTCTGTGAGCAGCCCCAGCTCCCGCGGCTGCAGCTCTCAGACACTCTGCAAGCGCTGCCACCAACAGCAGCACTTTGGATGTAATTACTTTACTGTTAAAAATAAAGAAGAACATCAAAATAAAGATTAAAATGCAACAGGGAGAAATATCGAGGTCAGGTAATCATGAGATCACAAGTTCAGCCTCTGTTGCCATTAAGTAGCTCTGTGACCTTGGCCTAGGCAACCCGCCTCTCAGCACCTTATTCTCTTCGCTAAGTCAGATGATTGGGCTAGATCCGTTGTCCTCAAATTTTATTGGGCATCAGAATCACCTGAAAGGCTTGTAAAAACACACATTCCTGGCCCCAGCCCCAGAATTCCTGTCTCAGGAGATGGAAGTGGGGCTGCAAATTTGCATTTCGGACAAGTTCCCAGCACTACTGCTGGTTGAGAGCCCACAGCTTGGAAGCCACTGGGCTGGGTGCTCCCAAGGCCACTCCTCCTTGCGACTCAGCAACATCACTTCCAAAGTATTGCCACAGTTATTGATGCCAGCAGTATAAGCCAGAACAATGGTGCCTTTGTTACTATCTATATAGTATCTGCATGGATAACCTATGCATTACATTAAAATAGCTAATGATGCTTACCAAGTACATTTATTATGCTAAATACAAAAAAGGTATTCTTTATGTTTGAAAAGAGACTAATGAAAATAACAACCTCATCCACATTCACAGCCTCATCATCAATGTAACAGCTTTTATTGACGACACTGTGTCCTGGACTGTGCTAGCTAGCTACAGTCATTACCTCTGTAATATAAAAACATGAGTAGAAACTATATACAAACTACAACACAGAGAGAGAAGCAAACGGGCTTCAGAGCAGACAGAGAAGATAGGGATGGGAAGAAGGAGCGGTCTAGTTGAAACATGGAGAGCAGTTTGATAAAGTCTCAGCATAGACTAGAGGTGTTTTGGGGAAAGGGAGAGGGTGCTGTTTGTATAGGTTGGAGAAAGAAATAGAGTAAGTTAAGACATTCAGTTTAAAGTAGTGGATCCAATGCATTTGATAACTGCAGCTTAGAACGGCCTGGACTGAACCATCTGGATTTACTAGTCAGAATTAGAAGACAATGAAAAGGAAGTAAGACTTTTCTCAGCTATGTGGCCTTGAGCAAGTCTCTAGGCTCTTTCAATATCCTGTTCTCATCTATAAAATGCACATTATACTCACCATATCTAAAAAGATGGTGCAGAGTATAAAGTGAGAGCATGCTGTTAGCTGCAAAGTTCTGTGTATCAGTATGACATCCTAATATATAAAAAGCCAGGGGCCATCACGACCGAAACAACCGGACGGATGACTGAACAGCAGGCCGTGTGGGACAACCAGGGTGGTGGGGGGTGGGGGGCAGTTAGGGATAATCAGGCTGGCAGGCAGAGGCAGTTAGGGGTGATCACGCTGGCAGTGGGGGGGGGGGGCAGTTAGAGGCAATCAGGCAGGCAGGTGAGCAGTTAGGAGCCAGCGGTTTTGGATTGTGCAAGTGATGTCCGACTTCTGGTTTAGGCCTGATCAGGCCTAAACCAGCAGTCAGATATCCCCCAAGGGGTCCCAGATTGGAGAGGGTGCAGGCTGGGCTGAGGGGACCCCACCCCCATCACTGGACCTCTAGTTATTAATAAGACAGTTCTTTTCTATTTTCAAATTTTTCAAAACATTTGCGGCTTTCTTGTTTTGTGTGTTAATGTAAAAATATTCAAACCTGTGAAGAATTTTTGTGAGTTTATTTGAGCCAAACTGTCTACAAATGCTGGGAAGCAGCATCTCAATGGATTGGGATAATGCTCAGGAGAATGGCAGTTTCTCACCTTGTTTTACACATTACAATCAAAGGAGGAGAGGTAGGTGGAAGGGCAGAAATCCATTGGTGATAGATTAGAGAGGTGGGAGAAACCAAAGAGGGGGGGACCTCTGGGATTGGGTAAAAAGTGAAATGATAGACACACAGTTCTTTTACTTAGTTGGGTGCAGGATAGTTAGGTCAACAATTAACATGATACCAATAACCATGAAGGAACCTATGGTCTCTGTCCTGGCACCCAGGCTCATTTGGTTGTGCCCTGGGGGGTCCTGAAAAGGGAAGTTACAAGTTACCCTGACATTTCACAAGGAGGTTATCTGAGATGCTAAAAGACAATAGGCTCAGGTAAGGTAAAGAGGGACCTTTGTCAGGGAAGATACTGGCCTAGGACCTGACTACCCTCCATAACTGCTTTTAGTTAAAGTTTTCATTTCAGACCATCTTTTGTGGTTACTTTAGGTCTTTGAGTTTGCAAAACTGCCATGCAGGCCTTCCCTGAGCTGGTCAGGTCAGCTTGTGGCTTTTTTTTTTTTTTTTTTGTCCACAGGAAACAAATTTCAATCTCTCCCAAGAAGTCCAGGACTCATCTCAGCAATGGTCTATCATTTACCTGTCGTCTGTAGGATGTCCTGCACATTTACCCAGTGTGTGACTGTGGAAAGGGAAGAGCCTGCCTCATGATGACATCATAGGAGTTTCCCCACCCACATGGGGAGGCTGTCCTCTCCAGGGTTAATGAAAATAGAAAACTCACAGAGCGTTAGTCCAGGTGGTATCTTGTGGTATAAGATGATTAAAAGGTAGCAAGAACATAATAGAAAACTAAACCATGGTTAGCCTAAACATGTTGTAATTAATATATCCCAGAAGCTCAATTGGTTTATGTCTCTGGTTAGAGCAGCGGTTCTCAACCTGTGGGTCATGACCCCTTTGACGGTCGAACGACCCTTTCACAGGGGTCGCCTAAGACCATCCTGCATATCAGATATTCACATTACGATTCATAACAGTAGCAACATTACAGTTATGAAATAGCAACGAAAATAATTTTATGGTTGGGCCACAACATGAGGAACTGTATTTAAAGGGCCAGAAGTTTGAGAACCACTGGTCTAGAGGAACAAAAGAAAGAAGGAGAAAATCCAATTCAAAGAAAGAAAACGCAGCTCAGGTTACAGTTAAGGCTGTGAACCAGAGTCCTTTTATTAACCACTAGAAGGCAAGTTCAGAATGAGCGAATACTTGGCCTCTGGCAATAGGAATAGTTTATTAAGGGTAAATCAGTTTCTTAACCAGATAAAAGACGGGAAACTTTGTCTAAAATTCAATTAATAGATGCATCTAGAATTGGAATTTGCAAAATTGAGTTTCTCTAGAATAGTGCTGTATAAGCTGGCTAAATTGGTATACTTTGCTTTCATGGATCATCATTCCTTTTAAGTAGATAACTCCAATAAATCTGAAGGCATCCAAAGGCTGGGTTATAGGAAATAATTCAAAATTCAGAGAGGGATTATCATTTATTCTCAAAGAGTAGATAATATCAAATGATTTATATTTGGTTTCAGAGTTTTACCCTCACTCTTTTTTAGCATAGCCATTTTTAGCACATTTCACTATGCATTGGTCTTTTGTTGAGAAGAATATAAAAACAGACTAGCATTCTCTGTGCTTTTTAACATGTAGAATGAGTGAAGGTGGTTGAGAATTCTGCTTTGGACAAATAAAATGTGAGGTGATTATAGACATCCACATGGAAAAGTGGAACATATGAAAAGCCTTAAAACCCATCATTCCCTTCAACACTGATTGTGTCCTGAGCTAGAGTCCTCTGGTCTTAACCATGAAAGGTTTCACAATTCCTGTCTCCCCTTGATGTTCCATCCTGACAGAAAACCCAATTTATCTAAAACAAAACTTATCTTCTTTTTCAACATCTTACCATTCCTATCTCTGATGTGGATTTCATCATCTCTCCAACTCACTTATTAGCTAAACTTCATGGGTCTCTTCACCAAGGCATCAATCAGATCTTTGTCGTGCCCATCCTATACTGCTTTCTTTTTCCACTGCATCCTGAATACTCTAGTCTAGTCCAACATCGCCAGGATTCCTTTTGATTACAGGCTCTTCCAACATTTAATTTCATTCCAGGTACCACTTTTATATTTATCTTTCAGTAACGGTCCTTTGGGGTATCCTTTTTCAATTCAAAACTCTTCATTGACTCACCATTGGTGGTGGAGACTGCTAGATGACCCCCAGGGTCCATTGATGCATAATCTTCCAATTAAGTTATTATTTCTTAGAGAAAAAAAAAAAACCCTAGACAACATGCTTAGCTCAGAAACCCACCTTTCTCAGGTTCCCTTGTAATAATGTAACCAGACAACCAAGGTATCCAGGCTGCCTGTAACTACTTGAGCCAATTAAGCAGAAAAAGGATTGAGTCATATATGGACATTTTTTCCAATACTGCTGGCAGTATGGAGAGCAGCAGGTCATCCACAAACATCTGCTCTTATCCCTCTCCCCACCCCCCCTTACCAGTTGCCTGATTATATACATGAGGGAGTGTAACATGGAAAGGGAAGGGTAGAGTCTATAGTCCAGCCTTCAGGAGCTCAAAGTCCGATAACAAGGTGGCTAATCTTCTATAATGCTACAAACAGCTCAGCCTGTTCCTGGGACTGGAGAATGGTCAGCGCTCCTGAGAAAAACTCCCGGAGGGAGTCAGGGTACAGCACAGCAACAAAATCAAAGCATGTCCTGTCCTTGTCTGTTCTCAAATGTATTTCTTTTCTGAGTCATGGACCCATCGAAGCATCTTATCTTCTCACAGCCTTGTTTCATCCTCCAGTTTCCCAGGGTCTGTAAGAAAACTTCTCATCTACAGTTAGTGAGATGAATGATTATTAGACAACCGTGGCTCTATTCTCATTAGATGCCCTTCCCCCTATCAGTAACATTCAGTCACGTGCCAAGGAGATGTCAGCAGCAGTAATCTGAGTCTATTGAGTTGTTTTCTTCAAAAGGAGCAATTTCTTTATCCTCCTTTCCAGGGCTGAAGTGTGACCATACATTGGAACTCTAGCAACTGTATTGAACCCTAAGATTCTCTTGAGGGTGAAAGCCAAAGTGTATTTGGCGACCAACAGCATTTTCAAGACTCTACGTGATTCAAATGAACCTTCAAGTGTGAGAAGCATCTCCCTGGAGCCATTGCACTGCTGCTGAGGTTACTCACAGATAACAACCAAATGCTTCACTTGAGTTGCCAGCAGAGAATGTTAGCCAGTTAGTTCCCGTCAGAAGCTGAAAATTGCGTTCTTAGAACTTTCCTTTATGACTTTATTTCTGGTCTCTAGAATAACAATAAATAATACTGATCTACCATCATTGTTTAAAGAAAGCTATCATTGGTTCTAAGCCTTTTCTTTTTAAAGGTGAACAATTCATTTGAATTGGCATTCTTCACATGACCTGATTTTAGACATTTTATGTGCTTTTAATGCATACTAAGCTGTTAGTGCCCTAATTAAAATACAAAACCAGAATTCAATATCACTTCCTAAATGTGTGGAACTAGATGCCACTCTCAAATCTGCAATCTACTACATGCAAGCTTCACTTAATCACTGCTGGTTTTTAAACTATTTTTAACTGATTTTAGAGAGAAAAGAAGGGAGAGGGGATGGGAGAGAGAGAAACATCAATGTGAGAAGGCAACATCCATCAGCTGTCTCCTGCAAGTCCCCCAGTGGGGATTGAGCCTGCAACTGGGCACATGCCCTGACTCAGAGTCGAACCTGTGACTTTCTGGTGCATGGGCCTGAGCCACACCAGCCAGGGCCACTCCCGTTTTGATGTTGTTCCTGTGGCTGACACAGGTTTTTACTTACATGAATATTATAAAAATCATGTTTTGTATTAAAGTGTGTTGAAAATATCAGAAATCACATCTTGTTGGTTTACTTGTTTTAATTATAAAAAATGATGTGTATGCGGGACCTCTCTTTTCTCTCCTAGAGCTTCATCCAGTATGACTTTGTTTCTAGCTACCTAGTGACACTTCCTCTTGAGTAATTTGCCTGCACCTCAAACTTAACAGCTTCCCCTAACTCCTCTCTGTGCCCTTTTCATAGTTATGTGTCTATGTGCCTTACTACCCTTGTAAAGAGCAGTCTCCTTGGCAGCTGGAATTCATATTCCCCATAACACCTAGCTCGATGAAGTTCAGCACAATAGACATTAAAGACACATTTTGAAATGAATGAGTCGCTGTTTAATCACTGGGACACAGGACATGAGGAGGTTAGACTGCAGCAGAAAGGGTTGGGACACAAAAACCAGCCAAACACGAGAACTCTGCTTGCTCTCTTTAGGGGAAATGTGTAGCTCCCTCTGGGATCGTCCCAACAAAGCAGCTGACCTAGTTTAATAGAATATAAATATAGTGTGTCCCAAAAGTCCCCAAACACCACCACACAAAAGTGTGCCTTCAGCGTTTCAAGTGGTGAAACTAATACAGATCGACCCACTTAGAATGAGCCCCTTTCCACACAGCAGCTCCTGTCTAGTCCAGGGCTGTCCCCCAGGACTCTCGCTGTCTCCAGCCCGCGAGGGTCCACTCTCTTCTCTGAATGGCTTTGAAGAATTTATGTTTACCCAAAGACCAATAAAGCCAACAACAAACAGGGAAACAGCAACAACAAATTTTATCAAAATCATGTGGTTGTAAAAAAGAAATAGAGGTGAATGTAATCATGCAGAAGACATCCAACTTGAGCATTTCTCATGATTTTATAGTCTCAGCTTGCACAGCCTAACTCAGGACACTATTTATATCTTCTGTATATTTTGTCTGAGGTTAGAAAGCTGTCAGTGCAAAGTGTATGATCATGGTTTCATGAAATATCTATAAACAACAGTATTTAGGCAAAAAATCACCACCCTGCATTTCCTCCTAGTTGTATAATTTTCACAACGTAAACATCTATATATTGTATGCCTAAACACACAGACTTATAACTATTTCTCTATTTTGTCTTTCAATTAGATAGAAAAAAAGGAGTTACAAGCAGCACTACACTTATACTTTTATGTTGACCTACGTAGTTACTTTTACTTATGCTCTTTATTTCCTCCAATAGATTGAAGTTACTGTCTAGTATTCCATCATTTCATTAAAAAAGACTTCAATGTTTCTTATATGGCATATCTCCTAGTGACAAATTAAGTTTTTGATTATCTAGGAATACCTCGATTTCTTATTCTTTTTTGTGGAAATTTTTTTCTGAATGTAAAATTCATGGTTGACAATTTGCTTGTTTGTTTTGTTTTATTTTTATTGGTTTTCATTTACTCAGCTAACTATGAATTCCTTGGATCAATTCCACATGATCATAATGTATTACTGTTTTGATACATTTCTTCCAAATTTTGGCAGAGGTTTTTGCATCTATGGTGATAAGAGACTGTGTTCTGTAATTTTCCTATATTTTAATGTCTATCTAGATTTCATATCACGATAAAACTCACTTCATAAAATGAATTTAAAAAGGGTGCTTCTGCCCAGTGGGCTCAGTGGTTGAGCGTTGACCTATAAACCAGGAGGCCAGGGCACATGCCCAGATTGTGGGCTCGATCCTCCGTAGGGTGCGTACAGGAGGCAGCTGATCAATGATTCTCTCTCATCATTGATGTTTCTCTCTCTCTCCTCATTTCCCTTCCTCTCTGAAATCAATAAAAAATGTGTTTAAAGAAAGCAGGATACTTCTATTTTTGGAAATATTTATGAAGAATTAAATGTAAAATTCACCAGTAGAGTTAGTTATCTTGGCCTGGAAGTTTCTTTAATGGACGTTTAACGTGCTGAGCTGCTCTGAAGGGGCCAGGCAGCTCTGGCCATCAACACGCACCCTTGGCCGCCGCGGGCATCTGCCTCTGGCTCTGGCTCAGCTGATGGCTGGAGTTAAGCTGTCACCTGTGTCGCAGTGGAAGAAATGAGAGTGCGCGCCTCCAGATGCAGAAGCCTGTGGAGATGGAGTGGAATCCCCGGTGTGTCCTTTTCACCTCTTTTCCAGGGGACAGCAGCAGCGGGGGGATGAGTGCTTCTCCGAGCGCTGATCAATGTCAGGAGCCCCCCGGACTGAGCCCTGCGCCAGCGTGGAGACGTGTCCTGGGAATGAGAGTGACAGGCCTCCAGAGCAGCGGCGTGTCCCTTCTCAGCAGACAAAGCCACAACCAGAGTATCTTTTGCAAATGGTGCCGCCAACTGCATCACGAATGGGCTTCGTTCCATGGCTGTGGATCAGTCCCCACTGCGGCCGGCTGACTGCGAGTCCCAGTGTTCAGCCTGGCAAGCTGGGCATTCCTCCTCCCCACCGCCCGGCCTCTGGGAGCCTGAGTCTATGCCTAACGGGAGAAGGGAGTCCCCCCGACATTTCCTCCAGCGAGAGAGAGGCGCACCCATCCTCAGAACCCGCCAGGTGGGAGCCGCAAATCTCCCCGCACTGGCATGGTCGCCCTCAGCCTGCAGGGCTCAGGGCTCAGCGCGGGGAGAACAGTTCCGCCAGAGAGAGGTGCCAGCGCCAGCCTGGCCAGCGGCAAAGGCCCGTCTCCATGGAGAAGAAAAGACTTGTCCTTTTACTGAACTTCGGTTTGAAGAAGAGAAGAGCTTTTTTCAAACCTGCTCATGATTTTCCACTGTGAACCCAGAGTCTAAAGACGGTCTTTTTCTCTTTTTGCCACTAAGGAGCCTTGAGTCTGGACCAAGTTTCCGTCCTCCCTAAAATGGTATGCTTCTCTCCTTGGCATCCATGCCTGAGGCAGGGGTGTCAGGCCTGTTGAGTGAATCCCACATATAAAACCATGAGGAAAGCTGTTCAGGGACGGGGAGCATGGAGACCCACCTGCACCCACTGCTCTCCCTGCACCCACTGCTCTCCCTGCACCCACTGCTCTCCCTGCACCCACTGCTCTCCTGCTTAGAAATCATAGTCCTCTCGCCCTCCACTCGCAGGTCTTTCAAAACAAGACTGACTGTGGGGTCTCCCAGGAGGCTGTCCCACTTTTGTAACTGAATAGAGATACCAGGGCCAGCCTGAAACTTTCCAACCTTAACCAGACTGTGATCAACTTCACTCCTGCCTTTGCCAAAACCAAAATGAAAATGGGTGGGCACGACCTATTGATAAAGGGCTGAGGCTGCCATTCCCTGCACCCTCAGAGTCTGGAAGGGAACTGGAAAGATCTCAGGCTGGCCCTGACGAATGAAATAGCTTCACTTGGAAATTCTGATTCCTCAAGTCAAAAGAGTGATTCCAACTGGGATTGCTGAGAAGTCTGAGGACTAACTTACTATTGGAAGTTAGTTAGCAAACTGCCTCATTCCAAGCTGGGCCTAGAGTAGGTTTTGTATCCAGAGCATTTCTCAGCCACAGTTCTCTGAGTTCCTGTGCACCCTTAGCTCAGGGGGAGGGCTCTGGCATCTGATACCCCACAGGCATTCCTCTGGGCCTTGGCGGCACCTGGCAGCCTTCCGCAGGGCCAGCCTAGCTCTCATAAACAACAAACCTTTCTATTAGCTCTTTCACTGTTGGTGACATCTGGGAAAACTAACTTTTTTTCAGCACAGAACCATTGGGGCTGCCCATATAGATAACCCACAGTATCTTCGATGAATTAGAGGTGAAAGGCAAGGGTTGGTCCAAGACATAGTGGCAAGACTTCCCTACAGATTGTTCCTGATGAAGTGACAAATTTCTCCAAACTCACATCTCTAACCTAGGAGAGCCTGTGTCCACTGTGAGGTAGCACTGACCAAGGGGCAGCCCTGGGCGTCCCTGTCAGTGGTCCCCCTCCACACTAACTTGCTCTGGTGGACCAGCTCAGAGGGTAAATAATACAACTTCACTTTTCTGGAAAAAAAGGTAAAAAAAAAAAGTTTAAAAGCTATTGTGTATAATATACAGATTATGGTACTTCCTGGCTCTCAATAAATTATCCCATTTTTATAAGTATAACATTTACTGGCATAAAGTTCTCCATACTATTTATTTAACATTTTGAAGGTATATTGGATTTGTTGTCATGGCCTCTATTTTTCCCCTAATCATGGAAATTTGTATGTTTTCTCTTTTTTATTTCTTGTTAAATATGGATGGAGGCTTCTAATTTTTTTTTTAAGAAGCCTCTTTTTTGTTTCAGTGATTTTTTTATCATTTTTTAATTTTTATTAATGCTTGCTCTTATATTTATTATTTTCTTATGTAGGCTTTGCATTTAATTTTAACATATTTCTTATTCATTAAAGTGGAATTTTGATTTCAGACTTTTCTAATATAAGCATTTTATGCTACAAATTTCCCTCTAGTCACTATTTTATCTGTGTTCCATACTTTGATATTGTATTATTATGTTTATTTAAGACAAAGAATTGAAATGGCATTGTGATTTTATCATTGCCTCATTTATTTAGATATATGATATTTAATTTTCAAATATTTGGGGATGCTAAATACATCTATCTATTATTCATTTCCAGTTTGATTCCACTGTGGTCACAAAACATACTTTATGTGATTTAAATTCTTTTCTATTCTTTGAAATATGTTTTTAGCTTACAAATTATCTATTTGGTGAAATTTTGAAGTATTGTTTAAAGGAATGAGTATTCTTCTGTTTGATTATATTCTATAAATATTACTTGCATAAAGGTAATTGTTATTGTTGTTTAGATTTTATATTTTCTGACTGGCTTTCTTCTATATTCTTGCTGAGAGAGGAGTATTGATGTCCCCAACAATGTCTGTGGATTTATATAATTATTATTTTAGTACTACCAATTTTTGCTTTCTGTATTTTGAAGTTCTCTTATATTCTTGAAAATGATCCTTCATTATCATAGAATGTCTTTGTTATTCTTAATAACAGTCCTTGTCTGCAGTCTGCTTTTTCTCTTGTCTTGTATTAGTCTAGTCACTCTGGCTTTAAAAATTGAATTAATGATTGAATGATATATATTTTCCATCCTTTAACCTTTCACTTACCTGTGTTTTATATTTAAAACAGATTCTTTTAAATGGACAGAGTTGAGTTGTGTGTTCTCTGCCTCTGGAGTAGAGAATCAGTGGGTAGAGCATCGATGTTTACTCATCGCTATGGTTCAATTTAGATCCAACACCTTGACTGCATTCTATGTGCTGCACTGTTTTTTCTTCCATTTTCTTCTTTCCTATCTTTTCTATTCATTGAGTTTATGATCCCATTTTATCTTCATTGTTAGCTTATTATACCTTTAAAAAATAGTGATTGCTTTAGAGTAGTGGTTCTCACCAGGGGAGAAATTTGCCTTCTAGGAGGCATTTGGCAACCTCTCAACACATTCTTAGTGGTGACCATTGTGAGGCTGACTCATGGCAGAGTGAGTGGGAATCCAGCTAAACACTCTGCAATGCACACACAGCTCTTTACAGCAAAGAACTCCCTGACCCCAAAAATGTCAACTGTGCCTAGATTACAAAAAAAAACACAAAAAACTTGTTGTACAATATACATCTTTAATATACAACATGCTTCCTTCAATTAATAGTCTATTCCTGCATACATAATGTTATTGTGTAATACAGCCTGGATACCACTGCTCAGGAGTGGATTGCAGCCGGGAACATGAGCTAAGCTTACCAGATGGTGGAAAGGCTGGACTGGACCAGCTTTGCTATGGCACAGAATCGCTGGGCACTGGCCCTGTTTCTGGCCCTGATTTCCCATGATGGGACAGACATATGGGGCATTGAAAACCCAGGCGCCTTCTATTTTCACGCAAATAAATCTTACTACTTGACCTCATCGTCCCTTGTGGGCCCCGGAAAATGCTTTTTTTCATGATACCACAGGACCCCACTACCACCAGCAGTAGTACCTGCAGACCACTTTACTATTTACCTCTGATAAATTTATGTCTTTAAAGTTTATCTCTAATAAATTATCAGAGACAATTTTCTTTGATGTAGGTGTGAGAAAACAGATTTGAGTTGGATAAGTAGTTGTACTTTTGTTGATAATAGAACTATGACTAGGACCCAGGGGCACTCAAGATCGAGGGTATCAATTACTAAGAGTTCTGATACTCGGATCATCAATGGGAATCCCAGTCTCCGCTGAGTGGTACATTTACTTCTGATTTGGGAGAGCTACTTCAAAATAGCTGCCGTTGCTGTGGTTTTGGAATTCTAGAAAGCAAGGTGCTGGGTGTGCAATGTTTTAAAAATTGCCCATTAAATCATCTTAATGGTAACTACTAAGAGAATGGTCCTAAAGGTGAAGACCCTGTTGAGGGTAGTTCACGCTTTGGTGTGTCACCTCCCTTCTTTATTTTCTTCTTTCCTGATGCCCCTGGCCAACGTCCTTGTATATTCAGCTTCACACCATGACCATAAGCAATAGATCATCCCAAAAGGCTGCTGCAAGACGAGCCTAAAAACAGATAAGACAAGGCAAGAGACACCAAGGAAGGACAAGGTGGGGTAGAAAAGACCCAGGGGATCCTAAAAGCTGAGAATTAAGAGAAAACTAGGGATTTAGAAACAAGAGATCCTAAGAATCTGTATATGGTCCTCGACTGGGAAATTCAGAAATCAAGCACGTAGCCAGCACAGCAAACACAAAGCACTATGGCAAAAAATGCTTGAAACAGTGGTATTTACCAATCTCAAGGCGAAACTAGCTTGGAACTCTTGGAACAGAACTACAGGGAGCACCATTCTTACTGCATATTGTGAAGAGCAGGTCAGCAATGTTAGGGTCCAGGCTAGTGTCTTTAAAAGGTTAGAGATGAAAGAGGGATGTGAGTCTGTCCTGGTCACTTCACTGCCAAACAAGCTCCTGGAAGAAGCACTGAAATGCGCACTAAGGAGATATCTCCACAGGATGGGTTTCATGCTAGTGGAAACCAAAGCAATGAGCTAACAGGCTTAATCTTCAAATGAGGGAAATGTTGGGGGCAGGAGGATGTGGGCATTCCGGGGCTTCCCGGCACACCCGAGTGATGCTGTGCTCCCTGGGGCCTCGGTACCAGGTCTGATCACTTCATTCTTTGGGAGAACACCCCACACAGCTGCTCAATACACAGGCCGTTAGGTTGGAGTTTTTAACATTTAGCTCCAAGGCTGTCTCCGGCCACTTCTTGCTCTTTCCTTTAACACTGACCACCTTGTTCCCTTTCGTGCCTGGCACAGAGCTGAGCCATGTGCATTGAAACCCGCATCCTTTGTGCAACTCGGGAAACCCGAGGCTAATATCTAGGGGCCTTTTTGTTTCTCTCACCTCTCACCATGGTGACCTGCCAACTTCTCTGCGTTCTCCTGGGCTTTCGTCATGCCCCAGATAGATCGCTACCCTTTCCTTTCTTGTTGTGGGATGCTAAGGGTGAGCCCTGCAGCGCACTGGTGCTGGCTTTGGAGGTGGCTGGTTAGCATCTGACCCTGGCACAGCAGCCCAGTGATACTGTGCCAGATCAGAGTTGTTGTTACCTCAGCTGCTCATAAAGGAGCCCATTGATTTTTTTAGGCTGCTACCCTGACTTCGCAAGGTCATTTCTGGGGTTTCATTCAGTTTCTTTAAATATACTTTTTCTGTTTCTTTTCCTATTAGACCTTGTGATCCTCAGGTACCCAGTGTACTGATTACCCCCGATGTTAGCCCCTGACAGCAGGCGGCCACAGTTCTGTTAATTATGTCTCCAGGCTTAGGAATTCTCTTAGAAAGGCATCCATTCACCCACCTCGAACTCTTGGTCTGAAAAGAGGCTGCAGGCGTGCTTCTCTTCCCTTGAGCTCTGGAAATCTAATCTTCTGGCCTAGAATCTTAAAGTTGGTATGCTGTGCCTTAAAGGCATATGATGGAAGAGCCAGGTACTCACTGCCTTCTACACTAATGGGTGAAGTCACAGTTAATGCAGCTCAAGTTGAGGACTGGAGACCTGACCAGTCACAGGGGCCAACTGGGAAAGTATTAGCAGACGCATTCTGGGTAGACTTGTAGCGGTCTTAGGCCCTACTCTTGTCCTTTCATCCCCCTGGCCCATCCTTTAGCCCCGACAGAGACTGCAGCTTTCCATGGAGAGTTAACTAAAGATGAAGAGGAGCCATGGTTAATTTCTTCCCATTGGGGTGGCTGGGAAAGACGGTAGTATAAGCTACAAGGGGCTGGGTTTTCCAGAGAAGTAGGCTCTAGTCAGTTATAATATTTACACCATGAGTGACTGGACCTTTGTTTTTCATCCATAAAATGGGAGAACCATCTATTTCTTGTTTGAAGTGAAGCCAAGAGTATTAATTGTGCAATATTTTCCCCAAAGGTTTGGTATTCCATGGAGACAAGCGCTGTGTGCATATATGTGATCACACAAGAGATGTAGACATACAGATAATCCCTCGTTGATTGTTTCAAGATACTGAAAGAAATGAATTATGGGTAAGGAGAACTGTCGAGCAGGGATTTTGGTCAATTTGTAGGTACTTTAAAGCAAAAGTGATGGATGCGGGAAAAGAAATCAATGGAAAATATCAATAGGAACTTCCCTGTAAATACAATATCCTAACAGCCCAACTACTCATCAAAAATGCTGTATATCTGTAATGTGGGCAAATTAAAGGGGGAAATAAAATCTTTGCATATAAGTAACAAAAATAAAGTAAAGCATGCTGTTAGCCTCACAAGTGATGAGGCAAGCATATGGGAAACAAATACAATTTGCCCTGGTCAGTGTTAGAGCTGACTTATCTGGTCTACAGTTACGCTCATAAATGTATCAGCGCAGAAGATGTTTCTGTGTTGCTGCTGGTGGCTTTCTAACAGTCCTGTACGACAGCAGGCAGGCTCCCTGTGAATCGGAGAGGAAGCTGGCTCAGAGACTTCCCACAGGATCCTGGGATGTGCACACAGGCGGGTTGGGACTTAAGCCCGGGCCATACTTCTTCAGCCGGGGCACCTCCTATTACCATCGCACCCTTGCTCTGGGAATTAGGTATTTTCTTTGAGACCGCAGTTCTATTTGAGTACCCTGTACCCTCTCTTCCAAGAATCTGTTTCCATTGGTCCCTCTTCAAAGACTGCTGACCAAGGCCCATTTAATAACTCATCTCTGTAAATAAGACTTTCCTCCTAAGTCAGGAAATTCCTCTGGACTGCCCCTCATGGTGATGTCTCATTTGGCTCTGGCAAGTCTCCAAACCCCCTCCTCAGCTGATCTTTTTTTTATTTTTTTTTTATTGATTAAGGTATTACGTACTAGAATGTGTCCTTACCCCCCCCCATTGCCCCCCGCCAAACCCCCATTCATGCCCTCACCCTCCTGGTGTCTGTGTACATTGGTTGGGCTTATATGCATGCATACAAGTTCTTTGGTCGATCTCTCCCCCTTACCCCCACTATCCCCTAACTTCCCTCTGAGTTTTGACAGTCTGATCGATGCTTCTCTGTCTCTGGATCTGTTTTTGTTCATCAGTTTATGTTGTTCATTATATCCCACAAGTGAGTGAGATCATGTGATATTTATCTTTCTCTGACTGGCTTATTTCATTTAGCATAATGCTCTCCAGTTCCATCGATGCTGTTGCAAATGGTAAGACTTCCTTCTTTTTTACCGCAGTGTAGTATTCCATTGTGTAGATGTACCACCATTTTTTAATCCACTCATCTCTCATGGGCACTTAGGCTGTTTCCAGATCTTAGCTATGGTAAATTGTGCTGCTATGAACATAGGGGTGCATATATCCTTTCTGATTGGTGTTTCTGATTTCTTGGGATATATTCCTAGAAGTGGGATCACTGGGTCAAATGGGAGTTCCATTTTTAGTTTTTTGAGGAAACTCCATACTGTCTTCCACAGTGGCTGCACCAGTCTGCATTCCCACCAGCAGTGCACGAGGGTTTCTTTTTCTCCGAATCCTCGCCAGCACTTGTCGTTTGTTGATTTGTTGATGATAGCCATTCTGACAGGTGTGAGATGGTACTGCATTGTCATTTAGATTTGCATCTCTCAGATGATTAGTGACTTTGGGTATTTTTCATATGTCTCTTGGCCTTTCTTATGTCCTCTTTCAAAAGTATCTATTTAGGTCTATTGACCATTTTTTTGATTGGTTGTTTATCTTCCTTTTGTTAAGTTGTATGAGTTCCCTGTAAATGTTGGAGATTAAACCCTTGTCGGTGATAAACATTGGCAACTATGTTCTCCCATGCAGTGGGAGTTCTTATTGTTTTGTTGATGGTTTTTTGCTGTAAAGAAGCTTTTTATTTTGATGTAGTCCCATTTGTTTATTTTTTCTTTAGTTTCCATTGCCCTAGGAGCTGTATCAGTGAAGATATTGCTTCAGCGTATGACTGAGATTTTGCTGCCTGTGGATTCCTCTAATATTTTTATGGCTTCCCATCTTATGTTTAAGTCTTTTATCCATTTTGAGTTTCTTTTTGTTAACGGTGTAAGTTGGTGTTCTAGTTTCATTTTTTTGCATGTTTCTGTCCAATTTTCCCAACACCATTTATTGAAGAGACTGTCTTGACTCCATTATATGTTCTTTCCTCTTTTGTCAAATATTAATTGAGCATAGTGGTTTGGGTCGATGTATGGGTTCTCTATTTATTTCATTGGTCTATATGTCTGTTCTTGTGCCAGTACCAGACTGTTTTGAGAACAGTGGCTTTGTAATACAGCTTGATATCTGGTATTGAGATCCCTCCTACTTTGTTTTTCTTTCTCAGGATTGCTGCAGCTATTTGGGGTCTTTCTTCATTCCAGATGAATTTTTGGAAAGTTCATTCTAGGTCTGTGAAATATGCCATTGGTATTTTAATGGGGAGTGCATTAAATCTACAGATTGCTTTGGATGGTATGGACATTTTAATGATGTTGTTTCTACCAATCTATGAACATGGTAGGTTCTCCCATATGTTTATGTCTTCCACTATCACTTTTTTCAGTGTCCTGTAGTTTTCCAAGTACTGGTCTTTTACCTCCTTAATTAAGTTTATTCCTAGGTATCTTAATTTTTTTTGTTGTGATGGTAAATGGGGTTGATTTTTAATCTCTCTTTCTGTAAGTTCACTATTGGTGTATAAAAATTCCATAGATTTCTTGGGATTAATTTTGTAACCTGCTACATTGCTGAATTCATTTATTAAATCTAATAATTTTTTGATGGAGTCTTTAGGGTTTTCTATGTACAGTATCATGTCATCTGCAAATAAGGACAGTATTACTTCTTCTTTTCCAATTTGGATACCTTTTATTTCTTCTTCTTGCCTAATTGCTATGGCTAGCATTTCCAGTACTATGTAAAACAGGAGGGGTGAGAGTGGGCATCTCTGTCTTGTTCCTGTTCTTAGGAAAAATGGTTTTAGTTTTTGCCCATTGAGTATGATGTTGGCTATAGGTTTGTCATATAAGACTTTTGTTATGTTGAGGTATGACCCCTCTATTCCTACTTTCCTGAGGGTTTTTATCAAGAAAGGGTGTTGGATTTTGCCAAATGCTTTTTCTGCATCAATTGATATGACTATGTTATTTTTATCTCTCAATTTATTTATGTGCTGTACCACGTTTATTGATTTGCGGATATTGTACCATCCTTGCATCCCTGGGATAAATCCTACTTGGTCATCGTGTATGATCTTTCTGGTGTACTGCTGGATTCGATTTGCTAAGATTTTGTTGAGGATTTTGGCATCTATGTTCATGAGGGATATTGGCCTGTAATTCTCTTTCTTTGTAATGTCTTTATCTGGTTTTGGTATTAGGGTAATGCTTCTTCATAGAATAAGCTTGGAAGTGTTCCTTACTCTTGAATCTTTTGGAATAGTCTGAGGAGAATAGGTTTTAGTTCTTCTTTGAATGTTTGGCAAAACTCCCCTGTGAAGCTGTCTGGCCCCAGGCTTTTGTTTGTTGGAAGTTTTTTCATGACTGTTTCAATTTCTTCCATAGTTATAGGCCTATTGAGATTATTAGATTCTTCCTGATTGAGTTTTAGAAGGTTGTATTTTTCTAGGAATATGTCCATTTCCTCTAGGTTGTCTAGTTTGTTGGAATAGAGTTGTTCATAGTATTTGTTAACAATCCTTTGTATTTCTGTGGGGTCTGTTGTGATTTCTCCTCTTTCATTTCTGATTTTGTTTATTTGGGTCCTCTCTCTTTGCTTCTGGGTGAGTTTGGCTAGAGGCTCATTAATCTTGTTTATCCTTTCAAAGAACCAGCTCTTGGTTTCATTTATCTTTTGTATTTTTTTTTTTTTTGGTCTCTATGTCATTTATTTCTGCTTTGATCTTTATTATCTCCTTTATTCTGCTCACTCTGGGCTTTTCTTGTTGCTCTCTTTCTAATTCTTTAAGTTGTAGAGTAAGATGATTTATTACCATTTTTTATTGTTTTTTGAGGTAGGCCTTTAGAGCTATAAACTTCCCTCTCAGAACTGCATTTATTGTGTCCCATAGATTTTGGATTATTGTGTTTTCATTGTCATTCATTTCCAGGGTGTTTTTAATTTCTAATTTGATCTCTTTGGTAACCCAATCATTGTTTAATAGCATGCTATTCAGCTTACAAGTGTTTGAATTTGTTTGATTGTTGTATTGTAGTTTATTTCTAATATTATGCCAATTGTGGTCTGAGAAGATGCTTGATATGATTTCAATCTCCTTGAATTTGGAGAGACTTTGCCTGTGACCCAATATGTGGTCTAAATGTCCCATGTGCACTTGAGAAGAATGTGTATTCCATGACTTTGGGGTGAAATGTTCTGAAGATGTCAATTAAGTCCATCTGATCTAGTGAGTCATTTAGGATTGTTGTGTCTTTGCTGATTTTTTTGTCTAGAGGATTTATCCAGTGATAACAAGATCAGGAGTTTTTATGTATTTGGGTGCTCCTACATTGGGTGCATACATGTTTACAAGGGTTATATTCTGTTGTATTATTCAGCTGATCTCAGAGCAGCTTCTGAGCCAGCCAAGAAATTCTGCTCATTGACTAATCACAGCTAATCGCACAGAAGAGTGATATGAAAGAAGTAAGTCGGGAGCTGCCTAAACCAATGCACACTAAACCCCTTGTGACTACATAGTTTCCCCTTTCACCTGCCGGCCAGCACTGGTAGAAATAATTCAGATTTTCCTGCTGAGCTCGTCGATTATTTTTCCATTAACATCTACAGTGAGAAATAACTCTTAAGAGGGATTTTTAATTTATACTTAGTTTTTCGGGGTCTCCTCTTTTATGCTCTTCCTCTCTAGTTATTGAACTCTTTGCACACTCTTTCTCTCAGGTTGTTAGAATTCTTCTCAATTAATTAATTCCCCCACTCTCACTTGCCAATATAACTAGGACCCTTGGCTCTCTGACAGGCCTGGGTGCCAGGTTGAGGATGCTGTTACATATGCAGGCTAGAAAATACACCTACATTATTACCATTGAGTCCATTCTTTATCCTGTTTAGGTCTAGGGGGAAATTACCTTCTATCCCATACCCATCATAATTTTTTCTGACACATGGAAACTGAAGAGGGGAGCAATGGTAAGGATTTTGGGTTTTGTTTTGATTGTGTGTGAATAAGTTATTTCAATCCAATAAGATCTAAACTCATACTACAGACCCCCCTGCCAGTGTGGCTGTATTCTCTGTTCTACAATCAACAAAAGATGACAGGGGCAAGTTTCAGCACCAGAAGACAGCAAACAGCTTTTGTTGGCAACCTTACTTGCTAACTGGCAACTCCAGGAAACAAGGCTCCCAGGTCATCTACAGACAGGCGGGAGCTGAGAGTTAGAAAGGAAACACAAAGAGAGGGCTGACTTCATTGCCACAGGACCCTTCCCTATGCACATCCCACTCTCCAGAATCCATCCCGCCTCTCATCACCCAACCTGGTAGTGGGGTCAGATTGTAAAAAATAAAAAATAATAATGAGAAGCATTTATATTTCCTGACTATGCTCAATGGAAAGGACCTCAGGACAGCCCCTGTGGCAACAGAAGTTAGTAAACATTAGTAAACATCTGCCCTCTACAGCAGCCATCACCAACTTTTCAAACCTCATGGACCACCAGTTGTCTGCGAACCACCAGTTGGTGACCACTGCTCTACAGCACCCTAGCCAGTGTGGGAGCATCTGATACCAGTAAAGAATGAAGCACATTGCCAAAACCAGTTTGGCTCAGTGGATAGAGCGTCGGCCTGTGGACTGAAAGATCCCAGGTTCGATTCCGGTCAAGGGCATGTACCTGGGTTGTGGGCACATCCCCAGTAGGGGATGTGCAGGAGGCAGCTGATCGATGTTTCTCTCTCATCGATGTTTCTAACTCTCTATCTCTCTCCCTTCCTCTCTGTAAAAAATCAATAAAATATGTTTTATGCCGGGAGCCGGTCCATGCTTGCTGTTTCAAGGGACCTGGCATATATGGCATACTGTTCTTAATATGTTTGCTCACCTTCTTGGCACTATGTGTTTTAACCAAGGTCGCCTCTCTGAGAAAGGTTGTTTCCCCAGGTAGGGATTTTTCCCTGAAGTTAGGGAGGGGATGAAACTCCTTAACTAAGTGTCAGGCAGGTAGTTAATCACTTTAACTACAAACAATCATGCTTAAGCTACATAATCTTTACTCCCTGGAATGGAGATAAGAAACGCCGTAACCTTTGTAATAGAAATTGACAGGATTAAAATCAACTGGTATAAATACGGATGTAACAAGACAATAAACACCAGAACTTCGCTGGAGATCCAGACCAGAACTTCGCTGGAGATCCTGGCTAGAGATCCTGGCTAGGCTGCTGATCAACTGAACACTGTCTCCGTGTCCTTCCTTCTTCGCCGACTCTGTCTACGCCTTTGGGAACCCCTGGACCTGCTGGGGTTGGACCCCAGCACTGATAAAGTGAATGGTAAACTGAGATTATGATATGAGCTAGAAAGTTGTGTCATATGAGAAGGCAGATGGCAGGAGAGAAATTAATAATAAATGAGAGATGAGGTAGAGATATTTATGTCAGACCTTCCCTAATATTGTTGATTGTCAACCAGAATAAGAATAACCTTGAGAGATAAAGGCTTCCTGATGGGTAGGAAAAGAAGTCTCTTTTAAGAAAAGGCACATTCTACTTTTAGCCTTACTTTGAATGTTTTCCAAATTGTTATTGAAAACCATCTCTTAACCTCTCCTCTCTTCCTTTCTTCATTCACTAAATCTTTATTGAGCACCTTCCATATAGCAAAGCAGTATTCTATGTTCTGGGACACAGCACACAAAAACCCATGTCCTCAATCTATCAAAACAAGTTAACTTATTTAATTACCATGTACAATTAGAGATTATTATTTTTAACAGATTCACCAGAAATTTGCTTTACTCAAACTTCAAAATATTCTCCTTTTGAAAATCTTTGCTCAAAGGTGAAAATCTGTTCCAAGTTGAAAATTAAAGTCAATGTACAATTACACAGAGTAAAAATAGTTATATTTATTTATATAGGGTAGCACTTTGTTGCCTTAATTAAAAATCTATACTAATAAAAGGGTAATATGCTAATTAGACCAGACATCTTCCAGACGTCCTTCTGGAAAAGCCATGGTGGTGGGGCCCGAGGCAGAGGTGGTTAGGGGTGATCAGGCAGGCAGGCAGAGACAATTAGGGGCAATCAGGCAGGCAGGGGAGCAGTTAGGGGCATCATGCAGGCAGGCAGAGTGGTTAGGGGCAATCAGGAGGAAGGCAAGTGAATGGTTAGGAGCCAGTGGTCCCAAATTACAAGAGGGATGTCCGACTGCCAGTTTAGGTCCAATCCCACAGGGGTCCCAGATTGGAGAGGGTGCAGGCCGGTCTGAGGGACCCCTTTCCTCCCCCCCCCCCCATTGCACGAATTTTATGCACCAGGCCTCTAGTAATATATATTACTTTATTACATTTACATATATATGAATACAATAAAGTATGGTATAACTTAATACATTATAAAATGCCAATATATCATCAGATAATAAAACTAAGGTTATGAAAAATATGTACATAAATTATAAAAATAATTTAGGTTATTCTAGCTCAAATATGTAAAAAAGGCATTTATGTACTAAAAATTATTGTTTTGTGAATCCAGCTAAAAATTTGTTATACAGTATGGCCTGTTCCCTCCACTCTCTGAAAAAACAAAATTTAGACTAATGTCTGATATAAATAATGAGTGAACATTGGTTTAAAATAGACTGAGAATATAGCGTCAGTACACCTGATGTTATAAGTAGTATCTCTAATCCTGATCCAAATATACCATTGCTGAATAAGACTTTCAAATAAGGTGATGCAAGCTGGTCTAATTTTCTACTCTGTGCCACACATGGTGGCCCTCATAATTCATACCTGGGGAAAGGCAAGAGAAGTCTGAAACCAGATAAGCCTCAGTGCATTAGGGAAAGTGCCAATTACAGAACATGTATTATCAACAAGTAATCATGAGTGCATTAGTGCATAGTTGAGAAGGAAAATAATTTGGCTTAAGAGGATTAGAAATCCCCAGTTCCTACTGAAAAGTAATTCAACCACATAACAAAATAAACAAATTCAATAATATTTGAAGTTTATGAACAAAATAGGAGGGGAGAACTAACTGTGCTGATACATACAAAGCTTTGTTCTCGGAGCTTCTGAAAAAAAATGTACTTTTCAGAAACTGGCCTCTGGCGCCCGAACAGGGACCCCTAGATGTAACAAGACAGCTAGAGACAGAACTTAGAAGACAGAACCAAGAGAGACAGAACCTAGGCACAGAACCTACACAGAAAGTTCTCTAGAGACAGAAGAACTTCGATGGAGAGAACATGGCAAAAGATCCTGGACTGAACCTGACTACAGGAATTGGCAAGAGAACCTGACTAGAACCTGGTGACTGAACCTGGCTGGATGGACAGAACCTGGCTGGAGAACCTAGCGAGGGAACATGGCTACAGAACCTGGCTGGAGAACCTGGAGAACCTAGCAAGAGAACATGGACACAGAACCTGGCTGGAGATCCTAACCAGAACTTCACTGGAGATCCAGACCAGAACTTCGCTGGAGATCCTAACCAGAACTTGGCTAGAGATCCTGGCTAGGCTGCTGATCAACTGAATGCTGTATCTGTGTCATTCCTTCTTCGTCGACTCCGTCCACACCTTTGGGGACCCCTGGACCTGCTGGGGTTGGACCTCAGCATCTGGCGCCAGAACAGGGACCCCTGGGTAAGCGCCCCGCACTCAGGATGGATAGAACTCCACTGTAGGAAGAGGGTGGATAGTCTTTGTCGACTCCGTCCACACCTTTGGGAACCCCTGGAACAGGATTCCCCTAGGTAAGCCCCCCCGCCATTGAGAACCCCACACTCGGGACGGATAGGACTCCACCAGGGTACTGCAGACCCCCCTATAGAGGATAAGTAGGGTAAGAAGGTGGATAGTACAGAACTTAGATTGAGAAGATGTGCCATACTGAGTACAAAGAAAGAAGACTCTGTATTGATCTTTAGATTAAGAAGATGTGCCATACTGAGTCTAAAGAAATAAGACTCTGTATTGATCTTTTAACACATATGCTTGCTAGCAGAGGAATTAAGGTTACTCCCAGTCAGACAGAACGTTTTATACAAGAAGTATGTCCATGCTTTTCAGAGGAAGGAAAGGTAAATGTAAAGGCATGGGAGGAGGTAGGCCCAAGGAGCCTTATCCTTAACCCCACTGCAGCCTTTCCACCCCGAGAAAGTGCAGGATTGGCAAGTTCTCCCTGGGGTGATAGATCAGGACTCAAGTAATAGAAGAAAGTGCCAATCCTACTCTTAAAATGGATACAAGAGAGCATTTCAGGTTTTTCTTTTTAATGCCTGCTTTTAAAAAATAAAAAAGGGAGAATTTGCCGGGAGCCGGTCCATACTTGCTGTTTCAAGGGACCTGGCATATATGGCATACTGTTCTTAATATGTTTGCTCACCTTCTTGGCACTATGTGTTTTAACCAAGGTCTCTGAGAAAGGTTGTTTCCCCAGGTAGGGATTTTCCCCTGAAGTTAGGAAGGGAATAAAACCTCTTAACTAAGTGCCAGGCCGGTAATTAATCACTTCAACTACGAACAATCATGCTTAAGCTACATAATCTTTACTCCCTGGAATGGAGATAAGAAACGCCCTAACCTTTGGAATAGAGATTGATAGGATTGGAATCAACTGGTATAAATACAGATGTAACAACACAGAAGTTAGAAGACAGAACCTACATAGAACCTAGAGACAGAAGAACTTCGCTGGAGAGAACATGGCAAAAGATCCTGGACAGAAACTGGCCACAGAACCTAGAGACAGAACCTAGCGAGAGAACCTGGCTGAAGAACCTAGAGACAGAACCTGGCTACAGAACCTGGATAGAACATGGCAAGACTATGCCATGGTGACTGAACCTGGCTGGAGAACCTGGACAGAACCTGGCTGGAGAACCTAGTGAGGGAACATGGCTACAGACCCTGGCTGGAGAACCTAGCAAGAGAACATGGACACAGAACCTGGCTGAAGATCCTAACCAGAACTTCGCTGGAGATCCAGACCAGAACTTGGCTGGAGATCCTGGCTAGAGATCCTGGCTAGGCTGCTGATCAACTGAACACTGTCTCCGTGTCCTTCCTTCTTCACCGACTCCATCTACGCCTTTGGGAACCCCTGGACCTGCTGGGGTTGGACCCCGGCAATTTAAAAAAAAAAAAAAAAAGAATGAAGCACTTACTTGATTGGTTTTTAATGGAAGACTATCAAATGCTTCATTTTAATCTAATATTCTAAACCCAATTTGGTCACAAATAGAGGATAAATTATTTGTAATGCATATTTTGTCAATAAACACTGCATTTTAAAATAAGTTTAGATTTATAAAAAAGTTGCAAAGATAACACAGTGTTTGCATGAACCTCCCACACAGTTTCTATGGATCAATTTTAACATGTAGCCGAGTTTAAACTAACACTTTAAATAGAACCAAACCAGACTTTTAGAACTTTTTAGGCTTAACTTTCAGCAAAATCTCTTTTCTTCAGAGCTAGAGTCCTTAACTCTGACCCAATGTTCAGTCCCCTCTCGAGCTTTTAACTGCCCTGACCACTGTAGCAGGGATTTAAGTATACCCAGCCCCATAGTGTGGCCTCAGCCACAGTTTCCAGCCCTGGGCCCCAGCTCTGAACACATTGGGCATCTACCTCATTTCATAGGAGGAGTGTGCATCTTAAGCCGCCCTCAGAACATCTGACTCAAGAGCTGTGTGCTTACCTCCCAGCATAAGGAATGACTCAGTCCCTGGGTCTTGATTTTCGTCTGTCTTTTCTTTGTTCTCAGGAGCCCTGCCTGTCTCCTGCTACAGACCATCATGGATTCTCGATGCTGTGTGGGGGCCTGGATCACTATTTTCTTAAAATGAGGCCGGTTGGCACCACACTGCCAAGCCACACTTTGCAGGTTTGTGTCCTGACTGCTGGACAGGACTTCCTCCTGATCCCTGCTCTCAGATGAACGACTCTAGGCCCCTGTCCAGACCCTTCCAGGGTCTCTCCAACCTGCTGACACTTGACACTGACCAGGCCTGCTTCATCACAGTACAAGTTATGTTAATACTCTTTTAAGTCACTTTTATACAAAAAAATTACCGCCTGTTATTTTCTAGGCTCCATTATTGAAGTTTATGGAGATGAAGAATGAAACCTTTCTTTCATGGGGCTCATAGTCTAGCAGAAAAGGTCAGCTTGACAAGTGAGATTTTCCTTGAAACAGAGTAGGAAGTTAGCCCAGGGTAAATGAATAGGTAGGACTTAATCCCTGAAAAGGGACACATCAGAATAAAAACAGATGTGAAGATAAAAATAAAAATAAACTCTGCATTTTGGATGTCCATATTTGAAATAAATATAGATGTCTATGATCAGTATAGAAGCCTGGGGCTAGGAGAGATGTGAGGACTGAATTTATGAGGTTATTCGAATACAGAGGTAAATTGCATCTTAAGGCCAAGAGACCATGGGTAGAAGGAGAAGAACGTTAAAGAGAGTCTAGATGAAATAAACACTTAAGGGATAAGAGGGTCGATACTGAATAATTTTAAAAAGCATCCTTCCCACTTGAAGCATGTGGAGCATGACGGGGAGCTGTGTCTCCAGATTCTCTCTTCCCGGCACCTCAGCTCTCTTCCTGTAGTGCACCGTGCACGGGCACGTAGCTGAGGGGGGAGGAGGGATCGTTCTCTGATGTTGCTTAAAAAGAGCAAGAAAACCAAGTATCATGACCTCTGCTCAGGCCTAGGAATATGTATTCTCCTCTGAGTCTGGATATTGATGAAGTTCAAGGAGAACTTGAGAAGCGAGGCACATCCACAGTCCTACGTAGACTCCCCCATCCTGTCCATAATGTGGGATGGGATCTAGGTAACTAGGGGCATTCTGGGGGAAACAGGCTGTGCTCCTGCAACAGGGGCTCCCTGGGAATCATCGAGGGGCAACTGGAACTGGGAAGAGTGAGTGGGAACTGGCAAATCCCAGCTTCTCAAAAAGATTCCAATACAATGAGGATCCCCAAATAACCAAATGAGTAAAGGGTAAACTTTAGAGCCTGTCCTTAGGAACTAGAGAAAGAAGCATGTGTGACTGGTACCCAGCAAGAAAGAAAAACAGCCAAACACTGAAGGTGTGACGGTAATAAGCGCGCCCAGAAGGATAAAACGCGCCTGGGAGCTTCCGTGTTTACTTGCGCTGGATTAACTGAGCTGTGATTAATAGTGAATTTTGTTTCAAAGCTCCTGATATGGAAAACGCAGTGTGATTGTTGTTTTGTGGATCCCATCAGCGCCAGATTTCAAGACTAATCTACAACATATTTGTGAACCTTACTTGTTTCCCTGCGAAATTTGAGAACACATTCTAGGCTGCTTTTACATTTCTTATTTGAAAACATGAGTTTTAAAAGCCTTCTGTCTCCAGCAATAGGTGGGGCATTCTCACTGGGCTCTGGAGCCACTGCTGTCCAACTGATAATGGAGGATTCTCTCATAAAGGTATTTCTAAGGAGCCCAGATGAGTCGGTGGGGGTAGCTAAAAACTTCACCAGAGACTCCCTCTATCATGATAGCAGAGCAGCCCGAAGCCTTGATAAGCCACCTTGCATATACGCGATTAGATATTCTGAACAAATTCACTTGGAGGCAAAATACAGGAGCAGACCCATCCCTGCTGGCAATGGGACCCACTGTGCTGGTGGTGGGGAGCTGGGGGAGAGATGGCTGAAATGGAAGGAAGTCTGAGACATGCACAAGACCATTCCTTCTGGAACGCAAAATTTTCTTACCACACTGGAAGGCTTTCACATTATTTGTCCTACAATGTTTCTGCAATCTAGTGCCCTAGTAATAAGGAAAGAAGTTTTATTATCTCATTTGATCTTTTTAACATTCCTATAAAGAACTAATATCAACATGTCCAATTTTCAGAAGGAAAAGCAGAAACTTATTTAACTAGCAAATATGTATTGAGTACCTAGTAAGTACTGATATCTACTATGTGTAGGACATGATATTTGCTCTTTTGCAGTTTGCAAAAGTGAGAGAGGCAATTAACAAGCAAGTAATAGTGCTAAAGGATAATGGGTTTGTTCACACTCTTTGCTGCTGCTCTCTCATGTCGTTCCCTACGAGGCACTTCCCTGATTCCATTCACTGTTGATGTTGTTGTTTTTTATCTCACTGAGACCAAACTTGGATATATGATGTGCTTTGACCAATGAACCATGAGTAGAAGTGATCTATGCTACATCTAGACAAAAATGTAAAGAACCAGTGTGTAGTTTTTCCCTATTCCTCACGAATTGGGTGCCCAAGGTAGGGACAGCTTTTCCTACCTGTCCTCAAATGAAGACAGCCCTCCCACAGTCAAGGTTAGTGAGACAAGAATGAGAAATAAACCCTTTGTTCCGGAAGCCACTAAGACTTGGGGATGACCTGCTATTGCAGCACAATCTAGTGAAATCTGAATAGTACAATGGCCGTGTTTTTGTGTTGTGGTAGGGGATGGAAGAGGACTTTTGAGATGGTCTCAAGAGCTTGTATCAGGAGCTAACATATTTTTTAACCAGCCTATGGTCACTGTATGTCCAACATAGTAAATAAGTTTCCTCAAGCCTGTTTAGGCCATTTCTCCACAAATGATACTGTATTCATAAAATGGCTGGATTCTGAGTGAAATTCACAGAACACATAATGGAAAGGTTTATAACTGAATTTCCATGCAGTTTCATGAAAATTCTGATGATTCACCAAACATTTATGTTTGTATTGATTCGAAAGCATCTTTTGTCTCAAAATCTTTGTTCCTTAATTTTAATCTGTAAGTCTGTTCAGGAAAATGGAATCCATATGTTTCTTATTCATTTACACTTACTTCATCAAAATACAATTTTAAAGAATCACTTGATTTTTTAATGTCTTAAAGTCATATTTTCCTTTCCAAATTGGGAAGCTGTCTTCCCCATGGTCTGCACCTCAAAGAAAGAGGAAGTCTTGATCCTTTTGGGATACGGTGTGGTCCCCAGTTCAGATGACTCTCTCTTGGCCACAGTGAAAATTTCTCCAAATGCGGTTCTCTTATCATTATGAAACTGAAATCTGCCAAGTGAGATCACAGTGTCCAGCCACTGGAACAAGAATGTATTCCTTTAAGGAAAAAAAAAAAAATGCAAAGTCAGAGTCTAACATTTCCCAGGCACTATTTTTTTCAGACATGTAATATGTTTATTTATTTTTTTGCAACCAGGTCAGCTTCAATATTTCATACCTTATTTCTAGCTGATAGGAAAAGTACTTTTGAATCTTTCATCTTTAATATTTGGGAAAACGTCAAACATTTTAACCATAGTATAACAGCCCTTTGTGCTTCACCCTAGCTTATTCTTTTACTCTCCCTTAACACCAAACCATGTGCAATGCCTCACATGACCATTTCTGCTCCTTTGCAAATGCAGGTCTTACAGCTGGAATGGTTTTATGCCCCTAGTCAACCAGGTGCTGTTGGACTCTTTCTTACAGATTCTGCTGAAAGGCTTCCTTCTCCTCTGATTTCCATGCAATTACGAGCCTTGTCATCAGTGCTCACACATGTCCATGCAAATGCTTCCGATTAACACTTACCTCATGGTGTTATAATTGTTCACATAATCTCCTCCAATAGATTTTGACCCATTTGAGGGGGGAAAAAAACAAAAGCAGGCTTTATTTGATATTGTTTCTTTCTCATTTTCAGAACAACAGTCCTCAATGAGCATTAATGCTGAATAAATGGTGAAATACATGCACAGCTAAATGACACTTAATACTCGTTACTGTATCTTTACTGCAATGAGAAAACATGTTTTGGGTTGGGGAAGTGAGGTTCAAAATTGAACCTATAACAAAAAAAATCACAATTTAGCATTCTTTTAAATTAATATAAAGAGAGAGAGATCCAAGATGGTGGCAGAGTAGGTGAAAGTTACATTCACTCCTGAGACCACACTGCAATTACAACATAAGTATAGAACAATAAGCCTGAATCATCAACTGAAGACTAGCTGAAAAGAAGAATTATAACCAAGGTTTACCAAAGGAGCTGCATCGAAGCTGCTGGTCAGTGTGGAGATGCTGAACTACCTCAGCTTCAAAGGTTTCTTCTGAAGAGTGTGGGTCACAACTCATACCAGGCTCCCTAGCCCAGAACACCAGGGCTAGGAAGAGGTACCCACCCATCTGGCTGTGAAAATCAGTGAGGATTCCCTCCACCAGGGAGAGACAGGAGTTTGCTAAAAACATAGGTGACCTCTTAAAAGGCCAGCACACTCATCTTGGGCTGCAGCAGAGGGAGGGCAAAATGGACCAGAGTCCTGTGAGGAGAGACTGGGTTTTGTGGCTCTGGGGAAAGAGCTGAGGGGACAGCCCTCAGGGTCCTGTGCTGAGTCCCTCTCTCCCACTGCAGACACCACCTTTCTTGGGTGGAGCACTCCTACAGCATCATCCTGGGGGATGCAATAGCCCCATCCTGTTGATTCCTTGACCCCACCCTGCAAAGCTCACACCCTATGCAGAGTCAGCTGTCTGGGCCAGAGTGTAGATGTCTGAACAAACTCAGGCGGGGAGTCAGTTACTAAGTTGTGTTGCTCTGGAATGGGGATATTTCCCCAAAATTCCCATGAGCTTGGCTAGTGCCTCCTCCTCATGGGAGTTCAGCTTGCCGCACCCACAGGGCTCCTGCTCCCAACTTCAAACTCCTGTGACCTCACTCTGTCAAGCACAGGCTCTCCAGGGGGTCTGGGCAGAATCTGGGACAGATTGAATTGTGTGGCTCTGGAGCAGGGGCCACTGCCCCTCCCCCCATACCTTTCTGTGGGTTTGACTTCCCCCCATGAGAGATCTACTAATCCCATCTTCCCAACTCCCAATGACCCTATCCTGCTAAGCTTGAGCCCCCAGAAAGTTTCTGCAGAATCTGGGACAGACTGGGTTATGTGGCTCTAGGACAGGCCATTTCTCCCTTGAGCAACGGACAGATGAAGAGCTCTCTTCACTAATAAATCTTGGTCAGTTTGAGCCTCATGAACTCTGTTGGCCTTACACTGATGGCTCCCTGAGACCCCCGCCCCACCACAAAGGTTTGAAGGCACCTGGCTGGGAACAGTGAGACTTAATATACCCCAGGACTCTTGCTGAGAGACCCCACACCCAGCACTGGCAACCAGTTTGAACCTGTATCAACCTGGTGAACACCACTCACCCTCTACCTGGTGACTCACTAAGAACCTACCTCATACAACTTGGGTACCACCTACCTGAGGCTCTTTCAGTGACAGAGACTAACAGGAAGTCAACAGGTGGAAGTAGGCAGAAGGGGAATCTCATGATGCTTTGGGTATTTTGCTGACCTGCCCCTGGGGTTGATGCTGGTAGAAGCCAGCCTTGGTGTACAACTTGGTCCTTCCCATGCACACAGAGGCCAGCAAAGGCAGCAACAGACTGTGAATGCCTTGTAGCTCTAAACAGGTTGCCCAAGACAGTTATGACAGTGTCTGACAATGACCTGCACTAGAATCCTTCCTCAAAAATCTCAGAACAAATGCACCCATTAGTCAGCTTCAGGAAACACCAGAACAGGCTCCAATTAGCTCTCAACAAGCAGCATATTCAAAGGAAGATCTAGAAAGGCTACAGACCCAGCTGAGGTGAATTCTGCTTCTTGTGGTCAGCAATTGAGGCTAGTACACTGTGGTCAGGTTGATCCTCACAGTCAGCCACCCTGAGGGTGGAACCCAAAAATGAACTTGCAATTGAGACTCAATGGCAAGAAAGGCTTACATAACCCAAACAATCCTGAAGCACCAGCTCAAGTGCTCAAGTAGACTGCACCACAGTGTCCCACAAGACACTTACTACGTAAGGTCACCCTACCAAGATTAGGAGACATAGATCTACCTAATACATAGAAACAAACACAAAGAGACAGCCAAAATGGGGAGACAAACAAAGATGCTCTGAATAAAAGAACAGGAGAAATCATCAGGAAAACAAATGAAATTGAGGCAAGCAATCCTATATAATACAAGCCTAATGTGCAAATTGACAAAACAGTGAAATGACCCGTGGAATGACCTGTCACTATAACACACATTGACTACCAGGGGGCAGATGCTCAATGCAGGAGCTTCCCCCAGCCCACAGGCCCCAGGCCAGCCAAGGCAGGTGCCAGCAGGGGCTCCCCAATCTCCCTTCCACTAGCCCCACAGAGAGAGGTGACCAGTGGTGGCAGTGGGGGGCGAAGCAGGGACCCCACCAGTTGCCCCACAGATTGGCCCTGATTGCCCGCCAGGCCTAGGGAGTCTACACATGCACAAATTTCATGCACTAGGTCTCTAGTTTATCATATAAAGAGGATTTTTTAAATGGTTAAAAAGATGCTGAAGAAAATTAGAACTTATCATGAAAATTGGACATAAAAAGCACATACAGGAACTAGTGAGAAATGAAGAATGAAATACCTGAAATGAAGACTACACAAGAAGGAATAGGCAGTAGCTTAGATAAAGCAGAGTATAAAATCAAGGGTTTAAAAGACAAAGTAGCAGAAAATATATAATCAATCAGAGCAGAAAAAAAAAAAAGAACTAAAAATATTAGGATAGTTTAAGGGACCTTTGGGATAAGATGAAGCATAATAATATCCACATCATATAGTTACCCAAAGGAGAAGAGAGAGACCACAGTATCAATAACCTCTTTGAAAAAAATTACTAATGAAAACTTTACTAACCTGGTAAAGGAAAAAGACACACAAGTCCAGGAAGTGCAGAGAGTCCCAAACAAGATGAACCAAAAAAGGGCCAACACCAAGATACATTATTAAAATGAGAAGGTTTAAAGGCAAAGAACGAGTCTTAAAAAGCATCAAGAGAACAGTTAGCTACCTACAAGGGAGAGCTCATTAGACTGTCAGCTGATTTCTCAATGGAAACATTTCAGGCCAGAAGGCATTACAATGAAATATTCAGTGATTAAAAGCTAGGAGCTACAACCAAGACTACATTACCCAGCAAGGCTATCATTTAAAGTTGAAGGAGAAATAAATAGCCTCCAAAACAAGATAAAGGTAAGAGAGTTCATTACCACAAAACTGCTATTATAAAAAACTAGAGGCCTGGTGCAGGAATTCGTGTACATTGAAAGAAAATTAATTAGAAGGTGACTGGTGGGGCTCAAATGGGCAAGGGGCTGGACACACCTGGAGCCAACCTCCCATGGGTCCCTCCCCAGCCGACTGCACCTGGGGTGGTGCCGGGTCTTGAAGGGCATCTGTGGACTGAGCAGGGCCCCTCCCGCAGGTGAGGGTCCCTCGGCCTGGCCTGCAGGAATTGGGCTGAAACTGTGCACTGGACCTCCGACATCCCCTGAGGGCATACTGGAGTGCAAGAGGGCAGTCTGCAAAGTTGCTGTCACTGGGCAGCTCCTGCATTGAGCGTCTGCCTCCTTGTGGTCAGTGCACGTCATATCAGCCAGTTGCTTAGCCTTTTATACATATAACTAGAGGCCCAGTGCACAAAAATTTGTGCACTCGTGGGGAAGGAAGGGGTCCCTCAGCCCGGCCTGTGCCCTCTCGCAGTCTGGGACCCCTTGGGAGATAACGACCTGCTGGCTTAGGCCTGCTCCCGGGTAGCAGAGGGCAGGCCCAATCCCTAGGTGCAGCCTCTGGTTGTGCTCAGAGCAGGGCCGATTGGGGAGTTGGGGCATCGCCCCCTGTCATGCACAGAGCAGGGCAGATTGGGAGGTTGCGATGCCACCCTCAGTCACGCTCAGGGTAGGGCCAATTGGGGGGTTGTGGCACCGCCCGCTGTCACACTCAAGGCAGAGTTGAAGGGGAGGTTGCGGCACCACCACCTGTCACGCAGAGAGCAGGGCCCATCAGGGGGTTGGGGCGCTGCCCCCTGTCACTCACAGAACAGGGCCGATCAGGGGGTTGGGACGCCGCACTCTGTCACACACAGAGACACAGGGCGATCAGGGGGTTGGGGAGCTCCCCCTTATCAGGCACAGAACATTGCTGATCAGGGGATTGGGGCACCTTCCCCTGTCATGAACAGAGCAGGGCAGATAGGGAGGTTGTGGCCCCACCCCCTGTTACACACAGAGCCGCAGGGCGATCAGGGGGACTTTAACACCACATTGACATCAATGGATAGGAATTCCAGACAGATAATCAACAAGAAAACAGTCACCTTAAAAGAAAAACTAGATCAAATTATTTTAATTAATATCATCAGAGCATTTCATACAAAAGAAGCACAATATTACTATTGTCAAGTGCAGATGAAAGCTTTTCTAAAACTGACCACATTTTAGGACAAAAACAAGTCTCAATACATTTAAGAAGATTGAAATCATATCAAACAACTTCTCTCACCATGTTATAAAATTACATAAAATCACAAGAAAAAAACAAGCAGAAAATTACATAAAAACATGGGGGCTAAATAATATGCTAATAAACAATGAATATGTTAACTAAAAAATCAAGGAAGAAGTAAAAAGATAGTTTGAAACAAATGAAAATGAGAGCACAATAACCCAAAATATATGGGACTCAGAGAAAGCAGTACTAAGAGGGAAATTCATAGCATTACAGGCCTACCTCAAAAAAGAAGAAAAAATCTCAAACAGTCTGACTTTACACTAAAGGAACTAGACACACAAAAGTCCTGGACCAGAAGGCTTCACAGATTAATTTTACCAAACATGTAAAGAAGAATTAACACCTATCCTTTTCAAGCTATTCCAACAATTTCAAGAGGAGGAAAGACTTCCAAGCTCATTTTATGAGACCAGAATTGTCCTAATTCCAAAAACCTGAAAAGGACAATACAATAAATAACTAAAAATAATATAAATATATAAATATAAATAAATATAAATATAAATATAAATATAAATATAAATATAAATATAAATATAAATATAAATATAAATATAAATATAAATATAAATATAAATATAAATATAAATAAATATAAATCCTATATAATAAAAAGCTAATATGCAAGTTGTCCCCTCAACTGGGAGTTCCACTGGGAGTTTGACCAGGGGGCAGTGCTGACTCACCAACTGCCCATGGCCCCTCCCCTGGCTGGCATGCAGCCCCTCCCCCCACCAGCCCTGCCCCCAATCACCCCCCCACTCTGATTGGAGCAGGCCGGCCAGACCCCACCCATGTATGAATTCATGCACCGGGCCTCTAGTACAAATATAAATATAAATAAATATAAATAAATATAAATATAAATATAAATATAAATATAAATATAAATATAAATATAAATATAAATATAAATATAAATATAAATATAAAAATATAAAAATGTAAATGTAAATGTAAATGTAAATGTAAATATACAAACATATACTAGAGGCCCGGTGCATGAAATTCGTGCATCAGGGGGATGTCCCTCAGTCCAGCCTACACCCTCTCCAATCTGGGACCCCTCGAGGGATGTCTGATTGCCTGTTTAGGCCCAATCCAGGACTGCTGGCTCCCAACCGCTCGCCAGCCTGCCTGCCTGATTGCCCCTAACCACTTCTGTCTGCCAGCCTGATCACCCCCTAACCACTCCCCTGCCAGCCTGATTGATGCCTAACTGCTCCCCTGCCAGCCCAATTGCCCCTAACTGCCCTCCCCTGCTGGCCCGGTCACCCCTAACTTCCCACCCTTGCCAGCCTGGTCACCCCCAACTGCCCTGCCCTACAAGCCTGATTGCCCTCAACTGCCCTCCCTTTCAGGTCTGGTCCCTACCAACTGCCCTCCCCTGCTGACCTGATTGCCCACAACTGCCCTCCCATGCTGGCCATCTTGTGGCAGCCATCTTGTGGCCACATGGGGGCAGCCATTTTTGACCATATGGGGGTGGCCATCTTTGTGTTAGAGTGATGGTCAGTTTGCATATTTCCTCTTTATTAGATAGGATATTACACACACACACACACACACACACACACACACACACACACTTGAGGCCCGGTGCACAAAATTCGTGCCTGCACCTCTACAATCCAGGACCCCTCGAGGGATGTCCAACTGCCGGTTTATACTCAATCCCAGGGATAGGCCTAAACCAGCAGTCGGAAATCCCTTTCACAATCTGGGACCACTGGCTCCTAACTGCTCACCTGCCTGCCTGCCTGATTGCCCCTAACTGCCTCTGCCTGCAGGCCTGATTGCTCATAACTGCTCCCCTGCCCCCATGGCCTGGTTGCCCCTAACTGCACCCCTGCTAGCCTGGTTGCCCCTCACTGCCGCCCCTCTGCCAGACTGGTTCCTCCTCACTGCCCCCCTCCCCGCCAGCCTGGTCGCCCCACATAGCCTGTTGTTTGGTCGTTTAGTCACCCCTCACTGCCCCCCCTGCTGGCCTGGTTGCCCCATGCAGCCTGCTGTTCAGTTGTTGCATGAGGGTGTCCTGACCAATTTGCATATTACCCTGATGAACGCAGGTGTTAAATGCTCAACAAAATATTGGCAAACTGATCCAGTAATATATTAAAAAGATCATACTACAGGACTAATTGGAATTAATTCCAGGCATGCAAAGCTGGTATAATACCACAAATTAAAAACATCTAGTATGCAAATAGACCGAATGGCAGAACCAAACTGAACCTGTTGCTATGATGTGCGCTGACCACCAGGGGGTGCACACGGAACATGGGGGTTATTGTCAGCAGGTGTCAGAGTGTGGAACATGGAGGGCATAGGCCATAGCAGCATGGTGGAGCAGGTGATCGGGGTCTCCAGACCAAGGTGGGGTGCCAGTCACTGTCATCAGGGTGAGCCTCTGGTGATTACTGGAAATTCTTTGCTCCTGTGCACCGTGGTCCCACCAGCACTTGCACCTGCTGCCGGTGCTGACCCTGCTTGCACCCACTGCCAGCGCCCGGCACCAGCTCCAATCACTCAGCACAGCCAGTAGGTGTGAGTGGCAGCTCCCAGCCCTGATTGCCCCTCAGGGCTTCTCCACCTCCCCCTGCTCCTGAGGGGCAATCAGGGTGGCAACCACCTCTCATACCCACTGTCAGCAATGGCCCTGCTCGCACCCGCAGCTGGCACCAGAGCCACTGCTCACACCCACTGCCGGTGCCCGGCGCCCATCCTGATTGCTCAGTGCTGTCAGCGGGTGCAAGCAGTGGCTGCTGGCCCAATCACCTCTGAGGGCTTCTTCACCTCCCTCTGCTCCTGATGGGTGATTGGGGCAGCAGCTGCTTCTCACACCCACTGATGGCACTGGCCCCACTCCCACCCACAGCTGGCACTGGCCCAAATCGCTCCACGCCATTAACTGGTGCAGAGCAGGGCCAGCATCGTCAGTGCATGGGAGCAGCAGCAGCGGAAGTGGGGCTGCCGGCAGTCAGGGGACTGGGAGCCACAGTGGGAGGGGCCAGGCAGGGGTATGGAGGATGGGCTGAGACCCACCCCTGTGCCCACCGCAGCCTTGTGGCCCACAGTTCCTTTCAAGGTGCACAAATTCATTAACTGGGCCCCTAGTGATATATAACCTAAACAAAATAAAAGATAAAAATCACATGATCATATCAATAAATGCAGGAAAAGCATTTGATAAAATCAAGCACCCATTTATAATAAAAACTCTCAGCAAAGTGGGCATAGAGGGAACATGCCTCAACATAATAAAGCCACATAGGACAAATGCACAAGTAACATCATATTAAACAGGCAAAAACTAAAAGTGTTTCCCTTAAGATTAGGAATAAGACAGGGATGTTCACTTTCAACACTCGTATTCAATACAGTATAGAAAGTCCTAGCCACAGCAATCAGACAAGAAAAAAAAAAATAAAAGGCATCCAAATTAAAAAGGAAGAAGTAAAACTGTCATTATTTGCAGATGATAAGGTATTATATATAGAGAACAATAAATATTCCACTTTGGAGAATTGGTCTCAATTTGGGACTGTGCCAAAATTGATAATATTTTAGGGATAATAAGGCTGATTATCCATGTTGAGGGGTTGGTTCTTCATATCTTTATTTCCCTTTTTCTTCTTGTTCCTTTGAAGGGAAGAGGCCATGTCCCTCTTCCTTCTTGTTTGTGGCATTGATTCACTTCCATGGTCTACAGGACTCTGCTCCTTGAACATCCCCGACAATGGCATATCTTCAATCTCCTCCTACTTTCCTCATCTCAGGTTTCTCCTTTTCTGGTCCATTTAAATGTCCCATCTCTTCATCTTTCCTTCATAAAGGGATTTATTGCTGCTTCCTTTCACTTTTCCATCAACCATTTACTGACACCAAGCAATGTACCTTTCTCTCCATCACTTCAGTAAACTGCCACATCCAGTGTCCTCTTCCCAGCCCCCAGGGTACCTGCCCGTTTTGGCATTGGGTTAACCGTTCCATTCTTCTTGAGTAATATCCAGTCTCTGGTTTCTAGAACAAAGGCTCATTCTACTCTTTTGTTGGTTCTTTTTTTCCCCCCATGTTCCTCAAGTGACTCTGATCTCACTCCTTCCCAACCACAGTTTCCGTCAGTAGTCTCATCCTTTTTTTGTTGTTGTTTTTGCTTAAACCATCATTCCCTCTCATCTGGATACTTGTCCCATATTCTTATTTACCTTATTGACATTTCCACATAAATATCTTCTTAGAATTTCAGAATCAATGTGATTAAAACTTAAATCATCACCTATTTCTTCATCCCTGAGTCTCATTCTGACTTCCCAATGAAGAAAGAACAAGGCACAGGAAAATAAAATGCAGAAATTTCTAAGTTCTGAACAGTGAAGACCTGGAGTGTGTGTGTGTGTGTTGGGGGGTGGGGGGAAAGGTGACAAAATTGTGCCAGTCACTCTACAGAGCATGGAGGAGTATTTTTAACTCACAAATTCACTCAATATTTAATTCCTTACCTATATATTCATTAATTTATTCATTCATCTATCCATCCCTCCATTCCTTTGCATTTGTTAAAAAAGCATTAATTATGCCAATTTGTTGTTAGAATCAAAAATATGAGTAAGGCATAATCTCTGATTTCAAGACATTTGAGAGGAAGAGACAAAAATTTAATTAAACTTTGAGATGCTGATAGAACTAGTCAAAATTTGTTACACCAATTTGAAGAGATAAGTTCAGAAAAACTTCAAAGTTGAGTGACATGAGACATCGTAAAAGTGAGTTGGTGTCATCGGTGCACAGGCCCAAGATGTTACCTGAACAAACCAGGATCTGAAACAGCCTGAGTCCTGAAGAGGCAGTGGGTGAAAGGCACTGAGAGTTGGAATTGGAGGTGTGGCAAGGCCAGGTGGTGATGGTGGTGGTGCTCACCGTGCACAGGAGTGTGCGTGTCATCCCAAAGTCCGTGAGGACTCACTGGAGACCCGGGGTGGGGGATTGCCAGTTGTGGAGGTTCCTTTCTATCTTTTCCTTGAGCTCCTGCTACCCTGCTACCACTGCCCTGCTCAGTTCCAGCATTTACTGTTCTAGCTTTCGTCTCTTACCCAAGAAATAGCACAACCATCCTTTCTTGCCTCTTCTCCCAATTCTTGAAACAGCTGTTACAGTTTCGAGTTTTCAAATAGAACTTTACTAATACTAAAAGGGAAATAAAAGGACATCTACACTAATAAAAGAGAAACATGCAAATTGGTGTCACTCTGCTACACTCACCAGCCAATCAGGATGAGTATGCAAATTAACCCAAAAAAAGGATGGCGGTTATTTTGCATATGCAAGGGCGGAGCAAAGACTGAAGGCTCCAGCCCGAGCGAAGACTGAAGACTGAAGAGGCTTGGCTTCTCCGCTGCAGTCGGAGCGAAGGCCCGGGTCCCGGGCGCCGGAGGAAAACCGGTGCCGGCAGCCAGGGAAGGAAGGCCTATGGCACGAATCTCTTCATGCAACGGGCCTCTAGTTGTAGAAATGTCATCTGTGAAGCAATAGTCAAATTTCCCAAGTACAGATGTCTGACTCCACCATTATTTTAGAAAAAGCAAAAAAGTTGACTTGGTTTCCAAATCTCTTTTTATGTTTATACTACTCTTACCACTAGTCCTATTACTTCCACCACCACCACCATCACTGCTGCTACTATTCTAGCTGCTAATGTATATTAAGTATATATCTTGTGCCAGTCATCATATTGGCTGTTTTGTTGATAATTTCTCATCTAATCCCATAAAAATAAATAAATAAATATCAATATTCCATTTTACAGATGAGGAAACTAAAACCCAGGTGGAAGTAAAGAACTTCTCCAAGATCACACAGCAAGTAAATGACCCAGGCAGCAGTCCGTGTCGGCTGTATTAGCACATTCAAGAAGTTTTCTCTGTCATTCTTTGCAACCAGAGCTGTTCATTCAAAGGTGAATGAGTGACCACCTCACTGTAGCTTACCCTAAATACTTTGATGAACACACCCAAGCACTTGTCCTCCCTCTTGGTGAGTCTTTTCTAGTCAGCTCCATTGTCTAATCTAGAACTTTATTGGGATGGAAGAGTAACCACTCTCAACTCAAAGCGCTTCCCCACAGCTAAGACTCTTATAATTCTCTTGAACTGTGTGTTCTTCTGAAGAAGGATTAGGTGAGAGAAGTGATCTGACATGTGGCGCATATAAACATTAATAGATGAGACTCAGGCATGTTGTATTCCTCGTCATTCTCTTGGCTGAAGAGCTCTGGGGAGAGAGGAAAGTAGTAAAAAACAACTGTGCCCCTCTGGTGTGTGGTTTTGAGAGGATTCTTCATGTATGTTCTAATTCTTTGTTTTGCTTATTTCCAAAAAGTGAACCAACCAAATCATCTTTAGAACTAAAACAAAATAATCAATCAGTTCTGGATTCAGTAAAACACTGCCAGTGCAAGGAATTTTCAGAGACCTCATGCACCCACTCTGGGACCCACTCTCAAGGGATTTGCAGCTAGAACTGAAGGCAAATGGTCTCTTTCCTCAGAAAACAAAAATAAAAATTATGATAGTTCATCACCATCATCTGGATTTTTAAAACATGTGTACCAGGTTATAGACCCATCTTCAAATATTGTGTATATCTCACAATAACCCTGCAATATAGGAATTAGCATCTCTATTTTGAGATGAATACATTGAGATTTAACAGTTGGTTAACGTACTCAATATCACAAATATTTAAGAGATAAAGATGTATTTCAAAACTATGTTAGATAACTCCCATACCTTACTTAGCATCAGTAAGTTGCTATTCGGTGCTACATGAACCTCCCTTGATATTCAAGTTTCTAGGATGCTGTTTCCTATTACATACCTTCCTGTCTTCCTCCCCTCTTTTTGCTAAGTCCCCACTAGGATGCCACCCACTGCCTACACCTTCTTATATGATTTGGAATCTCTCACGACTGAGAGATTAACACCCGTATGTCACTGCTATATAATAACTATGTGAAACTATTCTCTACTTCTTGTCTGTCTGTCTAGTTTGACCTGAAATTAAAGGTGTTGACTCCAGTCTCACTCTGAATTCAGGAATCACACTGTTCTCTTTCTGCATGAAGCCCACGCGCTTACTGAATCCTGTTGTATTCTGTGCCACCTACAGTACCCACCCGGGAATAATTCCTTGTCTTCCTGCCTTTTTCCACAGCTACCCATTACTAACTCAGACAAAAAGACTAGTAAAATGGACAACATGGAAATTTTAATCAGAAATTAAATATTTAAAGGAAAGCAACAATGGCTCAGTAGATAGATCATCAGCCAGCCCATGGACTGAAGGGTCCCAGGTTTGATTCCAATCAAGGGCATATACCTTGGTTGCAGCCCAGATCCCTGTCCCTGGTTGGAGTATGTGTGGGAGGCAACCAATCATTGTGTCTTTCTCATATGAATGTTTCTCTCTCTCTGTCTCTCTCCCTCCCCTCCACTATCTCTAAAAATCAATGGAAAAATATCCTCAGATGAAGAGTAACAAAAAACAACAAAGAAAAACTGTCAACAATTTTGTTCCAGAGGCAATGACTGCACTCGCAAAAACCATAGCCACTCAAGTTGGAAAGCCCCAAAATCTTTCCTGCTGTGTGTATATGTGTGTGTGTGTGGGGGGGGGGGGGTGCAGAGGGGGGAGTAAGAATTTATTTAAACCTGAAAGTGGAATCTTTAGAGAAACAATTACCATGTAGAACAGACAGATCTACCTTCTTACGTTTAGATGGCACAGTGCAGCTATTGCAAATTAGCTCATTTTCCTAGATCATCTCAATATCCCAACTCTTTCTTTGTGCCCAAGTGCATAGCTGCTTAAGGTGATGAAGTATCTGTCCAGGTCATTTCAAGGAAACAATGATCTATCGCCCTAAGGCATATCTAACACAAGCAACAGGAATGGTTATGTCATCATCACTGGCATGATGGCATCATATTTATCACGTACAGTGCAATAACAAAATGTTTCCACACCCAACTTATAATTTGATTCTTATTTAAATCATCCTTGAATTAAGTAATGCTGACCCCAATTTTATATAAGGAAATGTAGGCTCAAGGAGGACCAACTACCGAGTATAAAACCTATACTAATCCCCAGGCCTCCTGCCTTCAATGTCAAGTTATCATGTCATACCGTGCAGTCTGGGTAGGATGACAGCACACGTAGTCAAGCAATGTGGCATAGTCGTTCAGACAAATAATTTTGGAGGTAGATCCCTTGAGGTTCAAATCTTAGCTTAGATGCTTGCTCTTTGTGTGATGTTTGAGAGTTTACTGAGATTCAGTTTTCTCATATAAACTGAAGCTAAAATGTCTATTCATGATACTGAGGGGAAATTAAATACAATAATGCTTGTAGAGCACTAAGGCTCAGTACAATGCTTGACACAATCCATGATCAATAAATGGGAGTTCCGCCCTGGCCGGTTTGGCTCAGTGGATATAGCGTTGGCCTGAGTTCTATTCCAGTCAAGGGCACATACCTCCCAGACCCAGGCCCTAGTTAGGGTATGTGCAAGAGGCAATCAATCGATGTGTTTCTCTTACATCCATGTTTCTGTCTGTCTTTCCCTCTCTCTCCCACTCTCTCTAAAAAATCAATGGAAAATATTCTCAAGTTAGGATAAATAAATAAATAAATAAATGGGAGTTCCATTACAGAAAGGTCAGAATTCTCCTTCTATTCAGATATAAAAAGCTCTGAAAAAAAAATAAAAATAACTGATTTCACCACAAAACCCAACCTAAATGGACCTGAGGCTAGTTTGTATTTCTTTTTCATCATTTTGAAAGTTGTTTTTAATTCTGTTTATCCAACTTAATATAAACATGCATGCGTTTTCCTACAGAAATATTATTGATTTTGTTGCCACAGTCCCCCTGGGTGTATTACAAAATATTGAATATATGTACCATATGACCTTTCTAAAGTTCAAAACATTCTGCATTCTGAAACACAGCTGTCCATGAGGGTACTGTAGGTTCACACTTGCACATTGGTAGCACTAATATTTCTAGCTTGCCTACTTCCTTCAGTATTTGTTTCTTTTACCTTCTGGGGTTCTACTATCTTGCTAGTCAGTGTGAAGTTCTGTGGGCCTGGAGCTGAAATGAAGAAGACGAACTGACAAAAGCCAGCCACAGGGATGGTTAAAACGGGTGTGCTGGAGAGAGTGAGGCTCCAATGGCTGAGAAAGGAGCAAGGGCTCTGAGTGCAGGGGCCAGACAAAGGCGTTTCACCAATGTACCAGTGGTTCTCAACCTTCCTAATGCTGCAACCCTTTAATACGGTTCCTCATGTTGTGGTGACCCCCAACCATAAAATTATTTTCGTTGCTACTTCATAACTGTAATGTTGCTACTGTTATGAATCGTAATGTAAATATCTGATATGCAGGATGGTCTTAGACGACCCCTGTAAAAGGGTCGTTCGACCGCCAAAGGGGTCACGACCCACAGGTTGAGAACCACTGCAAGAGGTGGACACCAACTTGGAATTAAACCCACAAGATATTTATTGGTGGAAACACCTATACAGGGTAAGGGAAGAAGACACACAAGTAAGCATATTGCAGTGTTGGTCTGACACCCGTGAAAGGAAGAAAAAAAGGAAGAAGAAAGGAAATTTGGGTAGAAAGAACTTCAGGTGGCAGCACAGCAGGGTGAGCAAGGTTGAGGAGCCCTGAGCACAGGTGTGTTAGGGGAGAGCTAAGCCGGGCCTTGAAAGTCCCTCTCTCACCATTGACTGGAAGCCTGATTACGTACTGCTGAGGCTGTGGCCTTAGTCCAGACACAGTGGAGCACCTGAGGTGTAGCAGCTGGAGGCTGTCAGTCACATGAACCCTCACAATGCTGCTCTTGAAGGTGTGGCTAAGTAGCATATCTCTATAGTTGCTACCACAGTCAAATTTTGTCCTAAAAGGCATTCTGGCCCTGACCGGTTTGGCTCAGTGGATAGAGCGTTGGCCTGCGGACTGAGAGGTCCCAGGTTTGATTCCAGTCAAGGGCATGTACCTTGGTTGCTGGCATATCCCCATTGGGGAGTGTGCAGGAGGCAGCTGATTGATGTTTCTCTCTCATCGATGTTTCTAACTCTCTATCCCTCTCCCTTCCTCTCTGTAAAAAATCAATAGAATATATATTTTAAAAAAAAGGCATTCTGAATCTAGCAAAGATGCATCACAATAGGAGCCAATTAGAAACAGGTAAACTGAAAGGAAAATATATTATCTATATATATATAAAAGACTAATATGCAAAGAGTCCCCTTGGGAGTTTGATTGCTCTCTATGATGCGCACTGACCATCGGGGGTGGTGCGGAATGAAGGAAGGCCCCAGCCAGCAGCAGGAAGGCCAACAATCGGCCCTGATCACCAGCCAGGCCTAGGGACTCTACCCATGCATGAATTTTGTGCACTGGGCCTCTAGTCCTATCTAATAAAAGAGAAACATGGTAATTAGCTGTACCTCCGCTTCCCTTCCCATTGGCTAATCAGGGCGATATGCAAATTAACTGCCAGCCAAGATGGCGGCTGGCAGCCAGGCAGCTTGAAGTGAACATGAGGCTTGCTTGCTTCAGTGACGGAGGCTTGCAACGTTCCCTGCCTGCCGCTGCCAGCCTCTGAGCTTGCAAGGCTTTAACCACACTCATCAAGAAAACAGAGAGGACCCAAAAAATAGAATCAGAAATGAAAGAGGAGAGGTAGCCATAGAAATATAAAAGGTTATTATATATATACTAGAGGCCCATTGCATGAAGAGATTCGTGCAATAGGCCTTCCCTTCCCCTGGCTGCTGGCACTGGTTTTCCTCCAGCACCCGGGACCCAGGCCTTCACTCTGGCCAGAGCCTTTAGTCTTTGCGGCTCTGAACGGAGCCTTCAGTCTTCGCTCCACCACTTTGCCCCGGCCCTTTGCCCCTATATATGCAAATTAACCGCCATCTTTGTTGTGTTAATTTGCATACTCTCCTGATTGGCTGGTGAGCATAGTGGAGAGACAGTTAATTTACATGTTTGTCTATTACTAGGTAAGATTGCTAACAACTATATGCAAACAAACTGGAGAAACTAGAAGAAATGGATGAATTCCTAGAAACACAATCTTCCAAAACTGAATCAAGAAGAAACAGAAAAGCTGAACAAACCAATTATAATGAATGAAATAGAAGAAGTAATAAAAAAAAAAAAACTTCCAAAAAACAAAAATCCTGGACTGGGTGGCATCATGGTGAATTTCACCAAACATTCAAAGAAGAAATAACACTTACTCTTCTCAAACTATTCCAAGAAATTTAAAAAAAAAGAAGACTCCCAAGCTCATTTTGTGAGTACAAGTCTTTTACCTCCTGAGCTGAGGGGCACACCACCAGTGCAAGAATATGATGCACCAGGCCTCTAAAATATATATATTGGAGGCCAAGTGCACAAAATTCGTGCACTGGTGGGGGCTCCCTTGGCCTGGCCTACAGGGATCAGCCAAAAACAATAGTCCTACATCCCCTGAGGGATCTAGTAGTGCCAAAGTGACAGGCTGCCAGGGATGAGCCCAAGCTTGGTCTGAGCACCGTGCTGCACTGCTCCTGCTCATCCTGGCCCCTCTGTACCTACCACCTCCAACACTCAGTAGGCTCACTGCCGCTTCGTTGTGGTCTCCGCGCCCATCCTAGGGCAATATTGGCACACACATGACCAAGAAGTGGCCATAGGCTCGCGCCCAGTCAGTCCCGATGCTGGTCCTGTTTCAGATTGGGGAGGGGCACGCAGGGGGAGTGTCCACAGGAGAGGCTCGCACCACCGCAGCTGTGCTCACCGGCCATGAGCAGGAGTCTGGCACCTGTTGGTCAGCTGAGCAGCGCTCCCACTGGGGGAGCACACTGACCACCAGGGGGCAGCTCCTGCATTGAGTGTCTGCCCCCTGGTGGTCAGTGCACATCATAGCTACCAGACTACCGGTTGAATGGTCAACCGGTCTCTTAGGTCATATATATATAGTTGCCTTATAACCCAGTAATTCCACTTCTGTATGTGGAAGATATATCCAAAGAAACCCAAAACACTAATCAAAAGAATATATGCACTCTTGTGTTCACAGCAGTGTTATTTACAATAACCAAGATATGGAAGCAACCCAAGTACCTGTCAATATACAAGTGGATATAAAAGTTGTGGGACAATTATTCAAAGGAATATTACTTGGTCATAGTAAAGAATGAAATCTTATCATATGTGATGTCATTGATAGACCTAGAGGGTGTTATGCTAGGTGAAATGTCATTCAGAGATCATTTAAAAAGATGAAGATTTTGCCCAAATGGGTTTGGCTCAATGGATAGAGTGTCAGCCTGCAGACTGAAGGGTCCCAGGTTTGATTCTGGTCAAGGGCATGTACCTTGGTTGCGGGCGCATACCCAGCAGGGGGTGTTCAGGAGGCAGCTGATTGATGTTTCTCCCTCACTGATATTTCTAACTCTCTATTTCTTTCCCTTCCTCTCTGTAAAAATCAATAAAATATATTTAAAAAGTAATAATAATACTGTCTTTAAAAATAAATAAAAACATTAAAAAAATAAAAGATGAAGGTTTGAGACATACCAATTGGCAGTTACAAAATAACTATGAGGATGTAAAGCACAATATAGGAACTATCCTATATAATAAAAGGCTAATATGCAAATTGTCCCCTCGAGAGTTCCACTGACTGGGAGTTCAACCGCTTGCTATGATATGCACTGACCACCAGAGGGTGGCGCGGAACGAAGGAAGGCCCCAGCCTACAGCTGGCAGCCCCGGGAAGGAAGGCCCCAATCGACCCTGATCACTGACCAGGCCTAGCGACTCTGCCCATGCACAAATTTTGTGCACCAGGCCTCTATAGTCAACAATATTGTAATATCTATGTAAGGTGCCAGGTGGGTACTGGAAATACCAAGGAGAACACTTTGTCTATATTATTGTCTAACCACTATGCTGTGCACTTGAATCCAATGCAAAATAATTTTGACTGTATACTGCAATTGAAAATAAATAAATTTTAGTTTTAAGATAACTCAGAAAACAAAAGAGAAAATAACAAGTATTGGCAAGGATGTGGGGGAATTGGAATCATTACGCATGATAGAGGGATGCAGGATGGTACAGCCACTATGAAATGGTACAGCATGGATGTTTCTCCAAAAACAACTTTGGTCAGTTCTTTGCAGATAGTTAAGAGAACTGATTTGACATGGATACTGTACTAGGAAAATATGCATTGCCAAAACTAACCTCAGAAATAATGAACAGTTTAAACCTACCAATATTCATAATTGAGTACATACAGATTTAAAGAATTAGGCCTAGACATTTCCACAAATAAATTCAACCAAAATTTTTAAAAAACAATTTTAATTGTATTTAAACCTTTTCCATTCAAGTGGCTGAGGCCTCCAGATGTTGCTGCCTGGGAGCTCTTGAGAAATGTACTCTCAGTTTCCACTTCAAACCTCCTCAAGGAAAATCTGGTTTTAACAATATTTATTGGAGTTTGTTGCACATTAATGTTTGAAAAGCTGATTTATTTATGCCAGGATATAAGTGCCATGTCATACCGCCATGGTATGTAGTACATAATTCACATATAAAATCAACGCAATAACCTTCCTAGCAAGGTACTTAGAAATTATAATGGTTTTTGTGAAAAGTATACAAAAGATATAAACAAGTAATTCAGTTTAAAATGGTAATCTAGATGGTTAATGAGCATATGAAAAATGACTCAAACTCACTAATAATTAGGAAATTCAAATGAAATGTGGTACTCTCTCATACCCCTTCAGGTCGGGAAAACATGTGAAAGTTTCATTAAACCAAGTGAAAGTCCAGATGTGAGACACAGGAAACTCTTAAACACAGCTAGTGGGAGTAGATCACCATCAAAACAATTGCACACTGTCTGGGAAATTTGGTGGTGAGTTACCCACAACCCTTCCATTCCACGGTCAGAGAAATTATCTCTCTTGTGTAAAAGGACTCTAAACCAGAATTCCCTAGAATCATTGCTGTGAATAGAAAAAGAAAGACACCCTAAATGTACATTTGCAGTAGGATGGGAAATAAATTGTGAAATAGTCCTCCATTGTAATGAATGAACTGGAATTATGCATTCAGTATGGATACATTCTCTCAAATATATTGAATAACAAAAAGCCAGCTATCAATGAATGCATTTATGTAAAGTTTAAAAACATACCAAAAAATCCCATGTGTTGTTTACAACTTTTACTCACTATGTACTAAAAGTACTTTAAAGAATTGGTATGAATGACACACACACTTAATGCAGGTAATAGTTCCTTCTGAGAGGGAATGAGGAGAGAAAGAAAGATTATTGTTAATGCCTTATTAACTATTGTTTCATAACATATTTTATAATAAAAATGTTTAAAAATATATATGAAATAAAATATCCCATTTAAAATTGCAATAAGGGAGGCTAAATCCTTAAGAATTTAAAACAACTTCATAATGGAGTAGTGATCAATTTAATTATACTTTTTGGCATAGTGAAAGAAATATAATTTAAAGATTAACAAAAACTGGAGTAATATTTCCATATTCCAAAGGGCTAATATACACAGAATTCCTTGTTAAATGTTATATGATCAATAATGCAGAAAAATAATAGTCATGAGCATCCAGAAATATATTAAAAAGATCATACACCATGATCAAGTGGGATTTATTCCAGGGATGCAAGGCTGGTACAATATTAGCAAATCAATAAACATGATACATCACATAAACAAATTGAAAGACAAAAATCACATGATCATATCAATGATGCAGAAAAAGCATTCAATAAAATCCAACACCCATTCTTGATAAAAACTCAACAGAAATATAAATAGTGCTAAAATATATAAGAAATGCAAGTGTAAGCCATAAAATAATGTTTGCCAACCAAATTGTTAGAGATGAAAATGATGGTGAGGATGCAAGGACAGAGTTTCTCTCATGTGCTGCCCAAATTTCATATGACTGTACACTGTCCAATTGCCTACAGAGGGACACTGCAATGACCCATCAGAATGCAAAGCACTCACACCCTGTAGCCTAGAAGTCCAGCCTGCGACTTCCTGGTGACATACTTGCACACATGGAAATGATTGATTACATTGTTCATAATTGTAAACTTTGGGGACAAATCAATATCTCTTGATAAGAAATTTGGTAAAATAAACTATGAAGGCAGATTAAAAATGGCAGCAGAGTAAGTGGATGCTACATGGACATGCTCCCAGGAACAAACTGGTATTACAACTAAAATACAGGAAGACTTCCTGAATAATCAACAGAAAACTTGCAGGACAGAACCCAGATCCCCAAGGACCAAAAGTGGAGACCACATAAGAGACTGGTAGGAGGGCGGAGGGCCAAAGGGCTGGCCTAGTGCCAACAGACAACAACTGAATTCCCTGGGAGATTGCTCAGCGGTGGGGGTGCCACTGAGAGCTCGTGCATCTAATTCCCAGGCTGGGCCCCCAGCAGAGAGCACCAGAACAGAGGAGGGCACCCACATAATGTATGGCTGTGAAAATCAGCAGGGGGCTGTCTGCCAGAAAGGAACAGCTGAAAATTCAGGCACCCTCCTAAAGGGCCAATGCACAAAATTCCCTGCGGAGTTAAAGAACTAGAAAGAGAACAACAAGAAAACCCCAGAGTAAGTAGAAGGAAGGAAATAATAAAGATTAGGGCAGAAATAAATAACACAGAGACTAAAAAAAATACAAAAAAGCAATGAAACCAAGAGCTGGTTTTTTGAAAGGCTAAACATAATTAATAAACCATTAGCTATACTCATCAAGAAACAAACAGAGAGGACCCAAATAAATAAAATCAGAAATGAAAGTGGAGAAGTAACCACTGATACAACAGAAATACAAAGAATTGTAAGAAAATACTATGAACAACTATATGCCAACAAGCTGGACAATGTAGGTGAAATGAACAAATTCCTAGAAAAATGCAATCTCCCAAAACTGGATCAGGAGGAATAAAACAAACTGAATAGGCCAGTAACAACTGATGAAATAGAAGCAGTAATCAAAACACTCCCAGCAAACAAAAGCCCAGGTCTGGATGGCTTCACAGGGAGTTTTACCAAACATTCAAAGAACTAACACATATACTCCTCAAACTATTTCAGAAAATCCAAGAGGAAGGAACACTTCCAAACTCTTTGTATGAGGCCAGCATTACCCTAATTCCAAAACCACATAAAGACACTACAAAGAAAGAGAATTACAGGCCAATATCCCTAATGAATATAAATGCTAAAATCCTCAACAAAATATTAGGAAATGGCATCCAGCAATATATTAAAAAGATTATACACCATGATCAAGTGGGATTTATTCCAGGGATGCAAGGCTGGTACAATATTAGAAAATCAATAAACGTGATACATCACACAAACAAATTGAAAGACAAAAATCACATGATCATATCAATAGATGCAGAAAAAGCATTCAATAAAATCCAACACCCATTTTTGATAAAAACTCTCAACAAAGTGGGACTAGAGGGAGCATATCTCAACATGATAAAGGCCATATATGACAAACCTACAGCCAACATCATAGTCAATGGGCAAAAATTAAAACCATTTCCTCTAACAACAGAAACAAGACAGGGATGCCCACTCTCACCACTCCTGTTCGACATAGTACTGGAAGGGCTAGCCATAGTGATCAGATGAGAAGAAGAAATAAAAGGCATCCAAATTGGAAAAGAAGTAAAACTGTCATTATTTGCAAATGACATGATATTGTGCATAAAAAACCCCAAAGACTCCATCAAAAAACTACTAGACTTGATCAATGAATTCAGCAATTTAGCAGGACACAAAATTAACACCCAGAAATCTATGGCTTTTTTATACACCAATAATGAACTCACAGAAAGAGAAACTAAATAAACAATCCAATTTACCATTGCACCAAAAAATTAAGATACCTTGGAATAAACTTAACTAAGGAGGTAAAAGATTTGTACTCAGAAAACTACAGGATGTTGATAAAAGAGATAGAGGAAGACATAAACAAATGGAAGAATATACGATGTTCATGGATTGGTAGAATCAACATCATTAAAATGCCCATACTACCCAAAGCAATCTGTAGATTCAATGCACTCCCCATTAAGATACCAATGGCATATTTCACAGATCTAGAACGAACTCTCCAAAAATTCATCTGGAATAAAAATAAGCCCCCAAATAGCTGCAGAAATCCTGAGAAAGGAGAACAAAGTTGGAGGAATTACAATACCAGATATCAAGCTATATTACAACGCCACTGTTCTCAAAATTGCCTGGTACCGGCACAAGAACAGACATGTAGACCAATGGAACGGAATAGAGAACCCAGAATTCGACCCAAATCATTGTGTTCAATTAATATTTGACAAAGGAGGCAAGAGCATACAGTGGAGTCAAGACAGTCTCTTTAATAAGTGGTGTTGGGAAAATTGGACAGATACATGCAAAACAAAAAACAATGAAACTAGACCATCAACTTACACCATTCACAAAAATAACCTCAAAATGGATAAAGGTCTTAAGCATAAGGCGGGAAACCATAAAAATATTAGAGGAAACTACAGGCAGCAAAATATCAGACATATGTTGTAGCAATATTTTTACCGATACAGCTCCTAGGGCAATGGAAACTAAAGAGAAAATAAACAAATGTGACTACATCAAAGTAAAAAGCTTCTGCACAGCAAAAGAAACCATCAACAAAACAACAAGACAGCCCACTCATGGGAGAACATATTTGCCAATGTTATCTCAGATAATGGTCTAATCTCCAACATTTATAGGGAACTCATACAACTTAACAAAAGGAAGATAAACAACCCAATCAAAAAAATGGGCAACAGGCCTACCTAAATAGATACTTTTCGAAAGTGGACATAAAGAAGGCCAAGAGACATATGAAAACATGCTCAAAGTCACTAGTCATCCAAGAAATGCAAATCAAAATGACAATGCGGTACCATCTCACATCTGTCAGAATGGCTATCATCAACAAATCAACACATAACAAGTGCTGGTGAGGATGCGGAGAAAAGGAACCTTGTGCACTGCTGGTGGGAATGCAGACTGGTGCAGCCACTGTGAAAAACAGTATGGAGTTTCCTCAAAAAATTAAAAATGGAACTCCCATTTGACCCAGTGATCCCACTTCTAGGAATATATCCCAAGAAATCAGAAACACCAATCAGAAAGGATATATGCACCCCTATGTTCATACAGCACAGTTTACAATAGCTAAGATTCAGAAACAGCCAAAGTGCTCATCAGCAGATGAGTGGATTAAAAAACTGTGGTACATCTACACAATGGAATACTACGCTGCTGTCAAAAAGAAGGAATTCTTACCATTTGCAACAGCATGGATGGAACTGGAGAGCATCATGCAAAGTGAAATAAGCCAGTTGGAGAAAGATAAGTATTACATGATCTCACTCATTTGTGGAATATAATGAACAACATAAATTGATGAACAAAAATAGAGCCAGAGGGAAAAAATATTTTAGAATATAATAGAAGTAATCCTGTTATTTGCCAATTTTTAATATTTCCTACAACTTCTATGATATTATACTATGTTAGTACAGTTTTGTTAATATTATTAACCAGAGGCCCAGTGCATGAAAACTCATGCACTGGAAGGGGGGTTCCCTCAGCCTGGCCTGCCCCCTCTCACAGTCCAGGAGCCCTCAGGGGTGGGAGGTGACCCAGTGATCAGGTGGGAGGTGACCCATCACACCTCTGCTGCTGCCACAGCTGGCAGTGCAAGCCTCGGCCAGCCCTGGTTACCTGAGCCTTGGGCGGCCCTGGGCGGCTGAGCTACCACCATCTGAGGCTTGCCTACGCCACTGACTGGCCTTGGGCGATTGGGTGGCTGAGGGCACTGGGTGCCGCCATCTTGTGGCTGTCGGCTTCACCATCTTTGAGGGCAGGGCAGTCAATTAACATATTCCCTCCTTATTGGCTGTGGGTGCTGGCATCTTTGCGATGGTGTGAGGGTCAATTAGCATATTCCTTCTTTATTGGATAGGATTTAAAATATTTTTTCTTGAAATATTAATGTTTATTTTTTAAATATATTTTTATTGTTTTTATTGATTTTTTACAGAGAGGAAGAGCGAGAAATAGAGAGTTAGAAACATCAATGAGAGAGAAATATTGATCAGCTGCCTCCTGCACACCCCCTATTGGGGATGTGCCCACAACCAAGGTACATGCCCTTGACTGGAATCAAACCTGGGACCCTTTAGTCCTCAGGCTGAGGCTCTATCCACTGAGCCAAACTGGTTAGGGCTTAATGTTTATTGCATGTAACATTATTATACTTAAAATCGTTTTTCTTGAAATAAAAAAATACATGATGCATCCATTTTCTTGAATACTCTGTAGTGGTTTTAAAGTGGGGTCATTCCTCTGTGTATATTGAAGGAAAATCTGCAAGATCAGTTGTAGAGGAAAATGTGATTTAAGGGATAATGTGTATTTGCAGAAAGAAAAATAATAGAATACACATACGCTAATATTTACATATTTCTAAAAGGGAGTGAGGCTAGTAGTAGTTACTGCCTCTAGTAGTGTCAGGGCTATATGGGAAAATCTTAAATTATGTCAAAACAAAACAAACAAATTAAAAAAAACACACCTTTAAATGAAGAAGCTAAAAATCCAATCTAATTTAGTAACAAGATATAAATTTTAAAATTTTTTAAATTGAGGAATGTTGCTGAGGTACATTTCTGAGCCTACTCACTGTTAGTTTGATGGAGTAATTGAACTGATACCCCTCCCCCAAGGACTGGCTTTTCATGTCATTTCACTATGGACATTCCCTTTGCTGAGACCACATTTCACTCCGGGGCTGCATAAAGAAGTCTCCGCCCAGAAAAAAGCCCGCCAAACGTCCTTTAAAAGCCCCTGACTCCCCTCACTGGGGGCTGGAGCCATCCAGGCTCAGCCACCTGGTGTGCGGATGATCCAATAAATTCGTGATCCCTCACCACTCTCACCTCATGCATTCCTCCTTAGGGGACCTAACACTTAGTTGTTCAAGGAGAGGGAGAGGAAGAGGGAGGGAGAGAGAGAGAGAGAGAGAGAGAGAGAGAGAGAGAGAGAGAGAGAGAGATCTTGCTTGCTATCAACACAGCTCCACAAATCTAAGTGGCACCCTAAAAATGCTTCCCTGGTGCTTCTTTTTTTAAAAAAATATATTTCTTTATTGATTTCAGAGAAGAAGGGAGAGGGAGAGAGAGAGAAAAACACCAATGATGAGAGAGAATCATCGATAGGCTGCCTCCTGCACAGCCCCCACTGGGGATCGAGCCCAAAACCCAGGTATGTGCCCTTGGACGGAATCGAACCTGGGACCCTTCAGTCCACAGGCCGACGCTCTATCCACTGCGCCAAGCTGGCCAGGGCTCCCTAGTGCTTCTTGAGACCTTTCTAAGGAGAGAGAACGATGGTGAGGTGGGAGGTTGCAGGTGGTGAGGAGACCAGTGTAGGACAGGTCAATCTGATTCATCGCACACTGAACTTTTCACTTTTCCTTCTTCTGTAAATGTATACCCATTACTGAGAGATCTGGGAGGTCTGCAAACACAAGGAAGTTGGTAAAACTGGCTAAAATTCCTGTGCATGCAGCTTGGAAATGGAGATCTGGATGGAGAGGTGCAGGGTCTACCCTGGGAGATGCTACGGGACAAGGTCCTGCCCTCAGAGATCTGAGGCACACATCTAGGGGTGGGCATGGTCTTGAGGCAGGATAGGGAGGATGGAGCATGCTCTCCAAAACAAAACATGCAAAAAGAAAATTTGCCCATATGTTGAGTGCATATTGAAGGCAGTGTTAATGAATAATGCTGGGTGAGATTTATTAGAGAGACTTTTTTTGGGTTTTGTTTGTTTGTTTTATTGATTTCAGAGAGGAAGGCAGAGGGAGAGATGGAAACATCAATGATGAGAGAAAATCATTGATCGGCTGCTTCCTGCTGGGGATGGAGCCGGCAGTCTGGGCATGTGTCCTTGACTGGAATTGAACCCAGGACCTTTCAGTCCCCAGGGGGATGCTTTCCACTGAGCCAAACCAGCTAGGACATTGGCGAAAGTTTTGTGGCTCTGGAAACACAAGGAAAATTATGCAACTTATTATGTTGTAGTTAATAGAAATGTTAAACTGAAATATGTGTTGAGCGCCTCCTGTTCTAGGTCTAGGGATATGTCCCGAAATAAACAAAAGTCCTGATCCGCAGGCTGATTTCATTGTCCCGCCAGGACAGGCGATGAAGGAGCCTGAAGGACTCTACCTTGAAACTCGGCCATGAAAAGACTACATTATTATGCAGTCTTTTCTCAGTTCACTATAATTAAACTCCATTGGAATCGCAGACACGATGTGCCTGTGTTTTCGCCCTTGTCATTTCCCAGAACTGCCCCAGGCTCTCCCGTGGGGACTCACGGCACTGACCTGAGCTGCCCCCTCTCTGGGCGCCGGCAGACCCGACCTCCCCGCAGGCACCCCTGTCTTTCCTGCAGGAAACATGCTCAAGATGAAGAGGAGGGTAAAAGTACGGGGAACCTCTTTCATTAATTCCAATTAAATTAGCATTGGGCACAAATGCTGTGCTTCTAACAAACCCCGAGCTGTGTGCAGTGCACTCTGAGGCTGAGAGCCGGCCTCTGGGGAGATCTGTTGCCATGAGCAGCCAGGAGGGTCAGGACAGCTCCACGCAGGAGCCATGGATCTGCTGCTGGGAGGACAGCAAGCGGACGCAGCCTGCGCTCCAGCCTCCATGGCACAGAGGCAGGGCAATGAGGCACAGAGCACCCATCCCTCCGTCAGTCCATCCCCCCCGCTTCTTGCCTTCGGGTGTGCTGTGTGTGCGGCATGATTCCTGATAGGACCACAGCTGCCTGCGAGGCCGGAGCTGCTCCCCAGCTGGCCTGCTCTCCCGGTGGTCAGCGCCACTGGCTACCCCCGAGCTCGGGCGGCTGCGGAGGGTGCGGGGCGGCCCCCAAGCTGCCCCGGCTCAGGGCCTGGGGCAGACTCAGACATTGGAATTAAAGGACACAAGCGCCTCTACAAGCTAAGCCCAAGCCTTCTGATAACGGAAGTGATGATGCACCCACTTCCCAGGTCTTCCTGACGGGGCCCAGGAGAGGCCTCTGGCTGCCAGCAGCCCCGGCAGGGAGGTGGGCTCAGGGCTCAGGGCGGACTGGATTTGGTCAGCTCTCCACACACGGAGGCCAGGCACAGCGAGAGAGAACTAGAGGGAGGGCAGTCAGTTACTTGCAGGAGCCATGGAAGTACGGCTCCCAGCACCTCTAGGACAAGTCACCAGAAGCAGGAGCTATGAACAGGCTCCCCGGGACCTGCTCACGCAGACTCCCCCCCACAGCACCCGACTGTGGGGGTGGCACTACGGCTCCTGGCTGCCTTCCCTGAGGGCCCTGAGGGCAGGGATCAGGGACTGGTAGCCATGAACCCTCAGTGCCTCCCAGAGGCCCGGTGCGCGCTCACAGTTGTTAGTAAGTGAAGAGCTGACCCTGCACTGCAGTTGCACACAAGCCAAGTGGGAGTGCGCACGTCAGGAGTACCTGAGGAGCTCTGGGGGTGCCTTCCCCCAACCCTCCCCCCATCCCCCACCCTGCCCCCCGCCCCCGCGCTCTGTCAGCGCAGCTGTTGTAAGTGTGACCCTGGCCTGAGGTTTCCCCTCTCCCGGGAGCCTATCAGGACTGTGGTCCCTGCTAAGTAAGCTCCCTGGAGGCTCCTGTCCGTCCTAAGATGGCCCCTTGCTCAGCAAGCCTCTTGCAATGGTGGTCAAATTCTGTTTCTACAAGAAAACCCGCTAATTCATTTAAAGGCTCATTTATTTCCCAAAAGTATCCCTTCAGCCTAACGGCCCAATATATGCCTTGGACTCAGCGTCAGAGTAACCTGTGCAGCTTCCAGCTCCACCCTCTGAGGATGAACATGCGCTTCGAAATACTTCCCGGTGAGCACCAGCCCTGTCCACACGCACCCTGGAGGAGAGCTCCCGAGAGCTTTGCGCAGTTTCCTGTGATCTTGGAGACAAGCATGAGCCTTCAAGGAGACTACGTGAAGGCACAGAGGCCTCCTTCAGGATACCTGTTCTAAGGTGCTCCACACAGTGATTCTGCTATCGAGCTCGCTGTGACCAGGCGTTGTGTGTGTGTGTGTGTGTGTGTGTGTGTGTGTGTTCTCACTGAATCCTCCCAACAACTATGTGAAAATAACAACAATAACAATAAGAGCATTTATTGAGCACTTATTGTGGGTCAGGCACTGAGCTATTGACTGCTTCATTTTACTGCCCATTTCACAGATAAGAAAACGGAGGTTTAGAGAAAAGTTAAGGACCTTGTTAAAGGCCGCTGGCAGTAAGAGAGGAGCTGAGTGAGATTCGTGTGCAAATTTCTATGACTCGTTCTTCATTATTTTTATATATATACTATATTGTAAGCTATGCTTTTAACCACTGCGATATGACCTTTGCATTTTTATTAAAATATTGATGACATATGCATATATGTGTCTATACATATATAATATATGTTTATGTATATATAATATATTACATGAGGGTCCTAATTTATACTTCTTTTAGATGAAAAGATTGCCTAGTTCATTGTTCAGTAAGTACTAGTTGAATGGATAGACCTGTGTCTACGGCAGGGGCCTACCCAAGGCCAGGAAGAGGGGTGAATAGGAACAGGCCAAAGTGATGCCTGATAGTTCAGCTCCTCTGAGGGCCAGACTAAAGCCACAGGTTTCGGGATAAGGGCAGCACTGCAGCTTTGTGGTCTGTGTAACATTTTGTTGTTTGTTTGTTTGTTTTTTATCTTTATTGAAAGCATTACATAGGTCCTCCTTTCCCCCCATAAACCTCTTCCAGCCCACTCCCATCCTCCCCCACTCAAGCCCTCACCACCCCATTGTCTGTGTCCACAGGTTCTGCATATATGCACACAGGTTCATTGGTTGATCTCACCCGCCCACCCTCCCCCTTCCCTCTGAGGTTCAGCCCCTGCTGGCTCTGGGCCTCAGTCACTGGCCTGCATCCAGAATGGGTTTGCTCCCCTCTCCTCTCAGACTTCCCCTATGAATATTCATAAAGGCTCTAGAGTCCTGGAATCCCATAAAAATACAAAGTGCAGTGATTATTGATGACATAGTTAGCAAGAAGGGCATTTGTTATTTCTACTCAGTTGGTTTTCCCTGGGAGCAAACGCAATCTCTGGAGAGTATTGCTGTGCCCTCGGCAGCCTGGATCACCGTGGTTCTCGTTGGGGTGAAGCTGTGCCACTGTCCCAGGCAGCTGCCTCCTTCACAACATGAGCAGCATCTGAGCACAGGCTGCTCCGCAGTTCAGAGGCAACCATGGCCCTTTGCTGGATTCCTGGAATCAGGAAACAGTTCGCTGAGATCAAGGCAGTTGGACGGTGAGACTTCCTCTGTGGCCGCACTGGTGGAGCAGGCTGCCCGGCTCGTAAACCTAGTTTTATTTCCCGTCTACTCACCTGGAACTAAGTGATTTTTTAAGGCCAAGGGGGAACACATGTCCTTGTGTGAGCCTCTCCCTCCAACCTGGAATCACCACTGTTCCTTAGACAGGCCTGCGAGCAGCAGGGGGGAGCCTGTCTATCCCAGCATCACCCTTGCATTCCCAGAGTTTACAAAAACCCTGCAACCAATTTGGGATTTCCCTGTACCGATCCACTTCCTCTAAGTAAACCAAAATCACTTCAAACGTGAACCCCAGAAACAAGATGGCTTTCTGCAAACGCCTCTGGTTCCGGGCCCTTCCCAAAACCACCTTCCGTCCTTTCTGCCCCATCCCCCCTCCGTCCCTCCTCGCCCCCGCCCCGCCTCCTCTCCTCCTGAAGACTTTCCCAGGTCCCTCCTGGCCGTGGCTGACCGCCTTGGCTCCTGTCCACGCTGCAACAAAGGCCTGGCATTCCAACTGTCTGCGCCTAATCTCCAGTGTCAGCTCTCATTATGTGGAAGCGTGAAATCAGAGGGCAGAGCTGCCCGGAATATTAAAACCACGATCAGAATTCCGCCGCAGCCGGGAGCCTGCGAGCACCCTGAGCGCGGCTGTCAAACCAGGGCTTCGCGTTCAATAAAAGAGCAGATTTCCATCCCCGGAAAGCACAATCGGCGAATCGCTGAGCTCAATTAGCATTTTTTCCATTGGAGATCGAAGTTGATTTATTGTTCTACACGACATTAATGTAACTATGTGCTTGACCTGCGAAGGCAGCTAATTTTTCATAGAAATGGTGCCTTTCCTCCGCGGTGCAAAGACTGCAATCATATTTCAGCTGCAGCGGGATCAGGAAAGCCCAGGACGCTGCAGAGACCTCTGAGGCCCGTCTTCCACCACCCCCCTCCCCGCCCCCCTCCCCCCTCGCCCCGCCCCCCCCGCCCCGCTTTCTTTTTCCAACTCCAGCGCCTTCCTCCGCTCCTTCCCTTCCCCATAACCTCGCCGCTGCTGGTCAAGGTCACCGAGGAAGAGTGATCTCAAAGCCACAACTTCAAAGCCGCCATCAAAGAAGCCCTACCGGCCGCTGAATTAGCAGCGAGGGGGAGGGCGGGCCTGGCGGGCTCCCATCTACAGAAAGGGCCCTTCCCAGCCTGTGACCCGAGGCACCCAGTCCCCCCACCCCCCATGTGGGTCTGCTCTCCTCCTCCCCACGCCCCGCCCCTCGAACACACCGCGCACGTCCAATTAGCCGAGCACATTCTCGTCATGTTCTCTGTTACTGCCAGACTGTCTTCCTTTTGCTAAAAAGCTGGGCTGTCATTCATGAAACCCTGCCGTTCTGGTTCTGTTAATCTGAGGGACAATGCTGCTTTCTCCCTCGCCCCCACCCCCACCCACACACACATACACACACACACACACACACACACACACACAGGAACCAGTCAGGGAGCTGGCCTCCCCTCACCACCTGATGTCGCACAGCAGCAGTCAGAGCGCTGGGCAGAGAGGGAAGGACCAATTGTATCGGCTTCCCAAGGCCCTGTTGCAGAGCAGCTGGCATTTTCGGTGTTTTTGTTTGTTTGTTTTTAAACATCTTGACTGGAACGACGAATACGTTTTAAGGTGCTAGGGGTCCTTAACATTTATCAAGCTTTTCAGATCTTAAACTAGCTGGAAGTCCTGGAAAACCCCTAGTAAATTCAATGTCAGCATTTGTCTGCAATGTCTCTCATGAATGAATCCATTGTGTCCCACAGTGAGAAGAAGGCAGGCCCTGGGGAGTGGGTGGTGGCCAGTGGGAGTGTTATTTGATACTCTTTACCAATTTAAATGCTACTTTTAAACAAAACAGGGACCTGTAGCTGGTATTTATATTTTATCTCCTCCCTCCCCCCACCCCCCAACACAGACCCAGCCACTGCATACAGGGCTGGCTGTGCCCAAAGGAGGGAGAGATGGCCCCACCGCCACCCCTTTGGCCCAGGGCAGGTGAAGTTGCTTCAAGGGTCAGCAGAATGGAGGAACCGACCTTGGGCCTCGTCCCATTTGGACTGCATTGGCCTCTCTTCGTCAATCCAGTGGCCGTGGAATGAACGGTCAGGAAGCTGCGCTTTGCTCTGACCCAGGAAAGGGGCCTCTAAGCAGGACAAGGTGAAGGTCTCGGCAAAAGATGCTTCACTGGATGCTGGGCAGGCTCCACCGTCACTGCTCCCAGCGCCATTGCGTCCAGTCGCTCCCCCTTGTTCGCCCCTTACTCCCAACCGCTCCCCAGGCTGATTACCACGCAAATCCACACTCAGGAGAGGAGTGCGGAGGTGAAAGAGGGCCCAGAGGGATACACGCTGATGGGAAAATAAACAACGACACTAAGTGTGGACTTCGTGGCCCACAGGCAGCAGGCGCAAGCCCTGTGACTCTCCTGGTGACACAGTCTCCTGCAGGGAGAGCCTTGTCCTTGATCAGGCGCCCTCTATCACCTGACGATCCAGGTTCTTTAGCCAAGACGGGGTGTCTCAGCCGCTGCTCCCACCTTTCCCATCGCAGGCAACTCCATCTCAGAGCCGCCTGAAGGACTCAAGCACAAGGCTCTGTGATCGCCTGTGCTCATTTCCCGGGCCATTTGTTCCCCAACACAATGCACCTCTTCTTCTTCTTTTAATTTTTTTTTAAAGCAAGAGGAAGGGAGAGGGAGAGAGAGATAGAAACATACATGATGAGAGAGAATCATTGATCAGCTGACCCCCTGCATGTTCCCTACTGGGGATCAAACCCCAACCCCCAACCCGGACATGTGCCCTGACCAGGAATTGAACCAATGACTTCTTGGTTCCTGGGTTGATACTCAACCACTGAGCCACACTGGCTGGGCTAATGCATCTCTCCTTTCTATGAATACCTTATGGATATAGCTTTATTCATGGGATTAAGGACCTGCAGATGACTTTGGTCACTTTTGGTTCATTAGTGCACAAAATGGAACCCTCGCACCTGGAGGACACAATGCCAGCATTGAGCCTGTCACTCCTAGGGCTGAAACACGCTGTGGACTCAGCCAGCAGCCTGAGCCTCAAGGCTAGGAGTGAGGGGAGCTGGAGAACAGCATGTCCTTTAGTGCAGGGGACACTGGAGGGGGACCCATTTAACAGTAGAGACAGACTGGCTAAGGTATGGTGGTCACAGAGCAGGATTTGAACAATCCTTAGCACCAGAGACACATCCTGGGGGGTGGAGGGTGTTTGGAAGGAGAGCAGGGCAAAGGATGGGGTCAGAGATCAGCCACTCAGCACAAAAGCATGACACACAGGCTCTGCCCGAGATCAAGAACGACGTGGTACGTGATCACCGCAGAGGCCAGCCCCCAACTGGCCTTGGGGAGAAGACTCAGTCCTCAAGGAAAAAGGAACCGCTATTGGAACAGCGTGTGGGAGGCAGAGGAGCAGGCCCAATGCAGCCCCCAACCACAAGCAGGCCTCGCTGCTCTCTCACCTTAGAAAGGGATCAAATAGGAGTACCCCATCGGACAGTTGTGAAGGGTACAAGACGTGATATTTAGATCTCTCTCTCTCTCTTTTTCTGTGTGTGTGTGTGTGTTTGTGAGAGAGAGATCACGTCTGGCACATTGAAAGCCATATCTAAGTTACTGACTCTCAACACTATCAAAATGTCCAGGGCTCATCCCAGGTATATCCAACTCAGTGGCCATGAAGCCTTTTGTATTTAAATAAAAGAATGAAACAGCATTTACGAAGACTGTCGCACAGGATGCTGGGAACTTTTATATGTTATTTACTTAGCTCAGCCTCACACCTCATGGAAGCATCACAGCAGCCTCGCAGGGCGGTGCCTGCCTCTCCTGTTAAGTTTCAGAAAGAGAAGATTAGGGAGGCTGAGTGGCCTCTCCCAGGTGAGACACTCAATAGGGTAAAATATTGAAACTCAAGTCCCAAGATCTGACTCCAAATGACTTACTCTTCAATGACACTAAGAGGATTTCAAGAATCTAATCTCAGCGGTGGCTTTTTGTAAAATTGAGCCACTGCTTTTTGTAAAGCATTTAGAACATAAATCAGTAGTGTAATACAAGCCCACAGTAAACTGCAGGTAGAAAATATTTCACTCAGAGAAAAATAACTAATAATGAGAATCTCTTGAATATGCATTCAGTGCCATACAAGGTTCCAGGTCATTGCACGTATTAACACATTTAATCCTCATACCAACCCTACACAATGTGTTCCATTATTACCCCATTTAAAGATGGGGAAACCTGGGCACAATATATTAAATAACCTCCCTGAAGTGACACATTTAATGAAAGGCAGAGATAGTATTAGGAACCACGCCAAATATTCCCCACTCTTAGCCACCATACCATACCGCCCTGGTGAAGAATGTAGCATAATTCCTTCTATTAGTCTAGTGTGGTGAGAAGTTTTGAGAAAGACACATTGGAGGCCTGTAGCTATATTTGAGCCAAAATATGTTTTCTTTTTTATAAAATTTTTAAATATATTTTTATTGATTTCAGAGATTGAGAGAGAGAGAGAGAGAGAGAGAGAGAGAGAGAGAGAGAGAGAGAAACATCAATGATGAGAGAGAATTATGGGTCGGCTGCCTCCTGCACATTCCACACCGGAGATCGAGCCCGTGACCCCAGCATGTGCCCTGACTAGGAATCCACCCACGACCTCCTGGCTCAGAGGTCGATGCTCAACCACTGAGCCATACTGACCGGGCAAGCCAAAATATATGTTCAATATAAAAATTACAACCTTATTTGTAAACCTCCCTTTGATGAGGCTTAGGCCACTAATTTCCTCCTCCTGTTAGAATTTCCCAAGAACTAGGAAATATCTGGTCCTATACATTTGGGGGCGGGGGAGGGGAAGGAAGAAGGTGGCAGCCGGCTCTTTTATTGAATCCTGCTGTGCCACTTCAGAAGAGAAGCACCTGCTCTTGGAGCACTGGAAAAGGGGTGATGGGTTCTCAGGATGGGAAGAAATGCTGACTAAGAGAAAGCAAGTGCTCTAAGCTGACTCTCAAGGCATGGGAACGACCCATAGGGAGAAAGGAGAGTGAAGAACGTTTCGGGCTGAGGGACATGCATGAGCAAAAGCAGAGGAACTATGAACTCCCAAAGCCAAGAGATTAATATGGCTTATCTCAGTGTCCTTCACGGCACCGTCTTCCATGCCTGGCTGTCCCTGGATCCCAGTTGGTGCACAATATGCTGGGTGAATCGGATGAACAATGCTCTCATGCTTGCATGAATGAGTGAAATCAAAACGCTTGCTATGTCCAAAGAATAGCGAGCAATCCCATGCAGCTGAAACTGACCTCCCAGAACATGCATATTGACTCCAGAGAGTGGTTTACACCTGAGTGACCAGCTCCTGCTGGTCTCTGTCCCTTCCTCTCACCAGGCCACGGATTGTTGCAATGCATGAGGAGATTTGTTTGGAGGGGGGAAAGCATATTTTTATTTGCATTACTTAGCACGTCGCTTTTGCATATTTTGCTGTGAGATGTAAAATCATCTGCATGCACTGCTTGTGCAGTCAGAGAAGTCAAAACAAGCACCAGGAGGGCTGTCAGCCACGTGGCCTAGGCAGACTGTCATACTCTTTTGCCCATAACTGGTGCCACCTTCTCTCTTCTCTTCCCCTGCTCGCTTCCTCGTTCTTGAATCATTCATCCTTAAGTTTCAAGGGTCTCATTTCTAACTGGCTTAGTGATGTGGAAGGCACCTACTCTGCCTGCAGAGCCAAATTCACCAGGAGGGCAATGCTTCCCCCATTTGTGCCTGTGATCTCGCCGAACAGACTTTGTGTCAGTCTTGCCTCATCATCCCTCAGGGTGCCACCCTGCCCTGAACCATAGCATCCCCCTGAAAACAAATGCTAAACAAGAAACCCAGGCCTTCTGGAAGGCCTCTGGGATATATAAGGTAGCATCTCGATTTTTCAAGCAAACCACACCCAAATTCACAGATTGGGAGATCTTATTTGACGTAGATTTCACTGCGACCACATCAAGGCCATGCCCCCCTACACTTACACTTGTCCATTTATCTGCCTTTGCTCTGAAACACTGAACCTGATGAGCATAAATTACTCACACACTACATACAATGGTGCTTCAAATGTCACAGACAAATAAATGGTTCTGAAGTAGCCCTGGTCCCGGGAATCTCACAGCCTGGAAAGGTGGTCAGCATAGGCTTTGCCATCTCTGGGTGCTGCTGGGAGGGAACCATGCCTGGTTAATCATCTGGGTGTTTCATAAGCTCCTTTCCACTCCCAGAGAACCAGAGACCCAGAGAAAAGTCTTCCAGCGCCTCCTAGGGTTCCTCCTGCCCAGTTCAGGTGTCTTCCCTGCAACAGCCCTAATGGGTGGCCAGCCGGTCTCTGTGTGGACACCTCCAGTGACTGTGAAACTTACCACTTTGTCAAACCACCCACTTCCTAGTTGAGCCACAGTTTCCCCACATGTTGGTCTTAGTTCTTCCTTCCACTAATCCAGAGAATAACACTGTCCTTTTATTCAACATGCCCCTGGCTCCATGGAGACCGCAGATGGGGAGTCTTAGGCAACAGACATTTATTTTCTCACAAATTTGGAGACCAGAAGGCCAAGATCAAGGTGTCAGCAGAGTTGTTTCTTCTGAGGACTCTCCTTGGCTTGTAGGTAGCACCTCTCTCCAGGTCTCAGAGGGTCTTTCTTCCTTCCCTGTGTGTCTGTGTCTTAATCTCCTCTTCTTACAAGGGTACCAGTCATTTTGAATAAGGGCCCGTTATAATGACCTCATCTTAATTTAATTCCCTTCTTAAACGCTCTACCTCCAAATGCTGTCACATTCTGAGATACTGGGGGTTAAGGCTTCAACATATAAATTTGGGAGGAAGAATACAATTCTGCCCATAACATCCCCTGTCCCCATGCAAAAGTTCAAATATTTGAAATATATAGTATATCCTCCTTCTAAGCTTTTTATTTTTGAGGATGAACATTCTCAATTTTTTTAAAAAATTTTATTCTATTTTATGGCTTCCAGACACATCATCTTGATTATTCTTCTATAGAAACATTTTAGTTTATTAATGTGTCCACTAAAATGTAGGGTCTGCTAGGCCAAAAAGGCAATTGGATTGTTATCTTTCTTGATTTGATAACACTAAATGATTCAGTGTGGGTTTTGGTTAGGTATATGTTTTGGTAACCATCTTGTACTATCTATATATATAAAAGCCTATGCAACCATTATGACTGAATGACTGGAACGACCGGTCAACCACTTGCTATGATGCACACTGACCACCAGGGGCCAGATGATCAATGCAGGAGCTACCCCCTGGTGGTCAGTGCACTCCCACAGCCAACCTCTCATGGATGGCCAACTGCCCACAGTCCCTCCCCTGGTTGCTGGCCCTCATTGGCCCCTGGTTCTGGGTCAGGGTTTTGTACATAGCAGAGCAGCTCCCTCTCTGCAATCTATTGAAAGTCAGCCCTCGACACAAGGGTTTGTTTCACTCCTGTCCTCTCCCTTCCCTGGGAGCTGCTCACCCACAACGGACCAGTGGCAAGGGAAGGAGCAGGGGGGGAAGCAGGGAAACACATGGTGGTGGGGTGGCGTTGGCGTCCTGTGTCCGGTGTCCGGTGTCTAGTGTCTGTTCCTTTTGTACCCAGCCTGGCGACCATCGCCTCCTCTCCTGACCTCGCCTGGGCCTTTCGTCCCCAGGCTGGGACAGAGAACCAGGGGTGGGTAGCAGCAGATGTGGCCCCTTTCCTAGGGGGGGCCAAGAGCTGGCTCCCTCGTAGGAGCCACCAGTCAACCTCCTACAGTTCCTTCTCCTCCCTCCCCCATGCATGAATTCATGCACCAGGCCTCTAGTTAACTCATAATGACTTTGGACAGCTAAAAGCCTTGGGAATTACAAACTATTATTTGTTGCATCTGCTTCTATTTTAAGCATTTTTTTAAAAAAAAGAAAAGTGTGAAATTCTATATGTATGAATGACTTGACCAAGATGGGGCATTGAAAAGTCTGGAGCAGAACCCTAAAAACAATATGTCCAGCTATTAATCAAATCCTTTCAGGACAGCGGTTTAATCAAGAAAGAGCCCACCTAATTACACTATTGTTAGGTCCATGTTACTATGGGAACCAACTGTCAATGCCTTAATAAAATTCAAATCCATATCTCTATGGCCACATTTCCCAAAATGTGTTCTAAGGAATACTAAATTCCATGGAATTCTCCAATGAAGGGTCATCAAAAATTGTCCAAAGCAATGTGATTATTTCTTCTCAAAGATGTCTAAACTGCATCATCATATAAAAGGCTATTAGGTATTCCAGGGTAAGAAAATCTATTTAACTTTATATAATACTAGAGGCCCAGTGCAGGAAATTCATGCATGGCCGGTGAGCAGGGCCAATTGGGGCTGCCGGTCAGGGCCTTCCTTCATTCCATGCCGCCCTCTGGTGGTCAGCGCACATCATAGTAAGTGGTCAAACTCCCAGTAGGTCGAACTCCCGAAAGGACAATTTGCATATTAGCCTTTTATTATATAGGATGTAGGATACTATCTCATAAACTTATTTAAAAACAAAACAAAACACTTTTTTAAAGTTTATATCTATTAATAACAATAAAATTGGCTCTGTGAAATGTACTTTGGGAAACACTAGTCCACAAGCTGAGCTAAATTCTACCAACAAAGTTTTGTTTCTATAGGTTTTATTTAACCTTCTTACTGTTGAGCAATTTTAAAAACTTGCCCTCTACAATGCTCCCACTGTCCTCTGGGCCTATCTTTTTTTCTTGTCTTTTTTGCCTTTCTTCCTATTTTTACACATGTAACACTTTTACCTGTTTTCTCAGAAATGCCCAGATAGCAGATCCACAGGCTAATGAAACTCACCATCAGGGTGTGAACTCCACATGAGGTCATCAGCAGTCCCAGGTGAAAGTCATCACTCAAGTTCGGAGAATGATCAGATGTCTGGGAGCATCTGGGACTGACTTCAGTCAGAAGAGGACAGATGTCTAAATTCCCAGTGTGGGAGGGGTGCTTGTGGGTGAGGTGCATGGAAGAGATGAAATTCTAGTAGAAATACTTTATTTGGCATTAGACACATACTCTGCACCAGACACTATGAGAAGCTCAGGGCATTACAAATGAACACTCTACGTTCCCTTAGAAAACTTTGTGTTTCAACAGGAGAGGCAAACAGGTCAATAATTATGAGTCAGGACAGTAAATGTTATAATTGAGGCAAGTTTCAGGTGTTATTGAGGCAGAGGAAAAAAAATGTTAACTATGCCCATAGACTCACAGCAGTTCTCAAACTGTGGGTCGCGAACAATGAAAATACATCCTGCATATCAGATATTTACATTACAATTCATAACAGTAGCAAAATTACAGTTATGAAGTAGCAATGAAAATGATTTTATGGTTGTGGGTCACCACAACATGAGGACCTGTATTAAAGGGTTGGGCATTAGGAAGGTTGAGAACCACTGCTAGAGTCTCATGTTTGTCTTCAGTTTAAGCCTTAGCACTAAATGTGCAGGGAAGTTGACACTATTTAAGTGATGAAAAGGGTGAGACTGACATTACTGGGCATCCCCAATTCTTTCAAGCTTCCCACCTGGAAAACTCTGAGTGGGGAATGTCAGAGAGCATAGAACCAAGGGGTCAGAATAGCTGATGTCACAAAGCCCTTTATGACATGAAGGCATCCTGATTTGATGGCCCCAAAGAGTAATTTTGTCCCATAAACTGTCCGCTCTTGGTGCCTGGCATGTGAGTGGCCCTTTGCAGTCCTTAAACTGCATCCACGCCTATTATTCTCAGCAATCCCAGGAGGTGCTTTAAATTGTCCCAATCTACAGATGAGATAATAGGAGCTCAGTGAGACTAATCACACAGCCAAAGTCCCATGGCAAGTGGAAGAAAGAAGACGTTACCTTCATACTTCTTCTAACATCGTCTATTTTTTTGAAATGAGAAAATGTATGAGTATTCGAAATACATTAAAGAGAAAACCCCATTTAGTAATATTTCCAGAGGTAGATGATGACAAGGGGATAGCCAAAGAATGCAGATACAATGGGGCCTTGACTTACGAGTTTAATTCGTTCTGAGACCGAGCTCATTAAGGAGCTCGTTAACTCAAATTACTCTACCAACTCAGTGCAAAAAATCAGCTGAGAGACAGCTGGTGTCTTAAAAACTCGTTGGTCGGGACACTCGTCAGTCAAGGCCCCTCTGTATACATAGTCCATAAATTGAACAGTGAAGAACTGCATACGCTCCTTTCTCCCATAATGCTGAACGTAACTTAAGGACAGATGTATCCCAGTAATCGCTCCAAAAAGAAGGAACATCACTGTCTTTATTTTACAGGCGAGAAAATCCTATCTAATAAAAGAGAAACATGGTAATTGGCATACGACCGCTACCCTTCCCATTGGCTAATCAGGGCGATATGCAAATTAACTGCCAGCCAAGATGGTGGCCGGCAGCCAGGCAGCTTAAAGCGAACATGAGGCTTGCTTGCTTCAGTGACGGAGGACTCCAACATTCCCCGCCTGCTGCTGCCGGCCTCTGAGCTGCAACTCTAAGCAACTATGTTATAAATATAGAAGCTAAGCAAAACCCCAGAAATCTGCTTTAGTCCTGGGCTTCAGGCAGCAGGATCGCAACACTATTTCGAATACAGAAGATAAACAAAGGCCAGAAACCTGCTTTCAGCAGTGGAGGCCTAAGAGCTGGAGACAAGCCTCAGGGCTAAAGCTGGCCCAGAATAAAAAAAAAAAAGAAAAAAAGGAGCGGTTGGGAGCTTCAGTCACCCACCAGCCTGAAAACAGCCCTCAGCCCCTCACCCAGACTAGCCAGGCACCCCAGTGGGGACCCCCACCCTGAAGGGTGTATGACCAGCTGCAAACAGCCATCAGCCCCTCATCCAGGCTGGCCAGGCACCCCAGTGGGGACCCCCACCCTGATCCAGGACACCCTTCAGGGCAAACCAGCTGGCCCCTACCCATGCACCAGGCCTCTATCCTATATAGTAAAAGGGTAATATGCCTCCCAGCACCGGGATCAGAGGAGCTGCGAGGCCTCCCGGCACCGGGATCAGCATGACAGGGGGCAGCGCCCAAACCCCCTGATCGCCCTGTGGCTCTGTGTGTGACGGGGCGGGGCCACAACCTTCCTATCCGCCCTGCTCTGTTCGTGACAGGGGAAGGAGCCCCAATCCCCTGATCAGCCCTGCTCTGTGCCTGATAGGGGGGAGCTCCCCAACCCCCTGATTGCCCTGCAGCTCTGTGTGTGACAGGCTGCGGTGCCCCAACCCCCTGATCGGCCCTGCTCTGTGTGTGATGGTGCGGTGCCCCAACGTCCCCCCCCTGCCCCCCACGGGCCCTGCTCTGTGTGATGGGGTAGAGCCATAACCTCCCCATCGGCCCTGCCCTGAGTGTGACAGTGGCGGCTCCCCAACCCCCTGATTGGCCCTGCTCTGTGGGTGATAGAAGGCGATGCCCCCAACTGCCCCCCACGGGCCCTGCTCTGTGTGTGACGGATTAGAGCCATAACCTCCCCATTGGCCCTGCCCTGAGTGTGACAGGGTGCAATGCCCCAACTCCCCTGTTGGCCCTACTCTGTGAGTGACAGGGGGGAGCTCCCCAACCCCCTGATCGACCCTGCTCTGTGCATGACAGGGTACGGAGCACCAACCCCCCTGATGGGCCCTGCTCTGTGGGTGACAGAGGGTGGCACCGCAACCTCCCCATCCACCCTGCCTTGAGTGTGACAGGGGGCAGTGCTCCAACCCCCCAATCGGCCCTACCCTGAGCGTGACTGAGGGTGGCATCGCAACTTCCCGATCCGCCCTGCTCTGTGCATGACAGGGGCGGTGCCCCAACTCCCAAATCAGCCCTGCTCTGAGCCTGACCAGGGGCTGCACCTAGGGATTGGGCCTGCCCTCTGCCACCTGGGAGCGGGCCTAGGCCAGCAGGTCGTTATCTCCGGAGGGGTCCCAGACTGCGAGAGGGCACAGGCCGGGCTGAGGGACCCCCCCTTCCCTGCAAGTGCACATATTTTTGTGCACTGGGCCTCTAGTTGATTTATAAAAAGGAAAAGTGAGTTGTCCAAAAGTGAATTCTCCAAGCTGGAGATAAAACTCCATTTGTTTCCTGTCAGATGAAAATGCAATTCAAATGCAGCCTCATCATTCAGGGCTTGCCAGCACCCACTCTCTGGGGGAATGCCCTCTCCCACTCAGAGCTGAGTGCTCAGTTGAAGAGAAGAAATTTCTTCGAAAGAAACCATCCTATACATCATGCCACTTTGAGAGCTGGGAGAAACCAGATGAACAGGCCTGTCCCTGGCATCCCAGTCTCAATTAATGCTTTATATCCTCACTGAAACCCAAGCAAGACAGCACACAATAGGGGTGAGTTAATACAACCTTCAACAGCTTCTTTACTACCTGTCTTCCTCCTCCCTCCACACTCTGTGTTGTAGCCATAATTCTTTCCCAACAGCTCCCTGAGGACTTTTCTTCTCATTGCTTTATTCTGTGGCCTAGATAGGTATCCAGGTGGTTTACTCCCTCCAAACCCAACTACTCTAACATGTCATAGGGTCACCAGCAGAGAACAATCAAGCATTTGTCTAGAGGACTAGCAGACTGGATTTCTTCTGCTTCCATAGCATAAAAGGAGGAAGTTCATATTCACTAGGCCCCTAGCACCTCAGTCAATAGGCTGTCTATCAGGGAACTTCCAAAGCTCTATGGGATGTCTTCCATCCCAGTGCATTATTCTTTGATCAACTAACCAATTGCTAATATCGTTTTCGTGTTTAATGGCTTCTTGTCGTTGACCTGAGTTCATTCTTTCATTCAGTTTAATTTTTGAACACTTTCTATGAAACAGGTCATTATCAAAAATTCAGCAGCAGCTACAGTGTGACTTCTTCTCAGCAGAGGACAGCAGAAAGCATCTAGGAAGAGTATATCCTACTGACCTGTTTTTGTTAACCCACAATATTTATGAACAATTGCTTAGAGATCTCCATATGAGGTGTTGTTTTATCAATGTGGCCAGAACATCTTGCAGAAAAAGTGCAAATTCAATAAAGTTTTCTTTTTTTTAAATATGGTCCAGTATAGTTTAATCCTTTGGCCTCACAAGTCGCTAAAATTAGGAAATGGCACTTTCTGTGGAAATCCTTTGGAGAGGTAAACAGAATCAGTTTAGACACTCAAAGAAAGATGAAAGGTAATCCTATGCATCAATATTTCTTAAACTTGTATAATGTATGGATGCCTCTTTAGATAAAATAACTCTCATGAAGCCCTGTGCTGACTTTAATTCCTTTCAATCTAGGCATAAACTCCTTACACATATAGCCCTTATGCACTACTGTCAAAATTAATTTACAAATTAAGTGAAACTAGACCTAAAATAAATATTGGAATGGTCACAACTAATGGAGCAGGACCTGTGGCCATGTGATAAAGTTAGCTGTTGCTCACATGTGAACATGAGCATGGTGCCCAGTGCTGTGGTGCCCGGGTCTGGTCCTGTTCTATCTCTACGCCTTATGCTGTACAATGACTCCATCCACTCAGGAGTTCTCTCTGTGAAAATTCTGAGAAACCACCATTTCTTCAGCACACTTTGATGTCCTTTGCTCTTCACTAGGGTGCAAATAAATTCTACCTCAGCCTTTTTCGCATGAGCAAAATAATTAAAGTGTGCTACTCTCCATAAAGCAAATGCAGTTGGGGCTCTGGAATCACATGGAAGTACTCAGTGAGGAGAATGTCTCACAAATTCTCCAGAGTATTCTCATATGTGTTTTTTAAGCACAAAAAAAATGAAAATATAACATTGAAAATGTCTCATAAATATTTTGACTTTCCAAGAATATGATTCCAGACCTCAACCAATAATTCACATGTTCTTGCTTGACAAATATGACCAGGGGAATCACCCTCATTTCTTCTGTCAGAGTCCATGATGATATAACCCTGTACCACTTCCAGGCAGAGATGGGTGGGGGGGGGAGGGGGATGAAGAAAAAGACATTGTCTTTCAGACTGATCCATTTCAAGAATCTTCCAGATGGGAATCAGGCACAAATTTAGTTCATTTGGAATAGTTAGCACTTGCCACAAGTGGCCAAGAAATCATTATGGTCTCACCCTGTGTAGGATGCTTTTATGGAATGTTACAAAAGAGAAAATACACATACTCTGGCTAGCATGAGAACCTGGATGGCACAGGGGTCTATTTCATCTGTAATTTCAGTGATCATTTAAATGACCAATACATTCCAACTGCAAGTGATTTTATTATCTTCTCAGTGAGGTAAGATATGAAGCTTGACCACTGGACATAATAGCTCCCTTCAGATATACCCAGAGCTGAAATAACACTGGGAATTTGGGCTGTGACCTGAATCTCTTAAAGAAAATATTACTTTGAAAGCAGAGATTTTTATAATGAGATCATCTCATACTGAAGGAGTTATATAGATGCCTCTTAAAAATCAAAGGAACCTACCCCAATATGGCTATTACTAGGCAGTTGAGATATCTGATTGGCAGCACTGAGCTGTTCACTCAAAGCCCCTGCCTTGACTAGGCTAGAGAAAGAGCACATGGATCAAGCTGCTGATGTTCAGGACGAGGAAACGGAGTTCTAAATCCATATTGAGGTCACTGGATAGAATCCAAACTGGAACATTCTCCTCCAAAATGTTTGAACTCAGATCAAGTCCAAGTCCCTAAAAGCCAACAAACCAATTTCTGGGCAAATAAACTCGCCATACATTAGATTCGATGTCATCTTGCCAGAGCGACCAGAATCTGGGTTCTTTCCAATGGAGTGAAATCTCTGGGTAGTACCCTTGATGGGATAGCATCCCTGGGGGAACCACTGTGCTGCTTGGCTGAGGCTGTTTATGCCTGTTGCCTGACAGGCAGTTGTAGTTGAAACCAACCTCACTTCTGATGCTACCTGTTGAATCAAGGTTTCTCCTAACAACTTCTGCCTATCTCAAAGCACCATCTAGGTATCAGTAACCCCCAACCATCTAGATAACTTTGGGCATTATTTCCTATCGATGGCTTCAGCCTTTGTGCCCTAAAAGAGAAGGCAGATTTAAGCAGTCCTTCCTGCTAGAAGTGGGCAGGTGAGAGCCGGAGGTTGCAGCTTTCTCATTTCTGATGGTTATATACAGTATTCATTAGACATGCACCTAATCACCATCACCTGTCAATCCAAACTACCCTCTTTTAAGAGCTAATCTGTTTTCTTGCCAGATCAATGCTTTTATCTGTATTTGTGTGGACCACCAGCAACAGCAAATGAATGGTTAAAATTCAATTTCAGAAGAAAAGAAATGTGTTTATCAAACATTTATTGTACAAGTGTGAAAACGCCCTAAATGAAATTATTTTAGTCTTAGAGACTATAACTTATAAATCCATTTGCCCAATTGAACAAAATTATAGCAGGAAATAATATAGGTTTTGGACCAAATACACACAGCTTTGCTCAGGCTTCCCATTTTTAACCCCGGGAATGCTGTCACTACTGTGCTATAATAATAATGGTTGTCAACATCTCTCCGTATTAGCTAGCACAATGGCTAAAACAAAATCCCAACTATCTAGTTTTTTTCCTGCAGGTTGTTAACTTCTGACCAGAATGATGTTCCTCTGCCTCATCATTACTACCTCCTCTTTGGCTGGGTAGGTTGAGTCTCCAAACATGCGTCTCCAGATGCTCATGAAATCATCATTAGAACTCGCCCTTGATTTATTTTGCTTGAAATGGATGCATAGAAATATTTGTACTTAGTGAGACACTCTTCCGTTGTATATGATTCACTCTGCTATGATTCACAAGTTGGTAATAGTTGAGTTGTATCTCTCGACTGTGCTCCAATGCAAATGATTTTCTTATAAATCAAAACGTCATTCTAAGCAAGTAGAATTTTTCAGCTGAGAAAACATAGACTGGCTAACTGTTCGCTAAGACTGTATTCTCTTCTTCCTTGTCACGTAGCTAGGCTCTACTCCCCACTTTCCTTTTCTCCCGGACATGGCCATGTGACTGAACTCTAGCCAGTGGAATCTGAACATAAGTGATGGGCTTCACTTCAAGGCCTGACCCTAAAAATATCTCCCATATACCACTCTTTATCATTTTTCCTCTTTTACTAGCTTGACACAGATTAATGGCAGTTTGGGAAGTCAAGTGTTGATGATGGAGTAATAGGTAGAAGAGATCTGGATCCTTGACTCACCATTGGATGAGAGCTGTAAGTCAACCAGCTTTATCTGAGAGAAAAGTAAACTCTCATGTTTGACCTTTACATAATTTCAGGTTTTGTTTGTTATAGCAGCAAGCATTACCAACAATAATACAATGTGTTCCACTGGACATTCAGGGAATGGGAGGTGTTATTTCAAGATTCCTAACAGTTTTTCACCCAAAAGGGTGTCAAAAGAAAAGGACAGCAACTTCATTTCCTTTGAAATTCAAGTTCCTTGTCTGAGATAGAGATAGGGATAGAGAAGAGATAGAGACAGAGATAGAGACAGAGACAGAGACAGAGACAGAGACAGAGATAGAGATAGAGATAGAGATAGAGATAGAGATAGAGATAGAGATAGAGATAGAGAGAAACTTGGAAGAAGCAGAAGCACAAAAAATATTGAATTATAAATCTCATGAAAAAATAAAAATTACTTTAAAATTATTTTTACATTTTTATTCATTTTCTAAAATTTTAAGAATCTCAATCAGACAGAAAGCATGAATAAAAAAAGAAATATTCCTGATTATATTTTATTTTTGTCAGGACTAAATATGCATCTTTGTTAGAGCAACTATGATATGGCTGGCAAGTTTGTATTGCCTTTTTCTTTCACTCTGATTTTCAAATTTTATTTTATAATTTTGAATAAATGTATAGTTTCTTCCCTTCCCCAACTCAAGATCTGTTTGAAAATTTTGTGTATTGATACAAAGGACTAAAGAAATAGGCAAATGGGAAGAAATGAGAATTATATGTCAGAAGTGATTTCCATATTCAGTCCTCTTTGTTTGAGTCCCAACCATGTCCAGAACCTGGCCTAGAGTCTTCTCCTCTGAGGTTAAACTTGTTCTGATGTGTCTGATTAGACAGCCCATGGAGAATTTTCAAGGGCCAGTGACTGGTCAAGCTCAGAGCTCTCAAAAGCTACAGCCCTTCTCATCCACAGGTCAGTGCTGGGTAAAAAGTAGTGACGTTTGAAAGAGAAAACATGGACAAATCCCTCTGAATGTTCATTCTCCTCTTCCTATGCCTAGATCTGTGCTCAATGTTTAATGAACACAGAGAGCCTTTCTTATTTCTGAAACTCATATAGATATTGAGCCAGATTTAGGTAGATCATTTTTTCATTTGGTTTACTTAGCTTTAAAAGTATATATTTTGAATATTTCAGAGTAAAACTAAATTTTAGCTATGAAAGTTTGAAGGGGAAATCACAAAACCACCTTAAATATTCTTTTTCTTGTGAGATAAAAAAAGCAAAAAGATCATTCCCTGAAATACTTGACATAATACTACCCTAACTCTGAAGATGTGTGAGTTACTATAGAACCATTCTCTCAAATCTGAACAAAAAATTCATGAAATTACTGTGTTTTTAATTCAAAGAGTTGGGTGTTTGGAATTCCTCAGTGTTTTGTGATGGCATAGCAACCACGGGAGCCACTCATGAAAACAATGTATTGGTGAATTTTGGTTCTGAGCTGTGTTGGGTAGATGAATAGCAGTTGGTTTTAAGGAGACTCCTCTTGATGAGAGAAATGGTTAGAAGGTTAACATGGGTCCAAAATGTTTTAAACATTGGATGTGAATTAATTATTATGTCTGAGAATTAATTATTAGAAGCTGTGTGTTGTGGAAAATTTTATTTTATTATTTGAGAGAGAGAAGGAGGAGAGACACATGAGCATTCTCCCATGTCAGAAATTACTTTATGCAAACATGATTTGTAATGGCCTTATAATGTTACCTCATATAGACATACCATAATTATTCCAAACTCGTCCTTATTGTGAACATTTAGATTGCTTCTATTATACAGTATATATTGTACATAAACTAATAATACTCTTACACATAACCTTTTCAGGCATTTTTCATAATTTTTGGAGGATATATTTTTATCAGGACTGATGGTAGGAACTTCTCTATAGTTCTTGATAACTATTATCAAATCACTTTCAAGAAAATTAGTATCCAGTTCCAAGATGGTAACAGATTAGGTAAAAGGTACACTAACCTTCTCCCAGGACCAAACTGGAATTACAACTAAAATATGGAAAATTCATCCTGAATAACCAATTGAAGGCCAGCTGGAGAGAAGGCTCAAAATGACCTTACCGAGGAGGCTACATTAAGACTGGTAGGAAGGAAGTGCAGAGGTGCAAGCAGTCTGGCCAGGCTCCCACAGGCAGAGCCAAAGTTCCGAAGAAATATCTTGGCCACAGGGCTTCCCACTGAGAAGTCTGGCGTCTATATTACAAGCCAGGATCCCCAGCCTGTAGCACCAGAACCAGTAAGGTGCCCACATAATTCCTGGCATTATGAAAAGCAGAGGGGTTTCTGTCTGCCAGGAGAGAGTGGGTGGCTAGAAACACAGGCACCCTCTTAAAGGGTCAACACACAACATTTTGTTTGCAGCCACAAAATGCCCCAGCAGAGGGAGGGCATAGTGGACTAGAGCTGCATGAGAGAGTTTGGGACTGCAGAAGCCGTCTTTCTCAGGCAGAGCTGTCGCCTCCATGCAGCATTAGCCTGGGGGAAGCAATGGCCCCACCCGTTGGAATCCCTCTCACCACACCCTGTAGAGCTTACATCCTATCTACAGCCAGAGGCTCATTAAGTGAATGAGACTAACAGACACCCTTCAGCAGAGGTGGACCTGGGGTGCTGTGAGTCTCTGTCTGACCTTCCCCAGAGCCTGTGGCTAGTAAAAGCAGATGTTGTGTACAGCTTGGTCCTTTTGACATGAACCCAGGCCTAGAAGAGGGAGCCACACGTTGTGGACTGTTGGTAGCTCCAAAAGGCTGTTTAGGGCCAAGCACAGACAGCATCTGACATTGGCCTTCACCACAGTGCCTCCGAGGAGGCCCAGAAACAGTACAGCCAGAGGCCAGCTTCAGACAACAGCAGAGCAGGGGCCAATGAGCTTCACAAGCAGCACAGCCACAGGGAGGTGTCGGCAGCACCATCGCTGCTGAGGTGAATCCACTTGGTGTGATCGGCACCGCACAGCAGCCTGCACACTGTGTTGGGGTTGGGCCTCACTGTCAGCGAGCCCGAAGGTTGATCCCATGTACAAATGGGCCAATAGCAATCAAGACTCAATTACAACAGGAGGACCCATGCAACATGCACAAGGGATATCATTAGAGCACCCAGTCTGGTGATCAGGGAGGCTGTAACACTGGTCCCCATGGGTCACCTACAACATGAGGCCACCCTTCCAAGACAGGGAATTGTAGCAGATTGGAAAGGAGAAATTAAAACTATCATTATTTGCAGATGACATGGTATTGTACATAGAGAATCTTAAAGATTGCACCAAAAACCTATTATAAATGATAAATGAATTCAGTAGGATACAAAATAAATATTCAGAAAACAGTAGCATTTTTATACACTAATAATGAACTATCAGAAAGGGCAACTAAAAAACCAATCCTATTCACAATTGCTTCAAAAAGAATAAAATACCTAGGAATAACTTTAACCAAGGATGTAAAAGACCTGTGTTCTGAAAAGTATAAGACACTGAAGAAAGAAATTGAGGAAAATACAAATAAGTGGGAGCACATGCCATGTTCATGGATAGAAAACCTTAACATCATTAAAATGTCCATACTACACAATCAATGTAATTCCGGTCAAAATACCAATGGTGTATTTCTAGAACAAACATTTCAAAGATTTACATGGAACCACAAAAGACCCCGAATAGTAATAGCAATCTTGAGAAAAAAGAACAAAGTTAGAGGAATCATGCTACCTGATATCAAACTACTAGTATACTATAAGGCCATAGTAATCCAAACAGCATGGTACTGACCTAAAAACACACATGCATGTAAATGAAACAGAATAGTGAGCCCAGAATAAATCCACACCCTTATAGTCAATTAATGTTTGACAAAGCAGGAAAAAACAATGGATTACAGATAGTCTATTTATCCCAGCCAGGGTGATGCAAGGGTTGAGCATCGACCCAGGAACAAAGAGGTCACCAGTTGAATTCCCAGTCAGGGCATATGCCCAGGTTGCAAGCTTGATCCCCACTGGGGAGTTGCAGTAGACAGCTGATAGATTATTTCTAATCATTGAAGTGTTTATCTCTCTCTCCCTTTCCCTTCCTTTCTATGAAATCAATAAAAAATAATAATACTTTTTAAAAGATAGTCTATTCAATAAATAGTGCTAGGAAAATTGGACAGATACATGAAAAAACAATTAGACCACCTTTTTATGCCATCTACACTAATAAAAGAGAAACATGGTAATTGGTGTACGACCGCTACCCTTCCCATTGGCTAATCAGGGCGATATGCAAATTAACTGTCAGCCAAGATGGCGGCCAGCAGCCAGGCAGCTGATGCAAACAGGGAGGCTTGCTTGCCCCAGCATGAGGAAGCCAAGGTTCCCCTCTGCAGCTGGGGGGCTCTGAGCTCCTGAAGCAACAACTCCAAAAGATACAATGTTTCAATTATAGAAGCTAAAAGATGGCGGTTAATTTGCATACTCAGGCTCCAAGCAGAGTGAAGCCAAACAGCCCTGAAGAGGCAGGGCAGAGAGGCCTCAGGACCCCGGGATCAGCGGAGCCGAGAGGCCTCAGGACCCCGGGATCAGCGGAGCTGAGAGGGGTCCTGGCCCCTGGATCAGCGGAGCAAGGAGACCTCCCAGCACCGGGATCAGGGTGACAGGGGGCAGTGACCAAACCCCTGATCGCCCTGCAGCTCTGTGTGTGACAGGGGGCGTGGCCACAACCTCTCTATGGGCCCTGCTCTGTTCCTGACAGGGGGGAGATCTTCAACCCCCTGATCGACCCTGCTCTGTGACTGATAGGGGACAGCGCCCCAACCCCCTGATCGGCCCTGCTCTGTGCGTGACAGGGGGTGGCGCCACAACCTCCCCATCCACCCTGCCTTGAGTGTGACAGGGGGCGGTGCCCCAACCCCCCAATCGGCCCTACCCTGAGCATGACTGAGGGCAGCATCGCAACCTCCCAATCCGCCCTACTCTGTGCATGACAGGGGGCAGCACCCCAACTCCCCAATCGGCCCTGCTCTGAGCCTGACCAGGGGCTGCACCTAGGGATTGGGCCTGCCCTCTGCCACCCGGAAGCAGGCCTAAGCCAGCAGGTCGTTATCTCCCGAGGGGTCCCAGACTGCGAGAGGGCACAGGCCGGGCTGAGGGACCACCCCCCCCCCCAGTGCACAAATTTTTGTGCACCGGGCCTCTAGTATATATATATATATATATATATATATATATATATATATATATATGTATGTATATAAAATAGAGAAATATGCAAATTAGCCCAGATGCCATAATGTGACCACCGAACAGCAGCAGCCGCAGGCTCCCAGCGCCACCAGCCCCTGAGTGGCGAGCACACTCTCGGGCCTGGAATAATGACACATTCACAATGAGCTCAGCGTCACTGTACAGGGGGCTGCAGATTGGGGGGGCTGCAGATGGGGGGGCTGCAGATCAGGGGGGATATGTACTAGGGGGGCTCTTCAGCCCCATGGACTTTCTCTCCCAACAAAGCTCCGGCTCCTCCCTGCACTCAGGCCCTGCCAGAGGGCCATGCCGGGCCCACGTGGCCACTGCCCACACCCACTGGTGTCTGCAGTCCCACGTGGGACCGTGAACCGTGTCTGAGCCTCTCTGAGGTGGAGCCCACGTCACCTCGTTAAAGTTTTCACTTTTGCTGATCGGACTTTGCCTTCTGAGGTGTAGAAGCCGGGACGGTGGGCACAGTGGAGCCCGCAGACGGGCACCCAGGAGCTCCTCGGCTCTGACGGTTTCATTCAGAGAAGACACCCCGCTCCGCGCCCCTCCGCCCCAGCACGGCTCACCTCGGCCTGCAGGGAGCAGCGCAGCCACCACTACAGGCATGACCCCAAAGCTGCTCCTGGTCCTCACTCTTCCTCCCTCGGCTCCCAAAGCCCAACACAGCCTGTGGCCAGCCCAGTTGGCTGGCTGGTGCCCCAGCACCCTCCGCAGGGCCCACCCCAGTACCAGACAGGACCAGGCAGCAGGGGGGGAGGTTGGCCTGGGACAGACTTAGCCCCTGCAAGCTGTGTCATAGCGGATCCTGAGCAGCAAGAACTTACCAATAGGGATGTTTGTGCAGACATTTTAAATAACTTGCACTTTTAAAGCTGAATTGAAAAGAATAGATTGTTGCTCTAGAGAGCAATGCTTCAGCGGGACCCCGAGGTCACCTTGGAGGCTAGAACCAAAAGTTAGATGATAGCAAGTGTTGGCAAGGATGTGGACAAATCCAAGCCCTCACACACTGCTGTCGGAATGGAAATGGTGCGGCCGCTCCTCACATGATTAATATCAGTCACATAGGACCCTGCAACCTGCCACTCTGAGGTCACAAAACGCCCATTGTGTATGGTCCCATTCCCGTGAAATGTCTGAAACAGCAGTGTGCAGATGGCTGGGTGGGGCAGGCAGCTAGATGAGGAAGGTGGCATGGGGTTTCTTCTAGAAGCAATACAACATTCTAAAACTGACTGGTGGTGTCCTGGCTGGTTGGCTCAGTGGATAGAGTGTCAACCTGCAGATTGCAGGATCCCAGGTTCAATTCTGGTCAGGGGCACATGCCCAGGTTGTGGGCTCAATCTCCAGTAAGGGGTGTGCAGGAAGCAGCTGATCCATAATTCTCTATCATTGATATCTCCCCTCTCCCTTCCTCTCTAAATACATATATATATATATATATATATATATATATATATATATATATATATACATATACACACACACACACACACACACTCACACACACTAACTAATAAAAGGGTAATAAAGGGTAATATGCTAATTAAACTGGGAGACCTTCCAGACAAAGCCATGATGGCGGGGGCCAAGGCAGAGGCCGTTAGGGGTGATTAGGCCAGGAGGGGAGGGCAGATGGGGGCAAGCAGGCGGCAGTGGGGGGCAGTTGGGGGTGATCAGCCTGGCAGTGGGGGACAGTTCGGGGAAAGCAGGCTGGCAGGGGGGCAGTTGGGGGCAAGGCGGCCAGCAGGGGGGGAAGTTGAGGGCAAGCAGGCCAGTGGAGGGGCAGTTTGGGGCAAGTAGGCTGGCAAGCAGAGTGGTTAGGGGCTATCAGGCAGGCAGGCAGGCAGGTGAGCAGTTAGGAGCCAGCAGTCCTGGATTGTGAGAGGGATGTCCCAGATTGGAGAGGGTGCAGGTCGGGCTGAGGGACACCCCCCACCTGTGCACAAATTTCGTGCACCGGGCCACTAGTTTAATATATAAGAACAGTCTTTATATGTCAAAACCAGGTTGGTGGTACAGCTCCTCTGTACACTTTTCCCTGACCATGGCAGAGAGAGTGATTTCTTCCATCTCTAAACTTTCTTTCCACTGACCCTACCAGTTTTTGGCTTCTAACACTTATTGCTTTATATTATACTTTTTCCCATTAACAGAGTTTGAGATCTTTGAGAATAGATTTAAAACTACTTTTCCAACCCCCAATGTTTCCAGCAAAACACCTTGCACATTGCATGTACTGAGGAAGCATATTAATGCATGCATGCGTTTGTGTGTATATATATATATATATATATATATATATATATATATATAACCATATATGAGTGTATGTATGTAAAAGCATGCATCACACAAATGCCATCTCAAAACTTTCTTCCCAAAACAAAATTAGATGGACAGGGGTTTGGGGAATTTGTGAAGGGAGGTGTGGGAAGCCACTGCATGCCAACACTGTCATGAGCATGCATCAAGGAACGCAGGCAGCCGATGGACCTTGAGCATTAGCAGGGCTTATGCTAGGCATCGGTTGTTCATGTTGAGATAGTGGTGGCTCAAAGCAATCTCCTGATCTCATAGCCTCCAAGTAAATGTTTACTGGACCTTACAGATCTTCACTGACCTGTGAGACAGTCTGCTATCTGCTTGCCATGCTTTACTGAGGGCAAGATGCGTATCTAAAACTGAATAAAAAGCAGACAAGGCCAGACTTGGTGTGCCTCTTCAAGAAAGGTCTCCCCCTGCCCCCCAATGCCTTCTAAATTCATATTTCTTGTATAGCATTTTCATTTGTGTGTCAGCCTCTCCTTCAGATCCTGAACCTCACCATGCAGATCGCAGCAATTGGTGCCTCGAACAGGAGACTGGAGGAGAAGATTGGCCTGAGCGAAAAACGAAGTGAAAGGAAAAGTGGAAACTCATGGGAAAGGTGGAAACTCACTGGTGCACAAAGCCTGTGCCAGCCTCGGAGTCATGACTGTACGTGTTCTGGAATCAGCCAGGTTATAATGTGGAAGACTTCGAGTAAAAGGCAAAAAGATATTGTAGACTTTTAGCTTGCATGCTCCAGGATAAAGGAATTAAAGTGTAAGAAAGCATTCTCTTACAGTTTTTGCATATTATCACTGAGTATAATCCTTGGTTCCTAGACCTTGATCTCTGGAAACAAGTAGATAGGAATTTAAGGAGAAATCAGGCTCAAGGAAAACGAGTGCCCTTGTCATCTTTCACTATGTGGGCTCTTGTTCGAGCTGTATATTGCCCACTTCATATTGAGGATCAAAAGCCTGCAGAACGCCAGGAGTATTTGCAACCGACCCCTCCTCCTCCTAAGGCAGAACCTGTAAAGCCACCGAGCCTCAGCCTCTGGTGTGAGGAGGCTCATCAACTAGAGAAAATGGGGCTGATAGTCCATTTACAAAAGGCTCCTCAATGATCTGTCTGAGAATCACCATATGACGCCTTGGGACTGGCGGGTTTTAGCTAAAGTGGCTTTAGACGCCAGTCAATGCTTTGGAGAGCAGAATATGTTGAAATCTGTAAACAACAGGCTGTTTTTGTGGGTGTTCACTGGGAGCCCACCTGGGAGCCCTCTGGGCCACATCTGGCTCTAAGTCCCAGGCCATGTAAAACATCTGAAAGATCCATGAAAAAAACTCTGATTTATTAAGTCTTGTCTGTGTGTTATGCATGCTTGTCTCTCGATTGTTATTTTTATCTGTCTTTATTGTTTGGTTTAATTTGTTTTGTTTACTGTTAGTCTATTAAGCATGCTTTTGATTTATCTTCATAGAATAGAAACAGTATGTGGCCAGGCCATGACTGAATTTCCCCAGAGCAAACAGAATGTGGGGGTGGGGAGAGAGAATATAAGCGGTACACATGGCCGATAGCGCAGGTCCCAGAAAGATTCCCCGAGACACAGGGAGGAAACTGAAAAAGGCCCCAGCCCATTTATTGGTAGGTCTCTTGGTGAGCCTGTAGAATGGACGCCCGCTCTCGGGAATGTTATGAAGTCTCATTTTCACCATGTTTTTGTTTCCCAGTCCATAGTTTGAAATTTGGGTAGATGAGCCATTTCTCACAATTTAGGGATGCGTCCGGGACTTCTATACCCATGAAGAGAAAAAGGGTAGCTTAAGAGAAGGCGTGCCCCGCCTGATTTTGGGTGACCTCTTGGCCGAAGCCTCATCTCTTCACAGATGCTGTAGAATAGGCTCAAGACTGTTTTTCTTTGGAAGATGGTGACAATGACACCAGAAAAATATACAGGCTGGGTTTGGGAAACAAGATTAAAATATAAATATATTACTAATCCAAGAAATGCTAAGTATTTAACTTGCCACCTAAAATTTGAGGCTTCTAAAAATTAAAAGTTCAAACTAAATTGGGAGAAATTATATGGTTGTGATAACAAAATGCATGAAGCATGGAAATTCATTTTTGAAAAAAAATAATTCTTGCATTTTCTCTGGGAAAATTAATAGTTCAAAATATATTGTAGTCTTTATATGTATGTCTTTAGTCTGTGTACTGTATGTGGTAAAATTTCAACCTAGGATATAATATTTTATTGGCCTAATTTTTTTTTTTAAAAAAGGATTAATTCTATGGTCTGAACCAAAATTTTAATATTAAAACCGGTTTAAATTTAATTAATGTCTTTTAGAATAATTACAAATAGTGTGTAATATAATCTTTGGGTTACATATATTTCATAGTCTTTCCAAGTTAAATTTCAAGACTTTAACCGAAAGATAGCTTTGGGACATTTCCAGGGCCCTGGAATTATTCAAGGATTTATTCTCTCTTCTTAAAAGAAATATTTTTGAACTACATTAGGCTGATCTAATATATTTGAAATAACGTGGGAAGCTTTGCAAAATAAAAATTAATAATTGTGTTCTACTTATATTTATGTATTTTAAATGTTATAGAGGTTTTAGCCTCTAAACTTGGCAGGAAGCCAGAATATTCAGCAATGGAATTTTAAAACAGGAGGGTACATAATGCTTCATCCACCTACCTAGCCTGCTCTTCAGATTGGCTGAGGGGTCAGGTGGCATCTATACTTCATGGGTCAAATGTACAGGTTTGCTTACTTTTCTCTTTCAATAAAAAGTGCATACTTTAATTACTTAATGTTTGATTTTCACAATATAATCAAGGTCTCATATAAACTCATTTATATGTGAAGCCAATATTTTATAAGCAACTGGTTCTAGTAAAGTCCAAAATAAAATTGTCATACATATGCAAATGAACACTAGCCAAAAAGAATGTTGTTTAAAAGTAAATTTAAACTTAATGAAGAAGAAATTTAAAAGCCTATTCCACTACTATTTACAAAATAAACTAAAAGTTATTATTCAAGCATTAAATATCACCATTAATGAGACACCATAAGTAAAAAGAAAGTTATTTTTATTTGAGATACATGCATCGCAATATTGGCCAGCGTGTCTCCCTCCTACCTGTTTTTCTGAAAGGCAACCAAGTTAGTTGTTCTGTTTAAAAGAACATGAAAGTCTTTAATGTAGCAATTTATGGCAAGCCCACAGGAAAAGCAGACTTTAGCAATGTTTACCCAATTAAAAAAGAAACTCCCTAAATGGAGCTTAAAAGATTGTTCCAGAAAAGGTACAGAAAGAAACACCCTTCATATATCTAGAATCTGTAATTGAAAATCAATATATTAGTCCTCAAAAGGTAGAAATATGAAAGGATTGCCTTAAGACCTTAAATAATTTTAAAAATTATTAGATAACATTAATTAGTTAAGACCTTATCTAAAAATCTCTATGGGAAAAAATGACAAATTTATTCAATATATTTAGAGAATCCTGAGAAAGCTTTTATTAAGTGTATGCAGGGACCTACGGAATCATTTTCTGATTTCGTAGCTTGCCTCACGCAAGCAGTGAGATGGCAAATACAGCATAAAACAGCATTTTACAATCATCTAACTTCTAGAAAATGTAGATGCCAAGTTGTTTGGGACCATCTAGTAAACCCTATCTTCCCTAAAACAAGGACACTTAAAAGTAAATAATTTGCATTTTGCCTCCCTAAACAGAAGGTAAATAGCTTATGTCAATGTACTCAGGGAAACTGATAGTAGATATACAATTAGTGTCATTTGCTGTCCACACCCAAGGACAAATGAAGTTAGAAAATAAACCTTATTTCAGACTGATTTTAATTGGCAGATTAAAATAAGTGAATATTCAGGGGAACTTAGTTGTCACCTACTAAAAAATAAGTTACTACAATTTTTATATTACACCCCTATTATTATACCAAAAACTACTAGACAGGAACCTATTCCTGGAACATTAACTGTTTTTACTGTTGGTTTGTCTAATGGTAAAGCTGCTTATCCTACAGTAAATTCAGACCAAGTCATCCAGACCATTCACACTTCTGTACAAAGGATTCAATTAGAAGCTATCAAGGCTGTGTTACAGGATTTCCAAGAGCCTCTTAATATTATTTCTGATCCTGCCTATGCTGCTGGCCTGGTAAATAGAGTTGAAACTGATCAATTAAAATGGCTCAGTGACCAAAGTCTATTTATACTATTTAAACAGGTACAGCAAATTGTACAGCAAAGACAATATTCCTTCTATATTACTCATATCAGGGCTCATATCACCCTGCCTGGTCCTTTAGCAAAAGAAAATACATATGCCAATCATTAGTTGCTTTATTACAACAAGCCACATAATCTCATCAGCTTTTACATCAGACTGCCAAAATGTCTAAACAATTCTCAATCACTCCACAGCAGGTAAAACAGATTATCAAGGAATGTCCCACTTGTATGTTACATCTGCCTCAAGGGCCTAATACAGGAATTAACCCTTGAGGATTGATAAGGGACCATATCTGGCAAATGGATGCAACACATTATACTCCTTTTGGATGCCTTGGGGCATTGCATGTCTCTGTAGATACCTTTTCAAAGGTCCTTTAGGCCACTGCATCTACAAGATAAATGATGAAACAGGTCATTAATCATTGCCTAGTTGCTTTTGCCATCATGGGAATTCCAAAAATTATTAAAACTGATAATGGACCTGCATACCCAAGCTGTCATTTCCAACAATTCTATAAAAAAAAAAAAAATAGCCCTGACCAGTTTGGCTCAGTGGATAGAGCATCAGCCTGTGGACTGAAGGGTCCCGGGTTCGATTCCGGTCAAGGGCATGTACCTTGGTTGTGAGCACATCCCCAGTAGGGGGTGTGCAGGAGTCAGCTGATCGATGTTTCTCTTTAATCGATGTTTCTTACTCTCTATCCCTCTCCCTTCCTCTCTGTGAAAAATCAATAAAATATATTTAAAAAAATAGAAAATTCAGCACATTATGGGAATACCATACAATTCCCAAGGACAGGCAATTATAGAATACCAACATCAGTGGCTAAAATCCCAACTCTAAAAACAAAAAGGGGAAAATAGTGATGCTGGAGAAATCTCCTGTAGGTAGACTACACCAAGCCTTAATAACTTTAAATTTTTTCACTTGTAATGTTGATGGCAAGACACCAATGGAATTACACTGGTGTCATAATAAGCCAAAGAAAAAAGGCTTGATCAAATGGAAGGATCCTGAGTCTGGTTCATGAATAGGTCCCAACCCTTTATTAACCTTTGGTCAAGAATATTCTTGTGTATTTCCAGAAAACTCCTCCAAGACAGTTTGAATTTCTGCTAAGAACATTAAACTTCAACAAGGATCAAAGAGAGGAACTGACCAGACTAATGAGGACCTTCCACCTGGAGCCTCACCCTGTACCTGTGGCCACAGAGAGCCGACTACTCCAGCCACAGATAGCAGTAGCCCCAAGCAACACACTGACGATAAGGTATGGGAGGAGAATGAGACAGATGACAAATAGTCTGGAGATGACCTGGGGGATGTCTGAAGATGTGGAATGAAGAGTCTTAAAAGGACTCAAACCCTACAGATGGCACGCATTTTTGAAGATTTATTAAGAAAACAAAAAGGGGGAGATGTGGAAAATCACTGCATGCCAACACTGTCATGAGCATGTACCAAGGAACATGGGAGGCCGATGGACTTTGAGCATTAGCAGGGCTTACACTAGGCACCAATTGTTCATGTTGAGATAGTGGTGGCTCAAAGCAATCTCCTGACCTGATAGCCTCTAAGTAAATGTTTACTTGACCTTACTGATCTTTACTGACCTGTGAGACTGTGTCTGCTACATGCTTGCCATGCTTTACTGAGGGCAAGATGTGTATCTAAAACTGAATAAAAAGCAGATAAGGCCAGATTTCAGTGTGTCTCTTCAAGAAAGGTCTCCCCCTGGCCCCCAATGCCTTCTAAATTCATATTTCTTGTATAGCATTTTCATTTGTGCATCGGCCCCTCCTTCAGAGCCTGGACCTTGCCATGCAGGTCATGGCAAGGAGGGCAAAATTATCTCAACTCAAAAATTTTCCTCAACCTCACTTCCTTCCACTCTGCCCTAATATTGAAGAATAATGTTCTGAAAATCTTGCCTCTTCTCAGAAAAAATGAACACAGTCCATTATTATTTATCAGAGTATTTCTGTGCTTCCTCACATTGAGATTAGATTATTTCTTGTTCCTTGAGAAAGCTTAAAGCAGTGTCTTCAAATCATCATCAGTAGTCAAGAGAATTCTTCTGAGAAGATCTGCAACCCCTACAGCTTCCCCTCATATATATGTAGATCTTTTCCTGGAACCTTGCAAGAGGCACATACGTAAATCCAGCACATATACATATGTGCCCCCAAACATGCACACATAGATAGACATTTTTATGTGACTTGGGAGGACCTCCCTGATTAGTAAAGATGGGACTTGAGGGCTCTGAGAGAACAGCAGGTTTCTAATACCAGCTGCAATCAAGTACTGTCCAGACAAGCAGAAGGGCCATGTGGCTGAATTTCAGGGTAATTAAGAATGTTAAAGGGAGCCCTGATGCCACTGAGAATGTAGCAGCATGTGCAAAATTCTCCCAGCAGGTACCCCAATGGGCAGGAGGCCAAGAGTCTTCCAATCCCCTCATTTGGCAAATGAGGCTGAGCCTGCACTGGGGGACATACATGTAATAGCAGTGATGGCAAGGAAAAGTCACATCAGGCAGCCAACATGGTGTGCTTTCCAACTCTTAGCATGCTGTTCTCTCCCTGATCAGACAACTCTCCTTCACAGCCTTCTGGGACAACTCCCTCCTTGCCCAACCAGATTGTCTGCACAAACAGTTGTGAGGAAGATGAGGGAGGGAGCAGTGGCCCAGTGATTTCTCATCATCCAACATATACCTGGTGCTCTGGCAGGCGACTTGCTATTCCAGTCAGCTCTTTTCCTCCCTGGTCTTGTTTACCTTCTATCATGTCTGTTACTCAAATTCTGATGGGGCTCCATTGTCACATGCCCCTCCTTCAGTTTCAGATAACTGTAAACCTTGGAAGTAAATGATTTTACTTCCTAGTAAGTGTCCCCTGTTTCTTATGTTAATTCTAAAACATTATTAATAAGAATTAATAAATACGCAACTGATGGTAGAATTTTAAGTCTTGTGATAATTGGAAAGGAGACAGCTTTTGGAAGTCAATCTTCCTGGAGCCTCTTATTTGTACGGTTGACTTTGATATTTTCCTTTTCCAACACCACCTCCTTAGAATTGTCTTAGTACTCAGTTTCCCCAACTTGTACCAATAGATATGAGGCTGCTTTAACTGCTCTGCTTATAGAAGTAAAGTAGATGGCCAAGATAGTCTCTACTTCTTCTTGTTTTTTAGGAAAAAAATGTTCCAAGGGATCATGAGAGAGACAGGATCCTCAGCATAGCAGAAGAGACCTTTTGGCATCAGGCTCCTGCCTACCTTTTCAACTTCAACCTCAGCTGCACAAATTATACTCAGCAATGCCAAAAGCCTTGAAACTCATTAACTCTATGGCTTTCTACTTGAAGTTTCTATCACCCAGAAGGGCCTTTGTCCAGTTTCTTCCCATTTAGGTATCCTTATCTCAGGGCTCCCATGATAACCTGTGCACAAATTTATCATAGCACTGGGCTTTGGGAACACAAGGACAATCAGCTGGTTGTGTACTGTTTTGAGACTTCTCTTTGGACAAGAGTATGAAAAACCAGTTTCATAGAAATAGAGTAAGAAAATGAAGTGACATTAAATGGGTGGGCTACCACTCACCTTGTTGTCTACTCTATTAGTTAGGATTATACTGACAGAAAGTTTAAAAAAAAAAGTGGCTTATACAAAGCAGTTTTTTTTCAATCCAGTACAGAAGTCACAGCAGGCTGGCAGTCCAGAGCTAATGTGGTGGTTCAGTTCCAACAAAGCTCTCTGACTCCTTTAAGGCTATAGTTTCACCCTTGCCATCATATACTATAGTCCAAAATGGTAGCATCCCCATTCTAGAATACAGAAATGAAAAAAGGAAAGAGAAGAATTGAGGGAGGGATATGGATTAACCAACTCTGTGAAAAACCCCTAAAAGCTGCCTCACATTTTGTCATACATCCAATGTCCAGTTACCTGGGAGCTAGGATAAGTAGTCATTATTCTAGGAGAGCATATATGCAGCTTAAATACTATTACAATGAAAGAAGGGGAGAATGAGTATTAGAGAACAACTACTACAATATTATCCTAATGTTAAGGCAACATCACTACAAAATTACATTAGATCATGATAGCATATTCTATAGTTATGGACAAATATTTCTTTTAAAACCCCACAGATGTCCTCTCTCATCTCTCCTATTCAACATAATATTGTAAGTTTTAGCTAATGCAATATGACAAGAAAAAGGAAATAAAATATGTTATTGAAAAATAATACATTTACTTAACCAATTATTAAGGATTTAGTGAGAGTACTGTACTAATGAGAATTGCAGAAGTCTAAGACAGTCTTTTATGCATGTAATTGAAGCTAATTTTCTGATGGAAACTGTATCCAAGCATCCATAGCTAAATAAAGACAAGTTAATGAATATTATAAGGCCTGATTTTCGGCACATCTCTAACCAGACCACAGACTTGTGCATCTATCTGCCTACAGAACATATACTTCTGGATCCACATAGATATTCATGTGAAACACTGAACTCATTTATTTCCTCCCAAAGCCTCTATTCCTCTAGAACCCCCTATCTGCAACTTCTAAAATCACCATCCATCAGGTTGTCTAAGTCAGAAGTCTAGACTTCATCTTTTATCTGGACTTCACCTCGATTTCCTATGATTAATAAAACTACCAAATCTCATCAATTCTATCTTCTTCCACATTTCTACCAACACTGTCATTACATCACTTTAAGCAACCATAATACACAACTTGACTGTTGTTGCTGCTCTGGTCTTGTCTTCTAAGGCTGCCAAAATTCTAAAGAAAAATTAAAAATGTAATGTAATGGTTGCTTTAGTAGAAGTAAGAGGAAAGTATAAAGGAAACCTAGAGGGAGGAATTTTTTTAGTTTTTATTGGATAAGCTGTTGAAAATATTTTGACATATCAAAATTACAACTAAACTACAGAATAACCAAAATTCTAACTGCCTAAAAGCTGCCAAAAAGAAGTCCTACAACTAAGGATATAAAGAGAAGCCACTTTAATATTTGTATGAGGGGCAGAGACACAAAAAGGGCTGGTCTTACACCTACATGTGGCAAATGAAAATTAGGAGGAGTATCTCCATTGTGGAGGGAACCGCTGAGGAGTTAGGGGTCTCAGCTCCACACTAGGCTCTCCAGCCAAGGGTTCCAGGGCCAGGAAGGGAAGTCTCCATTACTGCTGACTGTAAGAACTAAGGATTGGGCCTGAGTGAAATGGAGCGCTGCTGGAGTCCCAGGCAATTCCTCTTGAAGGCTGTGCATGGACTTAGTTGGTCTCACTCTCTCTGAGTTCCAGCACTGGTACAGCAGCTGGAAAGGCATCAAGAATATATGGGAAGAAACTGAATTGTCTGGCATTATAATGTGAGCTGGAGGGGCAGCTTTCTACCAGCCAGAAGTTCTGACAGAAGCCATTGTGACTCTTCTGAGCCCTTTCCCTACAGAGACCATAGGCAGGCCCTGTAACTGAGTCTCCATCAACCTTGCTAACACTGATGTTCCCCACAGACCTCGCCCACCCAACCTGCAGGCCCACCCAGACACTTTCCAGTGGCTTTTCCATACAAACGACCTATTTTGGCACTTGCTATGACTTTCATAAAATCTCTCAACAAGCAACCTCTAGCCTCAGGATGCCCCATCACTTTCTAAGCGGCCCCAGGTTCAACACTTGCAGCAGCCAGCCTCAGTTTGCAGGTTGGCCTCCCTTGGACAACTTCAAGCCCAGCAAAACTATCAGATACCTGTGTAGCTCATGCCAGATGGCCCTGGGCAGGACATAGGTGACAACTACATGTGGTCTGCACCTCCCAGGAAGCCCCAAGCCAGTGCACCCAGTGGACAGCTTCAGGCGGCATTGAAGCACCATGCATTAACCTCCACAAGTGACACACTCCAGGGGCAGACTCAGCAGGTACCAGGGCCCTGCTGAAGTAAGTCCTGCTCCTCGTGGTGAGCCCCTGCACAGCTGATCCTCCACGATGGTGGCAGCCAGTACTTGCAGTGGATTAGCCTGTGGGTAAATCCTTCCCACTGACATGCCAAAAGCAATCAGGCTCAACTGCAAGAGGAGGGTGTACATGGTCCACAGAGAAGAGTGTACCTGGAGTGTCCAGCTGAGGTGAACAAGGGGACAGGGCCACTGGACCCCACAAAACACCTACTACACAAGGCCACTCTACCAAGCCCGGGAGATGAAACAGATCTTAAACACACACACACACACACACACACACACACACGCACAAAACAAACAAACAAAAAAACCACAACAAAAAAAAAAAAAAAAAAACAGGAGGCAGCCAAAATGAGGAAACAAAGAAATCTGTCCCAAATGAAGGAGCATAACAAAACTAGAAAAATAACTAAGCAAAATGGAGACAAGCAATCTACCAGATGCTCAAAACATCTGTATTATAAAAGGCCTGTGGCCGTAATGCCGTAACAACCAGTGCATTGATGGGTCTCGTGGTACAGCGGGTCTGGGGTGCCACTTCCGTGGTGGTACAGCGGAGTCTGGGAGTCCCGCTCCCATGACGGCATGGCCGGCCTGGGGTCTTGTGCAATTTTACACACTGGGCCTCTAGTTAGTTATAAAAATGCTCAATGAACTTAGGGAAGAGTTATGAACATAGCAAGAACTTCAACAAATTGATAGGAAATAAAAAAAAAAACCCAGCAACTAGAAAACACAAAAAAGAACCAATCAGAAATAAGGAATACATTAACTAAAATGAAGAATACATTACAGAAAATCAATAGTGGAGTAGATAAAGCAGTGATCAAAAGAGAGATTTGGAAGGTAAGAAAGCCAAAAACACCCAATCAGAACAGCAAAAGACAAAAAAAAAAAAATCCAAAAACCTACATATAAGCAGCCTCTGGGACAACTTCAAGCATACCAACATTTGCATCATGGGGGTGTCAAAAGGAGAAAGGATAGAGTAAGGAATTGAAAACCTGTGTGAAAATATAATGATATGAAATCTTTCTAACCTAGTGATGGAAATAGACCTAAAAGTTCTGGAAATGTAGAGTCCCCAGCAAGATGAACCCAAAGACACCCACACCAAGACATCATAATTAAAATTACAAAGGTTAAGGACAAAGAAAGAATCATAAAAGCAGCAAGATAAAAGCACTTACCTACAAGGAAGCTCCTATAAGACTGTCAGTTGATTTATCAACAAAAACTTTGCAGTCCAAAAGGTACTGGCAAAAAATAGTTAAAGTGATGAAAAGCAAGGATCTACAACCACGATTACTCTACCCAGAAACACTATCATTTAGAATCAAAAGAGTTCCCCAGACAAGAAAAAAACTAAAGGAGTTTATTACCACTGATTAACAGTATTACAAGAAATACTAAAGGATTTTCTTTAAGATGGGAGGGGGTTCAAGGGATGGGTAAAAATGGTGAATGGCTTAATAAGTACAAATTTGTAGTTACAGAATAGTCATGACAGAGAAGTCACAAATGACACCACAGAAAAACGAAGGATTGTAAGAAAATATTACAAACAACTATATACCAATAAATTGGGCAATCTGAAAGCAATAGATAAATTCCTAAAAACATACAATTTTCCTAAAGTAAATCAAGATGAAACAGAAAATCTTAACATGCTGATTGATTACAACTAATCAAGTCAAATGGGAGTTCCATTTTTAATTTTGTCAGGAAACTCCATACTGTTCTCCACAGTGGTTACAGAAGTCTGCATTCCCACCAGCAGTGCAAAGGGTCCCTTTTTCTCCACATCCTCGCCAGCACTTGTCGTTTGTAGATTTGTTGATGATAGCCATTCTGACAGGTGTGAGATGGTACCTCATTGTCGTTTTGATTTGTATCTCTCGGATGATTAGTGACTTTGAGCATGTTTTCATATGTCTCTTGGCCTTCTGTATGTCCTCTTTCAAAATGTGTCTATTTAGCCGTAACCAGTTTGGCTCAGTGGATAGAGCGTCGGCCTGAGGACTGAAGGGTCCCAGGTTCGATTCCGGTCAAGGGCATGTACCTTGGTTGCAGGCACATCCCCAGAGGGGGTGTGCAGGAGGCAGCTCATCGATGTTTCTCTCTCATCGATATTTCTAACTCTCTATCCCTCTCCCTTCCTCTCTATAAAAAAAATCAATAATATATATATATATATATATATATATATATATATATATATATATATATATTTAAAGTGTTCATTTAGGTCCTTTGCCCATTTTTTTTTATTGGATTGTTTAACTTCCTTTGGTTAAGTTGAATGAGTTCCCTGTTAATTTTGGAGATTAAACGCTTATCAGAGATAATATTGGCAAACATGTTCTCCCATGAGTGGGCTTTCTTGTTGTTTTGTTGATATGATAGTTTCTTTTGCTGTGCAGAAGCTTTTTATTTTGATGTAGTCACATTTGTTCATTTTCTCCTTAGTTTCCATTGTCCTAACAGTGGTCGGCAAACTCATTAGTCAACAGAGCCAAATATCAACAGTACAACTATTGGAATTTCTTTTGAGAGCCAAATTTTTAAAACTTAAACTACATAGGTAGGTACATTGTTATTAACTTAATTAGGGTACTCCTAAGGCTTAGGAAGAGCCCCACTCAAGGGGCCAAAGAGCCGCATGTGGCTCACGAGCCACAGTTTGCCGACCACGGCCCTAGGAGCTGTATCCGTAAAGATATTGCTACGACATATGTCTGATATTTTGCTGCCTATGGAGTCTTGTAGGATTTTTATGGTTTCCCATCTTACATATAAGTCCTTTTGCCATTTTAAGTTTATTTTTGTGTATGGTATAAGTTGGTGATCTGGTTTCATTTTTTTTGCATGTATCCGACTAATTTTCCCAACACCATTTATAAAAGAGACTATCTTGACTTCATTATATGCTCTTGCTTCCTTTGTCAAATATTAATTGAGCATAATGGCTTGGGTTGATTTCTGGGTTCGCTGTTCGGTTCCATTGGTCTATATGTCCGTTCTTGTGCCAGTACCAGGCAGTTTTGAGAACAGTGGCTTTTGTAATATAACTTGATACCTGGTATTGTGATCACCAAAATTTGTTCTTTCTCAGGATTGCCGTGGCTATTCAGGGTCTTTTTTATTCCAGGTGAATTTTTGGAGAGTTTGTTCTAGGTCTGTGAAATATGCTATTGGTATCTTAATTGGGAGTGCACTGAATCTATAGGATGCTTTGGGTAGTATGGACATTTTAATGATGTTGATTCTAAGAATCCATGAACACGGTATGTTCTTCCATCTGTTTATGTCTTCCTCTATTTCTTTTTTCAATGTGCTGTAATCTTCTGAGCACAGGTCTTTTACCTCCTTAGTTCAGTTTATTTCTAGGTATCTTAATTTTTTTGGTGCAATGGTAAATGGGATTGTTCTTTTAGTTTCTCTTTCTGTGAGTTTATTATTGGTGTATAAAAAAGCCATAGATTTCTGGGTGTTAATTTTGTATCCTGCCACATTGCCGAATTCATTTATTAAGTCTAGCAGTTTTTTGATGGAGTCTTTAGGGTTTTCTATGAACAGTATCATGTCATCTGCGAATACTAGTAATGACAGTTTTACTTCTTCCTTTCCAATTTGGATGCCTTTTATTTTTTCTTCTCATCTGATCACTATGACTAGCCCTTCCAGTACTATGTTGAACAGGAGTGGTGAAAGTGGGCATCCCTGTCTTGTTCCTGTTCTTAGAGGAAATAGTTTTAGTTTCTGCCCATTGACTATGATGTTGGCTGTAGGTTTGTCATATGTGGCCTTTATTATGTTGAAATATGCTCCCTCTATTCCCACTTTGTTGAGAGTTTTTATCAAAAATGGGTGTTAGATTTTGTTGAATGCTTTTTCTGCGTCTATTGATATGATCATGTGATTTTTGTCTTTCAATTTGTTTATGTGATGTATCACGTTTATTGATTTGCTAATATTGTACTAGCCTTTCATTCCTGGAATAAATCCCACTTGATCACGGTGTATGATCTTTTTAATATATTGCTGGATGCCATTTGCTAATATTTTGTTGAGGATTTTAGCATCTATGTTCATTAGGGATATTGGCCTGTAATTCTCTTTCTTCGTAGTGTCTTTATGTGGTTTTGGAATTAGGGTAATAATAGCCTCATAAGAAGAGTTTGGAAGTGTTCCTTCCTCTTGGATTTTCTGAAATAGTTTGAGGAATACAGGTGTTAGTTCTTTGAATGTTTGGTAAAACTCCCCTGTGAAGCCGTCTGCACCTGGGCTTTTCTTTGGTGGACGTTTTTTTGATTACTGCTTCTATTTCATCAGTTGTTGGCCTATTCAGGGTTTTTTTTTATTCTTCCTGATTCAGTTTTGAAAGATTGTATTTTCCTAGGAATTTCTCTATTTCATCCACATTGTCCTGCTTGTTGGCATAAAGTTGTTGATAGTATTTTTTAAATTAATCTTTATTGTTGAGATTGTTACAGATGTCTCTCCCCATCCCCCATAGCTTCCCTCCACCCAGTTCCAACCCCTGCCCCCCCCCCCCCCGGTTCCCAGTCCCTCAGGCCCTCACCACCCTACTGCCTGTGTCCATAGGTAATGCATACATGCATATAAGATCTTTGTCTAATCTCTTCCCACATCCCCTTAACCCCCTTCCCTCTGAGAATCGTCAGTCTATTCCATTTCTATGCCCCTGATTCTATTCCATTCACCAGTTTATTCTGTTCATCAGATTTTTTATTTATTTGGTTTTTGGATTCAATTGTTGATAGATAAGTATTTGTGGTCACTTTGTTGTTAATATTTTTTATCTTTACCTTTTTCTTCTTCTTCCTCTTCATAAAGAATACCCTTCAACATTTCATATACTGGTTTGGTGGTGATAAACTCCTTTAGCTTTTTCTTGTCTGTGAATCTCTTCATCCGACCTTTAATTCTAAATGATAGCTTTGCTGGGTAGAGTAATCTTGGTTGTAGGTTCTTGCTATTCAACACTTTGACTATTTCTTGCCACTCCCTTCTGGCCTGCATAGTTTCTGTTGAGAAATCAGCTGACAGTCATATGGGAACTCCCTTGTAGGTAACTAACTGTTTTTCTCTGGCTGCTTTTTAATTTTTTTTAATTTTGTTTTATTGCTTAAAGTATTACAAAGAATATTACATATGTCTCCTTTTTTTTCTCCCCTTGACCTTCCCCTGGCCTCCCCTACCCCGCAGTGTCCATTGGTTATGCTTATATGCATGCATACAAGTCCTTCGGTTGATCTCTTACCACCACCACCCCGCCCCCCCCAAACCCTCTCTTGCTGCTTTTAAGATTCTCTCTTTGTCTTTTGCTCTTGGCATTTTAATTATGATGTGTCTTGGTGTGGTCCTCTTTTGGTTCCTCTTGTTTGGGGTTCTCTGTGTTTCCTGGACTTGTAACTATTTCTTTCACCAGGTAGGGGAAGTTTTCTCTCATTATTTCTTCAAATAGGTTTTCAGTATCTGGCTCTCTCTCTCTTCTTCTGGAACCCCATAATTTGGATGTTGTTACATTTCAAGTTGTCCCAGAAGCTTCTTACACTATATTCATATTTTTGGATTCTTTTTTCTTTTTGCTTTTCTAATTGGGGGTTTTTTGCTTCCTTGTATTTCAAAACATTGATTTGATTCTCAGGATCCTCTAATCCACTGTTGAATCTCTATATATTATTCTTTATTTCGGTCAGTGTATGCTTAACTTCTGTTTGGTCCTTTTCCTTTTTTTTTTTTTTTTTTTTTTTGCATTCTCATTAAGATCCTTGAAAATCTCACTAAGTTCCTCAGAAGTTTCTAGAAGATTCTTGAATAACCTTATAACTGTATTTTTGAACTCTATATCCAGTAGTTGCTTTCTTCCATTTCTTTCATTTGTGACATGTTTCTTTGTCTCTGCATTTTGGCTGTTTCCCTGTGTTTGTTTCTATGTATTGGGTAGCTGCTAAGTCTCCTTGAGTTGATAGAGTGGCCTTGTGTGGTAGGTGTCCTATAGGACCCAGTGGCTCAGCCTTTCCAGTCACCTGAGGTGGACACGCTTGGTGCACCCCTTTGGGGGCTGTGTACACAGTCTTGTTGTAGTTAAGCCTTGATTGCTGTTGGTGTCACTGGGAGGAATTGACCTTCAGGAAAATTGGCTGTGGGGACCAGCTGCGACTACAGTGGGAGAGCTGCTGTGCCGGAGACACCCTAATGGAGCAGGACTTGCTTCAGTGGGGCTTTGATGCTCACTGAATCTTCCCCTGAGTGTATTGCTTATGCATGTTACAAGTTGTAATCTGGTATGGTCTTACACTGACCATTGGGTACACTGGCTCTTGGGTATCCAGGGAGGTGTAAGATCAGCCGCTGCCTGGGGCCATTCAGCAGGAACTACAGAGAGATATGCATATTCCTCCTCTTTTTATCAGAATTGGAAGTGCCCAGATGAGGCCCAGCTGTGAAGCAAGGCAGGCTGTTACTGGGCCTTGGGCCTTTTATTGATAGCTTTGGGGATCCCTAACCCAGTTGTAGCTTGTTTGATAGAGTTTTAGCTTGAGAAAGGACAGACCATTCATATGCAAAAGCTGCTGCACACAGCTTGGGTGGGACTATAAATTGGATGGGCCAGGTCTCAGGGAATCTCCAGAGGAGAGCAAACAGAAATGACTGACAGTCAGCCCTGCACTGGGGAGGTCCCACCACCAGAACAATGACCACTGCAAACACCTCCCTTTGGAAGAAAGCCGCCTTAAGTTCCTGCCCAATGCCAGACAGTCTAGTTTCTCCCCTAATGTGTCTGGGTCCCCCAAAGCCTTGCCTGGAACTGGAGCTCAGAGGAAGTGGAAGCTTATAAATTCAGTTCATGGTGCTGGCCTTTTAAGAGGAGCAGTTGGGTCTCCAGCAGCCTCTGTGTCACTCAGCCGCACTGGTTTTTACAGTTCATAGTTCTTACTGCCAGTAGAAACTTCTTTCCCCAGCTCTGGAACACCGGACTGGGGGTCTGGTGTGGGGCTGGGACCCCTTGCTCCTCCAGGTGATCTCCCTCTTGATTAAAAAAACAGCACACCCAGGTGCCCAACCATCCCATTCTGTTGCTCCGCACCTCCTACCAGTTTCAATGTGCTTTCTTCTTCAACTCAGCCAGATTTCCAGCAGTTCTGGATGATAGCTATTTTGTATGTTGTAATTTTGATGTGGTTGTGGGAGGCAGTAAGTCCAGACATTTACCTATGCTGCCATCTTCGTTCTCTGCTCATAGTATTTTCTTACAATCCTTTGCATTTCTATCTTGTCAGTGGTTACTTCTCCACTTTCTTTTCTTATTTTATTTATTTGGCTCCTTTTTGTTTCTTGATGAGTCTAGCTAATGGTTTATCAATTTTGTTTATCCTTTCAAAGAACCTGATCTTGGTTTCATTGATTTTTTTTGTATTTTTTTTTAGTCTCTGTGTTATTTATTTCTGCTCTAATCTTTATATTTCCTTCCTTCTACTTTCTCAGGGCTTTTCTTATTGTTCTCTTTCTAGATCTTTAAGTTTTAGGGTTAAATAGTTTATTGCTGATATTTCTTGTTTTTGTTTTTTTGAGTTATGCCTGTAGTGCAAGCACGTCAAACTCAAAAGCTAACACAGGCGAAATAAACAAGGTTTAAGTTTATGTTTAAGGCTGCAAAAAAACAAAAGCTTCAATTTTCATAGAAAGGTAGGTTTATTTCAAAAGAGACATGCTGAGTACAATGGGCTGAAATAAATGAGTAATCATTAACATAAAATAATAGAACATTTTAATAAAAATTAATATTTTTTCTTGAACATTAACTGACCAGACACTGAATATCTGCACAAATTAATAAACATAACACAAATAAACCTATCTTTCTTGTTCTCTGAAAGCGAAATATTTCCTGTTGCACACACCAAACAAGTCAGTACAAGACTAATGACATTGCAATCGGCTGCTAAAATATTCTCTGCTAGTGAAAAGAAATGGTGTGCCTGCGCATAAGGCGCTTAAGGGAAATGAATACAACATGATTATAGTAATCAGTCATTAGGGAAATTCGTAGTTCATTATTAATAATTATGTATAATAGGCCCTATCAGTTTTGGATCAGTGGATAGAGTGTCAGCCTGCGGACTAAAGGGTCCCAGGTTCAATTCTGGCCAAGGGCACATACTCAGGTTGTGGATTCCATCCCCCACATTAAGGGGAATGCAGGGGGCAGCCAAACAATTATTCTCTCTCATCATTAATGTTTCTATCTCTCTATCTCTCGCCTTTCCTCTCTGAAATCAATACAAAATATATAAAAATAATAAATAATAATTATTTATAACAAGATATTGTAAAAATTAAGTTATGAAATTTTTATTAAAATGTTTCTTATATATTGTTATATTGGCTGGGCCACAAAAATATTTTGTTGTGGGCTGCATGCGGCCTGTGAGCCGTGAGTTTAACATGCTTGTTATAGTGCTATGAACTTCCCTCCCAGGACTGCGTTTGCTGTGTCCCAGAGATTTGGGGTTGTTGTGTGTTCATTTTCATTTGTCTCCAGGAAGTTTTTCATTTCTTTCTTGACCTCATTGGTAACCCATTCATTGTTTAATAACATGCTATTTAGCCTCCATGTGTTTGAATGTTTTGAGGTTTTTTTTTATTATAGTTGAAACCTAATTTCATTCCACTGTAATATGATTTCAATCTTCTTGAAATTATAGAGGCTTGTTTTGTGTCCTAATATGTGGTCTATCTTTGTGAATGATCCATGTGCACTTGAGGAGAATGTATTCTGTTGTGTCAGGGTGAAATGTTCTATAAATGTCAATTAAATCCATCTGATCCACAGATGGACTTAATAGACATCTTCAGAACACTCCACCCCAAAGCCAGGGAATATACATTCTACTCAAATGCTCATAAGACATATTCAAAAATAGACCATATATTGGGTCACAAGCAAAGTATCCCCAAATTCAAGAAGATTGAAATCATAAAAAGCATCTTCACAGACCACGATGGCATAATATTAGAAATAAACTACAATAAAAACAACCAAAAATACTCAAACACCTGGAAGCTGAATAGCATGCTATTAAATATTGATTGGGTTACCAATGAGATCAAAGAAGAAATTAAAAACATCCTGGAAACTAATGACAATGAAAACACAACAATCCAAAACCTATGGGACACAATGAAAGCAGTCTTGAGAGGGAAGTTTATAGCTCTACAGGCCTATCTCAAAAAACAAGAAAACATGGTAGTAAATCATCTAACTCTACAACTCAAAGAATTAGAAAGAGAGCAACAAGAAAACCCCAGAGTGAACAGAAGGAAGGAAATAATAAAGATTAGAGCAGAAATAAATGACATAGAGACCAAAAAAACAATACAGAAAATCAATGAAACCAAGAGCTGGTTCTTTGAAAGGATAAACAAGATTGACAAACCTCTAGCCAGACTCACCAAGAAGCAAAGAGAGAGGACCCAAATAAACAAAATCAGAAACGATAGAGACGAAATAACAACAGACCCCACAGAAATACAAATGATCATTAAAAAATACTATGGACAGCTCTACTCCAACAAACTAGACAACCTGGAGGAAATGGACAAATTCCTAGAAAAATACAACATTCCAAAACTCAATCAGGAAGAATCTAAAAATCTCAACAGGCCAATAACTATGGAAGAAATTGAAGCAGTCATCAAAAAGCTTCCATCAAACAAAAGCCCAGGACCAGACGGCTTCACAGGGGAGTTTTACCAAACATTCAAGGAAGAACTAAAACCTATCCTCCTCAGACTACTACAAAAAATTCAAGAGGAAGGAACACTTCCAAGCTCATTCTATGAAGCCAGCATCACCCTAATACCAAAACCAGGTAAAGACAACACAATGAAAGAGAACTACAGGCCAATATCCCTCATGAACATAGATGCCAAAATCCTCAACAAAATCTTAGCAAATCGGATCCAGCAGTACATCAGAAAGATCATACACCATGACCAAGTAGGATTTATCCCAGGGATGCAAGGATGGTACAATATCCGCAAATCAATAAACGTGATACATCACATAAACAAACTGAAAGAAAAAAACCACATGGTCATATCAATTGATGCAGAAAAAGCATTTGACAAAATTCAACACCCATTTTTGATAAAAACTCTCAGCAAGGTGGGAGTAGAAGGATCATACCTCAACATAATAAAAGCCATATATGACAGGCCCACAGCCAACATCATACTCAATGGGCAAAAACTAACACCATTTCCCCTAAGAACAGGAACAAGACAGGGATGCCCCCTCTCACCACTCCTGTTCAACATAGTACTGGAAGTGTTAGCCATTGCAATTCGGCAAGAAGAAGAAATAAAAGGCATCCAAATTGGAAAAGAGGAAGTAAAACTGTCCTTATTTGCAGACGACATGATATTATACATACAAAACCCCAGAGACTCCATCCAAAAGCTACTAGACTTAATACATGAATTTGGCAATGTAGCAGGATACAAAATTAACCCCAAGAAATCGGAGGCATTTCTATACACCAGTAGTGAACTTTCAGAAAGCGAGATTATAAAAGCAATCCCGTTTACCATTGCACCAAAAAAATTAAGCTACCTAGGAATCAACTTAACTAAAGAGGTAAAAGACCTCTACTCAGAAAACTACAGGACGTTGAAAAAAGATATAGAGGAAGACATAAACAGATGGAAGAACATACCGTGTTCCTGGATTGGTAGAATCAACATCATTAAAATGTCCATACTACCCAAAGCAATCTATAAATTCAACGCACTTCCCATTAAAATACCAACGGCATACTTCAGAGATCTAGAACGAACTCTCCAAAAATTCATCTGGAATAAAAAAAGACCCCGAATAGCTGCAGCAATCCTGAAAAAGAACAAAGTAGGTGGGATCTCAATACCAGATATCAAGTTGTATTACAAAGCCACTGTTCTCAAAACTGCCTGGTACTGGCACAAGAATAGGCATATAGATCAATGGAATAGAATAGAGAGCCCAGAAATCGGCCCGAACCAATATGCTCAATTAATATTTGACAAAGGAGGCAAGAACATACAATGGAGCCAAGATAGTCTCTTCAATAAATGGTGTTGGGAAAATTGGACAGATATATGCAAGAAAATGAAACTAGACCACCAACTTACACCATACACAAAAATAAACTCAAAATGGATAAAGGACTTAAATGTACGACAGGAAACCATAAAAATTCTAGAAGAATCCAAAGGCAACAAAATCTCAGACATATGCCGAAGCAATTTCTTCACTGACACAGCTCCTAGGGCACTTGAAACTAAAGAGAAAATAAACAAATGGGACTTCATCAAAATAAAAAGCTTCTGCACAGCAAAAGAAACCATCAACAAAACAACAAGAAAACCCACTGTGTGGGAAAACATATTTGCCAATGTCATATCTGATAAGGGCCTAATCTCCAAAATTTATAGGGAACTCATACAACTCAACAAAAGGAAGATAAACAATCCAATCAAAAAGTGGGCAAAGGACCTAAATAGACACCTTTCAAAAGAGGACATTCAGAAAGCCAAGAGACATATGAAAACATGCTCAAAGTCACTAATCATCCGAGAGATGCAAATCAAAACAACAATGAGGTATCATCTCACACCTGTCAGACTGGCTATCATCAACAAATCAACAAACGACAAGTGCTGGAGAGGATGTGGAGAAAAAGGATCACTTGTGCACTGCTGGTGGGAATGCAGACTGGTGCAGCCACTATGGAAGACAGTATGGAGTTTCCTTAAAAAACTGAAAATGGAACTCCCATTTGACCCTGTGATCCCACTTCTAGGAATATATCCCAAGAAACCAGAAACACCAATCAGAAAGGATATATGCACCCCTATGCTCATAGCAGCACAATTCACCATAGCTAAGATCTGGAAACAGCCTAAGTGCCCATCAGTAGATGAATGGATTAGAAAACTGTGGTACATCTACACGATGGAATACTATGCTGCTGTAAAAAGGAAGGAACTCTTACCATTTGCAACGTCATGGATGGAACTGGAGAGCATTATGCTAAGTGAAATAAGCCAGTCAATGAAGGAAAAATACCACATGATCTCACTCATTCATGGATAATAGAGACCATTATAAACTTTTGAACAATAATAGATACAGAGGCAGAGCAGCCTCAAACAGATTGTCAAACTGCAGCAGGAAGGCCGGGGAGAGTTGGGGGGCAGGAGGTAGGGGGGTAAGAGATCAACTAAAGGACTTGTATGCATGCATATAAGCATAACCAATGGACATGAGACACTGGGGGATAGGGGAGGCTAGGGGACTGTCTAGGGCGGGGTGATAAAATGGACACATATGTAATACCCGTTGTAATACTTTAAGCAATAAAAAAAAAAAAAAAAAAAAGAAAAAAAAAATAAATAAATAAATCCATCTGATCCAGTGTGTCCTTTAGAGTCTCTGTTTCCTTGTTAAGTTTTTGTCTGGAAGATCTATCCAGTGAAGTCAGAGGGGTATTAAAGTCCCCTATTATGACTATGTTATTGTCTATCTCTCCATTAAAGTTATATATATATTGCATATATGTTTACCAGGGTTATATCCTCTTGTTGGATAGATCCCTTTAGTATTATGTAATGACCTTTGTTGTCTCTTGTGATGGTCTTCATTTTAAAGTCTATTTTGTTGGATATGAGTATTGCTACTTTAGCTTTTTTTTTCTTTTTCATTTGCATGGAAAATTTTTTCCCATCCCTCACTCTCATCCTGTGTGTATCTTTTGTTTTGAGGTGGGTCTCTTGTAGACAGCATATAGTTGGGTCATGTTTTTGTATCTATTCAGCTACCTACGCCTTTTGATTGGAGCATTTAAACCATTTTCATTTAGGGTTATTATTGATAGGTACTTATTCATTGCCATTTTAATTCTGTATGGCTAGGTTTCTCTCTCTGTTTCTTCTCATTACAGCAGTCCCTTTACCGTTTTTTGTAATTCTGGCTGGTGGTGATGTACTCCTTTCCCCTCCCCCCATTTTTTTTTGGGGGGGGGGGTCTGGGAAGCTCTTTATTTGACTGCCTATTTTGAATAATAGCCCTGTTGGATATAGTAATCTTGGTCTCAAATCCTTGCTTTCCATTACCTTGTGTACTTCATTCCATTCCCTTCTGGCCTGTAGAGTTTCTGATGAGAAATCAGGTGTCAGCCTTATGGGAACTCCTTCACAGGTAACAGTTTGCTTTTCTCTTGCTGCCTTTAAGATTCTTTCTTTGCCTTTAATTTTTAGCATTTTAATTATGATGTGTCTGGGCATGTGCCTGTTTGGGTTCTTTTTTGTTTGGGTTCTCTGTGCCTCCTGAGCTTGTGTGACTTTTTCCTTTACCAGGTTAGGATGTTTTCTGCCATTATTTCTTCAAACACCTTCTCTATGCCTTTCTCCCTTTCTGCCTCTTCTGACACACCTGCTCTTCTAATATTGTCACATTTCACATTGTCCCACAGCTCCCTTAAGCTGTCCTTCTGTTTTTCAATTGTTTTGTTGTTGTTGTTTTTTGTTCTCTGATTGAGTGATATTTCCAACCCTGTCTTCTAATTCACTGATTTGATCCTCAGCTTCCCCTAATCTGCTGTGTATTCCTTCCAATGTGTTCTTTATTTGTGTTATATCATTCTTTATCTCAGACTGTTTTTTTTTCATAGTTACTATATCTTTTTTCATACTGTTGAGCATCTTTACCATCATTGCTCTAAACTCTGTTTCAGATAAGTTCCTTATCTCTGCTTCATTTATCTCTTCTTCCGGATAATTCTGTAGTTCTTTCATTTGGGAGTTGTTTCTTTGTCTCCTCATTTTGACTTTCTGTTTGGTTTGTGACTATGTATTAGGTATATCCCATACACCTCTCAATCTCTAGTGAAGGACAGTGATAAAGGCTGTTTCTGACTAATTAGATCAGGCATAGACTCAAAACCTCCAGAGACTGCCTCTGTCTACAGACTAAGAGGATTCCAACTTGAATTGCCCCCAGGCAATCAACCTCAGTTGTTCTGAGCGTTTTTGGTTTTTTTTTTGTTTTTTTCAACAGAGTGGGGCAGTTGTTTCTGCCTGGGAGCTAATTGTTACTTTTAATCACTTAAGTGGCTTCAGGGCAAGGTGTTTTCCAATAGGGTGTGTCAACTGTCTTCCCCCCATGCAAGACAGATGTGGGAAAGATATCCTCCACTGCATGAGGGAATGACTTAGCCCAGGAAACTTGGGGTGTCTACCTTCTGAGCTCTATTCCTCAAGTCCCCAGTCTTGGCTTCTGCTTTCACCACTGCAGTCCACTTCACCCTCCCTCTGCCAGAGCACAAGGTGAGTGGCTGCACAGGGAATTTTGTGCATTGACCCTTTAAGAGGGTGGCTGAACTTTCAGCTGTTACTCCTTGGCAGACAGAATCCCACTGCTTTTCACAGCCAGATGTTATGTGGGTACCCTCCGCAGTTTTGGTGCTCTCTGCTGGGGGGCCCAGCTTGGGGATTAGATCACAGAGTTCTCACTGGCTCCCCACCACAGCTGAGGTATCTCTCTGGGACTTCAGTTGCTGTCTGTGGATGCCCAGCCAGCCCTTTCACCCCTCCACCCCTCTTACCAGTCTCTATGCAGTCTCCACTTTTAGTGCTTGGGTATCAGGGTTCCCTCCTATGAGTTTTCCTTTGATTATTCAGGAAGTTTTTCTGTATTTCAGTTTTAATACCAATTTGTTCCTGGCAGCATGTCCATGCAGCATCCACTTACTCTGCTGCCATTTTTAATCTCTCATGGGTGGTACTTTGCAACTGCAACCCTAGGAAACTAATACAACTGCCTTTCCTCAGAGCACAGAATTAGTCATCTTCAGAGTCAGGATGTAAAACCATATCTATCTCCCTCCAAAATTTATATTCATAGTTTCTATGCTTCACTGCCAAAGGGCTAAAGGCAGCATTTAGTAGAAATAATCAATGCTACCTCTTTTACAGAGAAGGCACTATACAGTGTGCTTCTGAGGATGAGAATAATTTTTTTTAGACGAGGAAGGGAGGGAAAATAAATCCAGACAGAAATAACTTGGCAAGTAGAAATGCTGTGCTTCAGGAATAAATATGGCTCATGCATGGGGCTGACGGGAAATTCAACCATGCAGGGGCCTCACTTCCTGGGCAAGTGCCAGCTGTGGCCAGAAGGTCTGTTTTAATATTCAAGGAAATATGTCATCTCTGCCCACATCGTGGGGGCTCCTCCCTGCAATATCACGTTAGAGCTTTGGGGACAAATTCTTCTAGCACAGTAACTGAGCCAGGTGAGCCAGGAGTGTTCATTGGCAGAGGAATCCACAAAATAAGGAGCATTTTAATTTTTTGTCTTTTTTTTCAATTAATCCTCACCCAAGGCCATGTTTCCATTGATTTTTTAGAGAGAATGGAAGGGAGAAGGTAAGACAGAGAGAAACATCAGTGTGAGAGAGACACATCGTTTGGTTACCTCCTGCATGCACCCAACCATGGCCAAGGAACCTGCAACCAAGGTACATGCCCTTGACCGGAATCAAACCCAGGACCCTTCAGTCAGCAGGCCAATCCTCTATTCACTGAGCCAAACAAGCTAGGGCTAGCATCGTCTCTTAATTAAGTAGTATTCCACACTCTTGACCAGAAGGGAATACCAGAAAGTCCTTTACCAGGAAAATGTTTATTTACCCTCTAGTCTCCTCCATAGCCCCTTGCTTCTCCACCTCAACAGGTCACTTGGTCATGGGTTGGTGCCAATAAGTAATTAAGCCAAGGAATCAAGAAGTAGCCCACTATGTGCACAGGGGTGGTGCCCGGGAGGAGCCCTGCCGGAGCCTCTGGCAGATGCAGACAGTGAATGGGAGTGTGAGTCACAGACACAGTCCTGCTGAGCTTTGTGATAACTGTAATGCATCCTTTAATCTTGTGTAGAGGAAGGAGGTTACGTGCTAGTTATGGAGGATAGTACTATTGCACTTCTATCTAGATTCCAGACTTTGCCCTGTCCCTGCCGTGGGTTGCGCTCTGTGTGGGGGGCAACTTGTAAAGTGGAGGCCTTTACCTGGCATCACCTGTGTCCCTCACCACCCCCCTCCACTTCCCCATTTGCCATTGGGTGATCGGAGGCTGCCAACTGGGGAAAGGTACCAAGAGGTGATCAGTACACCTCATAGCAACTGGTTGAGCAGTCGTTCTGGTCATTCTGCCGTCAATTTGCATATTACCCTTTTATTATATAGGATACAGGCTTGGTGCACAGGTGTGGGCCAGCTGGCCTGCCCTGATGGAGGCCCCCGATCGGGGTGGGGGTCCTTGCTGGGGGAAGGAGCTGACTGGGACAAGGGGCTGCAGGTGGTTTGCAGGCCAGCCAAGCCTCTGATTGAGGTGGGGGTCCCTGTTGAGGGGTGGGGCCGGCTGGGGCAAGGGGCCACAGTCATTCAGATCTCTGGTTGTTCTGGTCGTTCCGCCGTTTCAGTCTCTGGGCTTTTATTATGTAGGATGCCCAGCTATTTAAAAAGCTTCTATTTTTTCTCTTTCTTTTTAGCCTTTCCTAAATTCAATTTACTCTTTACCCCATTTTCTGAAGATCCGTTTTCTATAACCCCTGCTTCTTTCATGTCTCATTTCTAGAAGCCTTCAGCAGCTCCCAACGGTTGTGGGAGCCTGAGGACACTGTCCCACCTGTGATGCTCTCGATCCCTCCTGGGGTTCCCCAAAACAACAACAAGAGGGTAGAAAGGGCACAATTCCTTAGAGACTAGCACAGAGACAGAAACTCAAAAATGTGGAAGATAGAAAGCCAACAGAGTAGTAGCTAACTTTGATAATTTGCAAAATTAAAACTTCTTTTCTCCAAAGAACTTCATTGGGGTATAAGAATTGGAAGATTGAATGCCTCTCCAATTGAGGAAGAAAGTGGGGTTGGAATTTTAAATTGTTTAAAAATCTATATAAGAAGCAGTAGCTGTCCCTCCTCTATCCTGAAAGAAGACTTTAGGTTAATTCTCTTTAGGATTCTGTACATGGAACAGCAGGCAAGCCGCTGATGGAATGTGTTACTGAAAACAGAGAGGATAAATAAAAACCTACATATGAGAAGAAGATCCCTGGGAACCTTTCCCCATTAGGCTTACGAATGCCAGCAGATAGGTGTTGGTTCATGTACCCCTTCCTCAAACCAGTCAAGAAATCAAAGCACTTCTCTCTGAAACAATAAGAAACAAAAAACATGTTACCAGCTGTGAAAAAAATAACTAGAGCTGTTGACCATTGTGGTTTCCCACATGCACTAACCTCCTAGGAGCTCCAGTAGGTTTTGGAGGTGGCTCTCCTCAGGAAGAGAGAGTCCAGGATCACCATTCATTTGAGGGAAACCTCCAACTGAGAAGTCAGAGGCCAAAACAAATTTGGGGACAAAGAAACTCAGAGGAAATGTAGATGATGTCAGGAGCAACTAACGAAGTTAGAGAGCTGGCCAGTGTGGCTCAGTGGTGGAGCATCGACCTATGAAGTCACAGTTTGATTTCCAGTCAGGGCACATGCCCGGGGTTGCAGGCTCGATCCTCAGGAGACGGCGTGCAGGAGGCAGCCAGTCAATGATTCTCTGTCATCACTGATGTTTCTATCTCTCTCTCTCCTTCTCCCTTCCTGTTTGAAATCAATAAAAAAATATTTTTTAAGGTGTCAGAGAAGGAAGAAAAGGGAAAAAAACTACCATTAAACCCTTAGAAAGAGTAAAGATGATAAAAGTAAAAGATTCAGTATAGGAATTGAAAAACATGGCTGAGATTATATCACAGAAGGTGGAACAAAAAGACAGAAGAATAGAAACAGAAAGCATAAGTAACAATTAAAGGATTAGCAGCCATCTCTGATCTGAATTAAGAAGGATCCCAGGAAGAAAGTTTCTTCAGAGAAACAACCAGAAAATTACAACAGGAGGCAGATATGAATAACACAGGACTTTTCACAGCAACCCTGGAAGCTAGAAGAATCAGAAAAATAACTTCAAAATTCTGAAAAAGAAAAAATGACTTCCATTTACAACTCGATACTCACCATTGATAGAGTCAAATTAGACCTTCCTTCAACAAGGACTCTCCCATGAAAGTGGTTTCTCTGCTTTTATGAGATGCTGGAGGATGAGCTCTACCAACAGGAGGAAGTAAGAAACAAGATCCAAGGAAGAGGCTGTCCAGCCTGAGACGTGAGTGGGACCAATGCCCAGAGGACTCGGGGGAAATGGTAGAGGCCCCTGTGACAGATCTAGGAAGCACCTAGTCCAGACTGAAGCAGGGACCCAGCTGGCTCCAAAGGGTGTCTCTGAAACATCATAAAGTACAGAATAGCCTGATGTGCTCAAACATGGTTCTGAGAGAAGACAGCCCTTAACTGAAGTTTGGGGTAAATTAATTGTTAGTGCATGAAAATGAATTTTAAAATAGTACAACTATTAATTAGATTTGGGGAGATATTGTAATCACAGTATACTACATGGTTCAATTGTGAATGAAATGTACATAATTGAAATCGTGTACAATTTAACAGTAAAATTTAGACAAATAATAATAAGAAAGAACAAAAGAGAAAGAAGGGAATGAGAGCATAAGGAAGAAAAAGAAAAATTGTAAATTGTGCATATGTTAAAAGTTTTTCAAAGCTTTGCATGACTTTCACAGTGTTTCACGGTAGCTTCATCCTGACTCACTATTGGTCAATAATACCTAATATTCTTACTCATATTTTTCCTCCCAACCTAGAATTCCCACTATAACTTACCTTCTCCAAATGTTATACATCATCTAGATCCATTGAATGTTTATGATCCCCATAAAGCCTTCCTGGTCATCCCCACACAGGGACCTTTCCCTTTACTGATGGCCCACAGCAGTATTGCCTGTGCCAGTTAGTCAGCCGGGCTCATCACACATCAGCTTAAAGGACTGTGGTTTATGCAGGTGGCTTATAAGTTCCTTGTAAAGAAAAACTCTCCCACAGTGGTCCATGCAGGGCTGCAGAGCTATCTACATGGTAGAAAAATTAACGTTTTTTAAAAAAGAAATTCATTAATTAGTCATTACGTTACTCTACCTTCTGTCTCTCTTCTGTCTTCTTCTGTTGTTTCTTCCCCTGAGCAACAGGGTTTTGTTGTAACTGTGCACTGATCTCTCCTGCCTGTGGTGCTGGGCTCTGGCTGCGTATGCAGTCACTGTGTGGGCACACTGCCCCTCCACACTGAGATCCAGGGGACAAGGTGAGGACCATGTGGGTGCAGGTGGAGTGAACATGCCATGACACTTAGTTGGTGTGAATTTGTTTTGGAAGATCTGTTCTTACCAAAGTCAAGTGGGGCCCAAAGTAGTAGCTGGAGGACTACAGTCAAATCCGTTCTTAGCTCCATTTAATGAAAAGAAGAGGAAAAGCAACAGTACTATCACCTCTTTACATATACACTAGTGGCCTGGTGCACAAAATTCATGCACATTAAAAGGGAATTAGAGGAAATATTTTAATATTGCTATTTGTCCTTTCTCTATAATAGAAGTGTCAGAGATGAAATAAAATTAGTAAAATGTATATGAAAATCTCCCTCCTGTCAGAGTCAGGGCACACCACAAGACCCAGAGTCAAGTGCCCGCCCACCTGTGCACACCTCGAAATCACGCGAGACCCAGATCTGGCTGGCCCCACCCCCGTCAAGCCCCACAGGACGGGGCCACAGCCTCAGGTCCCTGATCAAGTCCCACTGGGCAGGTAGTGCAGCCTCAGTTCCCCCATCAAGCCCCTCTGAGTAAGGGACACAGCTCAGGTCCCCCGTTAAGCCCCAATGGGGGGGGGGCGCAACCTCAGGTCCCCCTGCCCAGCCTCAGGTCCCCTGGCCTCAGCGCCGGGGCAGGGGTTGCAGCCTCAGGTCCCCCCACCCAGCCTCAGGTCCTCCGGCCCTGGCTCCAGGCAGGGGACATGGCCTCAGCTCCACCATCCTGGCCTCATGTCCCCTGGCCCTGGTGCGAGGGCACAAGGGCACAAGTATGTGATGACCCTTTGCATGTTAGCTCTTTATTATATAGGATTAAACTGTTCAGTGTTTATTCCCTAACTTGTTTTAATTTTGCTTTTTCAAAATTACTTTTATTTTTGAGGATATTACAGATGTCCCCCATTTTCTGCCCCTTCGCTGCACTATTGTCTGTGTCTGTGGGCTATGTATGTATGCATATGAGTTCTTTGGTTAATCTCTTCCTGCTGTCCCCCTTCCCTCTCGGATCTGTTGATCTGTTGCATGCTTCCATGTCTTTGTACCTATTTGTTCATCACATTATTTTGTTCATTAGATTCCACATGTAAGTGAGACCATGTGATATCTGTCTTTCTCTGACTGGCTTATTTTGCGTAGCATAATACTCTCCAGGTCCCTCCATGCTGTAGCAAAAAAGTAAGAGAGAGCCTTCTTTTTTACAGCTGCATAGTATTCCGTGGTGTAAATGTACCACAGATTTTTTATCCATTCATCTGCTGATGGGCACTCAGGCTGTTTCCAGATCTAAGCTATTGTAAATAATGCTGCTATGAACATAGGCCTGCATATGCTCTTTCTGATTGGTGCTTCAAGACTCTTTTGCTGTATTCCCAGGAGTACGATTTGCTGGGTTAAATGGAAGTTTTATTTTTAATTTTTTGAGGAAACTCCAAACTATTTTCCATATTGCTACACCAGTCTTCATTCCCACCAGCAGTGTTTCTCTTTCCCCACATCCTCACCAACACTTGTTTATTGATTTATTGATGGTGGCCATTCTGGCAAGTGCTGAGCATTTTTTCATGTCTCTTGGCATCTATATGTCTTTTTTGGAGAAGTGCCTATTCAGGTCTTTTGCCCATTTTAAATCGGATTGTTTGACTTACTGGTGTTGAGCTGTGTGAGATTTTTATGTATTTTGGAAATTAAGCTCTTATCAGATTTTCATGGCTTCACAAGTTATATATGTCTTTTATCCATTTTGAGTTTATTATTGTGCCTGGTTTAAGTTGGTGGTCTATTTTCTTTTTTCTTTTTCTTTTTTTCTTTCTTTCTTTCTTTTTTTTTTTTTTTTTTTTTTTTTTTTTTTTTTTTTTTTTTTTTTACAGTACCTGTCTAATTTTTTCAGCGCCATTTATTGAATAGACTATCTTTATGCCATTGTATGTTCTGGTCTCCTTAGTCAAATATCAATTGACCATAAATGTGTGGGTTTATTTCTGGGTTCTTTTATTCTTTTCCATTGATCTGTGTGTCTGTTTTTATGCCAGAATTACACCATTTTGATTACTATGGCTTTTAGTATAGTTTGATATCAGTAGCATGATGCCTCCAACTTCTCTCTTCTTTCTCAAGACTGCTGTGACTATTTGGGATCTTTTTTGGTTTCATACAAATTTTTGGAATATTCATTCTAGATCTGTGAAGTATGCTAATGGAATTTTAATAGAATTGCATTCAATCTATAGATTGCTTTGGGTAGTATGGACATCTTAATGTTGTTAATCCTTCCAATCCATAAACACAGTATATGCTTCCACTTGTTTGTATTTTCAATGTCCTGTAGTTTTCTGAGTACAGGCTGCTATCTCCTTGGTTAAATTTATTCTGAGGTATCCCATTTTGTTCATTGTAATAGTATTTTTTTAGTTTCTCTTTCTGAGAGTTCATCATTATTGTATAAAAATGCCATTGATTTTGTATCCTGGTACTTTTCCAAAAATCAGTTTTTGAATCTAGTAGGTTTTTGGTAGTCTTAGGGTTTTCTATGTACAATATATTTGTGACAGTTTTACTTTCTCCTTTCCAGTATGGATGGCTTTTATGTTTTCTTCTTATCTGAATGCTGTGGCTAAGACTTCCACTATGTTGAATAAGGGTGGTAAAAGTGGACAATCCTGTTTCTGCTTTTAAGGGAAACACTTTTAGTTTTGCAAACTGAATATGATGTTGCCTGTAGGTTTGTCATCTATGACCTTTATTATGTTGAGGCATGATTCCTCTATTCCTACTTTGCTGACAGATTTTATCAGAAATGGGTGTTCAATTTTACCGAATGCTTTTTCTGTGTCTATCTATATTATCGTGTGATTTTTTTATCTTTCATTTTGTTTACATGATGTTTTCATATTTATTGATTTGCAAATATTGCTCCAGCCTTGCATCCCCAGAATAAATCCCATTTGGTCATGGTGTACAATCTTTATAATATATTGCTGGATCTGATTTGCTAATATTTTGTTGAGGATTTTGGCATCTATATTCATTAGTGATATTGGCCTATAACTTTCTTTCTTTGTAGTTTTTTTATCTGATTTTAGAACTATGATAATGTTGGCCTTATAAAATTAGCTTGGAGGTTTTCCCTCTTCTTGAATTTTTTGGAATCATTTGAGGTGTTATTTCTTCTTTGAATGTTTAGTAAAACTTGCCTGTAAATTCATCCAGTCTAGGACTTTTGTTTTCTGGGAGTATTTTTTATTATTTCTTCAATTTAATTAGTTATTATCAGCCTATTCAGGTTTTATGTCTCTTCCTGAGTGAGTTTTGGAATATTTTTTGTTTCCTGAAATTCATTCATTTTGCCCAGGTTGTCCAGTTTGTTGACATATAGATGCTCATGGTATTTTCTTACAATCCTTTGTATTTCTGTGGTGTAAGTTGTTGTTTCACCGCTTTCATTTTTTATTTTACTTGGGTCTTCTTTCTTTGTTTCTTGGTGAGTTTAGCTAAACGTTCATCAATATTGTTTATGTTTTCAAAGAACCAGCTCTTGGTTTTATTGATTTGATTTTTGAGTTTTTTTGGTGTTTTGTTTGTTTGTTTTAGTCTCTATGGTATTTATTTCTGCTTTGCTCTTTATTATTTCCTTCTTTCTACTTCCTCTGGACTTTTCTTTCTAATTGTTTTTAGTTGTAGGATTAGATTATTTATTTGATTTTTTTCTTGGCATGTTTTTTGTTTTTGTTTTTGTTTTTGTTTTTTGAGGTAGGACTGTAAAGCTATTTATTAACTTCCCTTACAGGACTGCTTTCTTTGTGTCCCATAGATTTTGGGTTGTTGTGTGTTCATTTTCATTTGTTTCCAGGAAGCTTTTGATTTCTTTCTTGATCTCATTGGTAACCCATTCGTTGTTTACTAACATACTATTTAGTCTCCAAGTGTTTGAATGTTTTTGAGATTTTTTATTATAGTTGACTTCTAGCTATATGCCGACGTGATCTGAGAAGATGCATGATATGATTTCAATCTTCTTGAACTTATAGGGACTTGTTTTGTGTCCTAACATGTGGTCTATCTTTGAGAATGTCCCATGTGCACTTGAGAAGAATGTATAATCTGTTGCTTTGGGGTGACATGTTTTGTAAATATCAATTAAATCCATCTGACCTAGTGTGTCTTTTAAGGTCACTGTTTCCTTGTTGATTTTTTTGTTTGAAAGACCAATTCAGTGGGGTGTTAAAGTCCTCTACTTTTACTGAGTTGCTGTCCATTTCTCCCTTAAAGTCCATCAAGAGTGTTTTTTATATATACAGGTGGTCTTATTTTGCGTGCATATATGATTACAAGGGTTATATTTTCTCTTTGGATCAATGCCTTTTGTATTATGTACTGACATTCTTTGTCTCTTTTATGGCCTTTGTGTTGAAATATATTTTGTCAGATATAAGTGATGCTACCTTGTGTGTTTTTTCACATCCATTTGCATGGAATATTTTTTTCCATTCCTTTACTTTCAGCATGTGTGAATCTTTTATCCTGAGGTGGGTCTCTTCTACATAACATATGTATGTGTCATGTTTCCTTATTCATTCAGCTACGCTATGTCGTTTTACTGGAGCATTTAATCCATTTACACTTAGGGTTATTATTAATAGGTACTTATATTGTGACATTTTTCTTTATACTTATGTTCCTCTCTCCCCCTATTTCTTCTTCTTCTTACAACAATCCCTTTAGCATTTCTTGCAATGCTGGTTTGGTGTTAATAAATACCTTTATCCTATTTTGTCTAGGAAGCTCTTTATTTCACCTTCAATTTTCAATTATAGCTTTGATTGATAGAGTAATTTTGGTTTCAGATGCTTGCTGTTCAGTGCTTTGAATACTTCATGCCATTCCCTTCTGGCCTGTAGTGTTTCTGCTGAGAAATCAGCTGAGAGCCTTATGGGAGCTCTCTTGTAGGTAACTGTCTCTCTCCTACTGCCCTTAAGATTCTCCCTTTATCTTTAATGTTTGCCATTTTAATTATGATGTGTCTAGGTGTGGGTCTCTTTATGTTCCTCTTGACTGGGACTCTCTGTGACTCCTGAATGTGTGTGAATTTTCTCTTCTACAGGTTAGGGAAGTTTTCCATCATTATTTCTTCAAAGAAATTATTTCTTCTTTAAGGGATATTTCCATTGTCCCTTGCTCATATTCTTCTCCCTCTGGTACCCCTATTATGTTATTACTAGAGGCCCAGGGCACGAAATTATGTGTGCATAGCTCACTGCTGCTTGCAGCTGCTCGCTGCCCTGCCCGCGACCGCTAGCTGTGAGCCACCCCGCCTGCCTGCTGCTGTGAGCTGCTGCTGGTGGACCAAGAGGGAGGGACCAAGAGGTGGTCAATGCACCTTATGGTGACTGGTCGAATGATCATTCTGGTCGTTGCGCTTATGATCCCTGGCCTTTTATTATATAGGATATGACTGTTGTTCCATTTCATGCTGTCCCCAAATTTCTTTAAACTCCCCTCATGCTTTTTAAGTCTTTTTTTATTTTTGCTGCTCTAATTGAGCATTATTTTCTTCCAAATCACTTATTTGATACTCTACTTCATCAAGCCTGCTTTTAATCCTTCCAGGGTATTCTTGATGCCAGATATAGTAATTCTTCATTTCCACCAGTTCTTATTTGTGACCTCCAAATCATTCTTTGTGCTAATGCTGTTGCCACTAAGTTCCTTATAATTCTCACTAAGCTCCTGTAGTATCTTTATAACCATTACACTGAGCTATATGTCTAATAAATTGCTTTCCTCCCTCTCATTTAGGTCTTTTTCTGGAGATTCTACCTTTTCTTTAATTTGGGGGTTATTTCTTTGCCTACCCATTTTAGTTATCTCTTTGTGTTTGTTTCTGTGTATTAGATATACCTGCTATGACTCTCAGTCTTCATGGGGTGGGCTTTTGTAGGAAATGTCCTGTGTCAATGATAGTGCTATATCATTGATATCCTGAGCTGGATGCTCTAGGACAGCCGTGGGCAAACTACGGCCCGCGGGCCAGATCCGGCCCATTTGAAATGAATAAAACTAAAAAAAAAAAAAAGACCGTACCCTTTTATGTAATGATGTTTACTTTGAATTTATATTAGTTCACACAAACACTCCATCCATGCTTTTGTTCCGGCCCTCCGGTCCAGTTTAAGAACCCATTGTGGCCCTCGAGTCAAAAAGTTTGCCCACCCCTGCTCTAGGAGTTACCCTTTTGTGGGTTTTTGGGTTCCCCTATTGTTATTGGCTCTTCATTTTTATTGTTCCATCCATGGGTGGGATCTTCTCTCAGGCTAATTGTGAGGCTCAGCTCCAACCATGTCATGCAAGCTCTTGTACCGGGGCTGAAAGAGCAAAACATAAAACCAGGAAGCAAACAAGAACATACAAAATATCCCAACAACAACAGCAAAAACATCCACCAAAGAAATGAGAATTATGAATGAGAAAAAAGAACAAGAATTATAAACAAAAAAGAAAGTAAGAAAAATATAATAATGCTAATAAAAATTTTTTAAAGAATATTAGTGGAGAAAGGGGGCAGAAAAAGATTCTGGAAGGAAAGCAGGGATAGAAAAAAAGAAGAGTAAAGAGTAAGAAAAGGAAAATATTTTTAAAAGACAAGAAAAAAGAAAAAACTATGAAAAGGTAAAAAGAAGAGAGAGTTAAAACAAAAGAAAGAATAAAAAGAGAGAAAAATGGAATAAGTAAAAAAGGAGACAGATAAGAGATATGGAAAAATAAGAGATAAAAATATAATAATAAGAAGAATACCAAAGCAAGAAGAAGGAAGATATTGGGGGGTGGAGTGAAGGGCCTCTTGCCAGATTTTAGTGCCGGCTTGGGTTGCCCTTTGGGTCCTGCTCTTATGTTGTCTGAAGCTAACTGTTTTGGATGCTGGATTTTGGCCTCCTGGGATGTGCGTCTGTGCCAACCAATGTCAGCAGCTGTCCCCGTTGGCTCTCAGTGCACTGTTAAAAGCTTTAAGCGATCCACAGCTTGCAGATGCTTTCACTGGGCTTGTCTGCCCATGGGAGGGGCCAAGCTGAGCTCCCAGGTCTGCTTTTTAGCAACATGTGGGCCAGTCTTAAGGGACCTACTGTCCTTCAGTTGTTTAAATGTTTCTTCTTCATCCAATCCCCAGCTGGCATTTCAGGGTGAAAGTCCCCCAATTTAGTTCTAATTCCAGTTAGATTCTGGGAGGAGGTGGAAGAAAGATCCATTTACTTCATCACCATCTCTCCCCCAACCCCTCTTTTAAACCCTCAGTTCTTTAAAAATGGTTCCGAAAAAAATAAAAAAACAATAAAACAAAACCCTTACGCAGACTCTTTCCATAAACAGGACAAAGGCACTTTTCTGCTCTGGGATGTCACACCAGCATCACCCATACTTTCTAGGACCACCTGCTTTGCCTCTTGTGCAGCTCATCTATCCACTTACTTCCATATCCCCTGGCCCAGAGACCCCAGCCATTACCTAAAGCCAAAACACTACATCTCCTGCTTGTCAGATTTAGTCCCATGAAGGCCAGAAGGGCCATGCAAATAGCATTGCCTTAAAAGGAAAGCAGGAATAAAATACCTGTTGTATAGCCCAAAGTTCTCATTTCTGGCCCAAAGTTCAGTGAGTCCTAGAACCGTGGAATTGACCGAGACCCTGGAGACTATCTAGAGCCCCTCCCTACCACCCTGCGTCGGATGAGACCGCCTCTGGCTCACCTGCTGAGCAATGCCGCTGCTGCTGCTGCTCTGATGCTGCCCTGCCCGCAAAGGAAGGATTCCCTCGGCAGCTGAGGACAAGAGACCTATGTGGCCTGTGGCAGGGAATCTGGGGGAGGGGAAACGATTGAAGAGAGTTTGCTTACATGCAGTTGTTCTTTAGAATTTGCAATCACAAACTTCCATGAGAATACGAAGAAAGCTTTAGACTATCTCCTCCAGAAAAGTACATATAGACGTGATATTTTGGACATAATTTGAATAGGTTCAAAAACTCCTGAATCCTCCATAGAGGCCAGTTAAGAATCCCTGATTTAGCCGAAACCGGTTTGGCTCAGTGGATAGAGCGTCGGCCTGCGGACTGAAGGGTCCTAGGTTCGATTCCGGTCAGGGGCATGTACCTGGGTTGCGGGCATATCCCCAGTGGGAGATGTGCAGGAGGCGGCTGATCGATGTTTCTCTCTCATCGATGTTTCTAACTCTCTATCTCTCTCCCTTCCTCTCTGTAAAAAATCAATAAAATATATTAAAAAAAAAAAAGAATCCCTGATTTAATGTTACTTTTGAGGGCCAAGCGAATGGTATTTGTCCATGGACTAAAATAATTACTTCAATCTAGATTGGGGGCGGGGGGGGGAGGGGAGGATCAAGCCTTGGGAGCTGAGAATTTTCAGTTAAATTGTAGAAATACACATTGTCGTCATCATCCACCTGAACAAATTTAGTGCCTCAGAGACACTGAGAAGGTTAAAAACACTGAAAAATAATGAGGTAGATTTGCAAGTTACTTTGTGGGGTTTCATATTTCCTTGACATTCTTAGCAGATTGTATAGAGAAATAGCACGCCATTCACCATTGTGTTGGCGACTCCTAAGATCCTGAAGGTTCATGATTTGGGGGGACCCAGAGCTCACACATGTTGCACCTTTCAAAAGGTGTTTCCATTTTGTTTGGAGCACTTCCCAATGACTTTTTATTCCGTGTACTCTCTGTTGGCAGGAAGGAGATAATACAGAGAAAGGCTTTTGTGAATCTAGCTGAAAAAAACAAACTTGTATTTGCTGGTTGCTGATTGATGGATGGAAAGCTTAACTTGGTCATTGCAAATTAAAACCGCAGTTCAGTGCTCTCTGTGAGGTCAAGCTCGTGATGGAGGCTCCTGCAGCACACGCGTGTGCATTCTCTGGTGCATTTGCACTTTTGAAGCTTTCTTACGCATGGGGCTCTTGCTTTTGAGAATTGTGCTTCCTGAAGAACCCCCAGGACAAGAAGTGAGCCCCCGCATGGAACAGTGTTGATAGCTGGACCAGATGTTTGGGGAAGAGGAGAGGTGTGGGGGTGATTAAGAGGCTGTAGTGCAGCTGTGCCTTCTCAGGGGCAGAGAAAAGAAGTTTCTATTATGCAAGGTGAGATGAGACGAGCAACAGATCTCTTTTCTGAATATTAACTCCTGGGTCTGAAAGAAGCTAATCCATTCTTCTGCCTTTAAGCAACCTAACATTCAAATAGGTTGTTTATTTTTTGTTGTTGCTGTTCTTCTTCAGCACTTCAAAAAAAAAAAAAAAAGAAAGAACATTTTAGCTTGCCTTTCCTTAACCTTACATTCCAGCGTCTCACAGTGCCTATACTCAGGAAATGCTTCAGGGTTAACTTAAATCTCTCCTTGCAATGGGAGACCATTGCTATCCTCCAAGGACTAGAAGAACAGCTGTCTGGCCTCTCGCCAGTCACACCATTCCATGTTCCAGGGAAGGAGCGGCTCCGGCATTTTTTGGTTGGTTCCCTGCCCCAGCAGGAATCCAGGTCTGAACCCTAGGTCCTGGGAGGAGTGGCCTTGCAGTCAGGTGCTTACCTGGGGCCTGTTCTCCCAGGACTCATTATCAGAGGTGACTCCCCACCCCCAGACAACCCATTCTTAATCAACCCAACTACAGCCTCTTAATCACCCCCACACCTCTCCTCTTCCCCAAACATCTGGTTCAGCTATCAGCACTGTTTCATGCGGGGGCTCGCTTCTTGTCCTGGGGGGCCTGTTCTCCCAGGACTCATTATCAGGGGCGACTCCCCACCCCCGGACAACCCGTCTCTGCAGAGGCTTCAAGGGCAGCACGCAAGTGCTGTACATATTTATGTGCTTTACATGCATGTGCTTGCATAACTTCCACTCTAGGTAAACCAACAATCATTTTAAAAGTGAGGATAAGGATCCAGCAAGATTGGTTCAACCAGCGTTTGCACAGATAAGAACAGGGGAAGCCAAGAGTCAGCCCTCAAATCACGTTGTGTCAATTCCACACTGCGCTACCCCGAGGTGCTTCCTGTGGAGTAAATAAAGCCCTGGGCCATCGAACAAATACTTCCTGCTTTCACAATTCTTCATCCAAGGAGAAGAAAGGCCAGTACAGAAAGAAATGAGCATAAAGACTCATTACAACCTGTGAACAGATGTAAAGACTTCAATCACAAGAACCGTGGACCTGGTGGTGGGGTGAACAGCAGGAAAGCCACACCCTGACTTAGAGGTGGTCAAGGAGGGGGGCTTTAAAGACACAGAGACCTGGTCTAGGGAAGATGGCGACCGGCAGGAAAGTAGGGAGGGAGAGAGTGTGAGAGGGCAAAGGAGCAATAGAGGAGTGTGTGGACATGCGTGGTGTGTGTGTGTGTATGAGCTAGGGACAGTTAGATTCTGAGGTCTTCCAAAGGGCTGCCAAACCGGGCAGTCTTAGATGGCGGAGCCCCACTCCCAGCACAGACACTCCTGGGTGGCCAGCACAGGCACAGAGACCACGCCATCTTGAGAAACAGAGCTGCTTGAGACTAGGATCCTGGCCTCAGCACCACCCAGTCTGGTCTCAGATGCAAACTAGGACCCTGCAACCACTGGGGATAGAGACCTGCAATCACAGCTACAGACCCACAGACACCAAGAATCCAGACTTCTGTGAGTGACAGAGCCCATCCCTCTCCCCGCAGGCTCGTGGGCAGTGCCATAGTAACTGATAGACCCGCCCCTCACACAGCGTGAGCTGCTGCAGGAATTTGAGCCTGAGAACTTGCAGACACTGGGAATCTGTTCCCCACAGCACCTCTGCAGGAACTTGAGCCTAGGAGTGCTCAGACACTGGGAATTTGTTCCCCGCAAGGCAATCGGGCAACCAAACCCAAAGCCCATGCAGGGTGGTAGTGCCACCTGACTTTGATTCTGGGCAAGTGCTCACTGAAGCCCCCCAAGCTGACCAAGACCGGATTCTCCAGGCGGGAGGCAACACTAAGCACCAGTGACTTGGCTCTTTCTTATCATGGATGCCTGGGATCACTGATTCCCAGTGCATTCACACTAAGAGCCAGTGACTCCAATTCTTGGTGCATGCGCACACAGGGACCCTGAATCTCAGCATGAGGCTGAGATACTGGATTCTTGGGGGACTCTGACTCCTGGAACACACTATGGGGCTCTGATTTTCAACACACACTGGGGGGGTGTCTCTGTTTCAGCGTGGTGCAGGCGGGGTCCCTGATTCTAGGTGCACACACGAGACCACACTGAGTGCTGGTAACACTGCCTCTGGGCGAGCCTGGTTCCCACCAACCCAGGACAGTCACACATCTTAGTGTCAGATCTCTTCAGTGACACTAGGGTGGTGCAAAGCTTCCACTGCACACAGCCCAGGCCCACACAACTCGACATTTGAACCTTCTGGTGATAGTCAAAATGGGAAGACGACACAACCCCCAGAGGAAAGAAAATGAGGAGTTGCCAAGAAAGGAAATTAGTGAAATTGAAGCATGCAACATGACAGAAAAAGAATTCAGAATAATGGTTGTACAATTCATTCACCGGATGGATGAGAAAATCAAAAACATATGCAAGAATCAGGAAGAAAAGAAAAGTGATATAGCTACAATCAAAAACACTATGGAAGGTTTCAACAGTAGACTAGAAGAAGCAGAGGACTGAATTAGTGTGTTAGAAGATAACGTAGAGAAACAAGCTCAATCTGAACAGCAACTGGAGAAAAAAATTAAAAAGCAGGAGGAGAGCCTAAGGGAGCTTTGGGACAACATGAAACGAACTAACATATGCATAATAGGGCTGCCAGAAGGTCAAGAAGAGCAGCAAAGATTAGAAAATGTATTTGAAGAAATAATGACAGAAAACTTCCCAGATGTGGGGAAGAAAAAAGTTACACAAGTACAGAGAGTCCCAAGCAAGATGAATCTCAAAAGACCCACACCAAGACACGTCATAATTACAATGGCAAATCTTCACAACAAAGAGAGAATCTTAAAGGCTGCAAGAGAGAGACAGAGAGTTACCTACAAAGGACCCCCCATCGGATTATCAAATGATTTCTCAACAGAAACACATCAAGATAGAAGAGAATGGAAGGAGGTATACAAAGTGTTGCAAAGTAAAGGTCTGAATCCAAGAATACTCTATCCAGCAAGACTATCAATCAAAATTGAAGGGGAAGTCAGGAGCTACACAGACAAGAAAAGGCTAAGGGAGTTCATCACTACCAAGCCAGCAATGCAAGAAATGCTAAAGGGAATGCTGTAAAAAGAAGAAATAAAATGGTAAGAAAGAACACAGGCACAAAAATAGAAATGACTACAAACAAGTACCTTTCAATAATAACTTTTAACGTAAATGAACTAAATGCTCCAATCAAAAGACATCAAGTGGCTGAATGGATAAAAAGACATGACTCATATATATGCTGTCTACAAGAGACCCACCTCAGAACAAGGGACTCACACAGACTGAAATTGAAAGGATGGAAAAATATCTTTCAGGCAAATGGACATGAAAAAAAAGCTGGGGTAGCAATACTTATATCGGACAAAATAGACCTCAAAGTGAAGGCCATAACAAGAGATAAGGAAGGCCACTTCATAATACTAAAGGGATCGATACAACAAGAGGATATAACCCTGACAAACATATATGCACCCAATGCAGGAGCACCCAAATACATAAAAAAAACTCCTAGAAGATATCAAGGGAGATATTGACAACAATAAAATCATAGTAGGGGACTTAAACACACCACTGACATCATTGGATAAATCCTCTAGACAAAAAATAAGCAAAGAAACAGCAGTCCTAAATGACTCACTAGATCAGATGGACTTAATTGACATCTTCAGAACATTTCACCCCAAAGCCACAGAATATACGTTCTTCTCAAGTGCACATGGGACATTTTCAAAAATTGACCACATATTGGGTCACAAGCAAAGTGTCCCCAAATTCAAAAAGATTGAAATCATACCAAGCATCTTCTCAGACCACAATGGCATAATATTAGAAATAAACTATAATAAAAACAATCCAAAAAACTCAAACACTTGGAAGCTGAACAGCATGCTATTAAATAATGATTTGGTTACCAATGAGATCAAAGAAGAAATTAAAAACATCCTGGAAACTAATGACAATGAAAATACAACAAGCCAAAATTTATGGGACACAATGAAAGCAATCCAGAAAGGGAAGTTTATAGATCTACAGGCCTACCTCAAAAAACAAGAAACAATGGTAGTAAATCATCTAACTCTACAACTCAAAGAATTAGAAAGAGAGCAGCAAGAAAAGCCCAGAGTAAGCAGAAGGAAGGAGATAATAAAGATCAGAGCAGAAATAAATGACATAGAGACCAAAAAAAAAAAAAAAAAAAAAAAAAAACAATACAAAAGATCAATGAAACCAAGAGCTGGTCCTTTGAAAGGATAAACAAGACTGATGAACCTCTAGCCAGACTCACCCAGAAGCAAAGAGAGAGGACCCAAATAAACAAAATCACAATGAAAGAGGTGAAATAACAACAGACCCCAGAGAAATTCAAAGGATTGTTAAAAAATACTGTGGACAACTCTACTCCAAAAAACTAGACAACCTGGAGGAAATGAACATATTCTTAGAAAAATACAACCTTCCAAAACTCAATCAGGAAGAATCTAAAAATCTCAATAGTCCAATAACTATGGAAGAAATTGAAGTAGTCATCAAAAAGCTCCCAGCAAACAAAAGCCCGGGCCAGACGGCTTCACAGGGGAGTTTTACCAAACATTCCAGGAAGAACTAAAACCTATCCTTCTCAGACTACTACAAAAAATTCAAGAGGAAGGAACACTTCCAAGCTCATACTATGAAGCCAGAATCACCCTGATACCAAAACCAGATAAAGACAACACAATGAAAGAGAATTATACGCCGATATCCCTCATGAACATAGATGCCAAAATACTCAACAAAATTCTAGCAAATCGGATCCAGCAGTACATCAGAAAAATCATACACCATGACCAAGTAGGATTTATCCCAGGGTGCAAGGATGGTACAATATCCACAAATCAATAAACGTGATACATCACATAAACAAATTGAGAGATAAAAATCACATAGTCATATCAATTGATGCAAAAAAAAAGCATTTGAAAAAATCCAACACCCTTTCTTGATAAAAACTCTCAGCAAGGTAGAAATGGAAGGATCATACCTCAACATAATAAAAGCCATATATGACAAACCCACAGCCAACATCATACTCAATGGTCAAAAACTAAAACCATTTCCCCTAAGAACAGGCACAAGACAGGATGCCCACTCTCACCACTACTGTTTGACATAGTACTGGAAGTACTAGCCATTGTGATCAGACAAGATGAAGAAATAAAAGGCATCCAAATTGGAAAAGAAGAAGTAAAACTGTCCTTATTTGCAGATGACATGATACTGTACATAGAAAACCCTACAGACTCCATAAAAAAATTATTAGACTTAATAAACGAATTTGGCAATGTAGCAGGATACAAAATTAATGCCAAGAAATCTATGGCATTTCTTTACACCAATAGTGAACTTACAGAAAGTGAAACTAAAAAAGCAATCCCATTTACCACTGCACCAAAAAAATTAAGATACCTAGGAATAAACTTAACTAAGGAGGTAAAAGACATATATGCAAAAAACTACAGGACACTGAAAAAAAAGATAGAGGAAGACATAAACAGATGGAAGAACATACCCTGTTCATGGATTGGTAGAGTCAACATCATCAAAATGTCCATACTACCCAAAGCAATCTATAGATTCAATGCAATCCCCATTAAAATACCAACGGCATATTTCACAGATCTAGAACGAACGCTCCAAAAATTTATCTAGAATAAAAAAAGACCTTGAATAGCTGCAACAATCCTGAGAAAGAAGAACAAAGTAGGTGGGATCTCAATACCAGATATCAAGCTCTATTACAAAGCCACTGTTCTAAAAACAGTTTGGTACTGGCATAAGAACAGACATATAGAGCAATGGAATAGAATAGAGAACCCAGAAATCTACCCAAACCACTATGCCCAATTAATATTTGACAAGGGAGGCAAGAGCATACAATGGAGTCAAGACAGTCTCTTCAAAAAACTGGTGTTGGGAAAATTGGACAGATACATGCAAAAAGGTGAAACTAGACCACCAACTTGCACCATACACAAAAAATAAACTCAAAATGGATAAAGGACTTAAACGTAAGATGGGAACCATAAAAATACTAGAGGAATCCATAGGCAGCGAAATTGAAAACATATGCCAAAGGAATTTCTTCTCTAATAATGCTCCTAGGGCAATGGAAACTAAAGAGAAAATAAACAAATGGGACTACATCAAAATAAAAAGCTTTTGCACAGCAAAGGAAACCATCAACAAAACAACAAGAAAGCCCACTGCATGGGAGAACATATTTGCTAATGTTATCACCAGTAAGGATTTAATCTCCAGCATTTAAAGGCAACTCATACAACTTAACAAAAGGAAGATAAACAATCCAATCAAAAAATGGGCAACCGACTTAAATAGATACTTTTCGAAAGTGGGCATACAGAAGGCGGAAAGACATATGAAAACATGCTCAAAGTCACTAATTATATGAGAGATGAAAATCAAAACGACAATGGCGGTATCATCTCACACCTGTCAGAATGGTTATCATCAAAAAAATTAACAAACAACAAGTGTTGGAGAGGATGTAGAGAAAAAGGAACACTCGTGCACTGCTGGTGGGAATGCAGACTGGTGCAGCCACTGTGGAGAACAGTATGGAGTTTCTGCAAAAAACTAAAAATGGGACTCCCATTTGACCCAGTGATCCCACTTCTAGGAATATATCCCAAGAATCTAGAAACACCAATCAGAAAGGATATGTGCACCCCTATGTTCATAGCAGCATAGTCCACCATAGCTAAGATTTGGAAACAGCCTAAGTGCCCATCAGCAGATGAGTGGATTAAAAAACTGTGGTACCTCTACACAATGGAATACGCTGTGGTAAAAAAGAAGGCATTTTTACCATTTGCAACAGCATGGATGGAACTGGAGAGCATTATGCTAAGTGAAATATGCCAGTTAGAGAAAGATAAATACCACATGATCTCACTCATTTGTGGAATATAGTGAACAACATAGGCTGATGAAAAGGGATAGATCCAGAGACAGAGAAGCAGCGATAAGACTGTCAAACCTCAGAAGGAAGGTAGGGGAAGATGGAGGTAAGAGGGAGAGATCAACCAAAGCACTTGTATGCATGCATATAAGCCCAGCCAGTGAACACAGACAACAGGGGGGCGAGGGCATGAGTGGGGTGAGGGTTTATGGGGGGAATGAGGTCACATATGTAATACCTTAATCAATAAAGAAATTAAAGATTGGGAAAAAAAAAAAGACACACAGACCTCATTTTCAGCTCCAGGTCTAACACATGCAATATGACACTAGACAAGTTCACTCACCTCTGAGCTTCAGTGTCATATGTATAAAATGAAAATAATGATGGATTTTTTGCAAATGGTGGTTGTTTTGTAAACATTTTTTAAAAATATTTTTATTTCTTTCAGAGAGGATGGGAGAGGGAGAGACAGATAGAAACATCAAGGATGAGAGAGAATCACTGGTTGGCTGCCTCCTGCACGCCACCTACTGGGGATTGAACTTGCAACCTGGGCATGTGCCCTTGACAGGAATCAAACCGGGAACCCTTCAGTCCACAATCTGTCATCTGAGCCAACCGGCTAGGGCTTTACAAAGTTTTTTTGAGAAATATATATATACTAGAGGCCCGGTGCACAAAAATTTGTGCACTCGGGGGGGGGGGGGGCGGGGGTGCCTCAGCCCAGCATGTGCCCTCTCGCAGTCTGGGACCCCTCGGGAAATAACGACCTGCTGGCTTAGGCCTGCTCCCAGGTGGCAGAGGGCAGACCCAATCCCTAGGTGCAGCCCCTGGTCAGACTCAGAGCAGGGCCGATTGGGGAGTTGGGGCACCACCCCCTGTCATGCACAGAGCAGGGCGGATTGGGAGGTTGCGATGCTACCCTCAGTCACGCTCAGGGTAGGGCCGATTGGGGGGTTGGGGCACCGCCCCCTGTCACACTCAAGGCAGGGTCGATGGGGAGATTGAGGCGCCACCCCCTGTCACGCACAGAGCAGGGACAATCTGGGGATTGGGGCGCTGCCCCCTGTCACTCAGAGAGCAGGGCCCATCAGGGGGGTTGGGGCCCCATACCCTGTCATTCACAGAGCAGGGTTGATCAGTGGGTTGGGGAGCTCCCCCCTGTCACTCACAGAGTAGGGATGATAGGGGAGTTGGGGCACCACCCCCTGTCACACACAGAGCAGGGCGGATCAGGGGGTTGGGGTGCTGCACCCTGTCACACTCAGGGCAGGGCCGATGGGGAGGTTATGGCTCTACCCTGTCACACACAGAGCAGGGCCAATCATGGGGTTGGGGCTCTGCCACTGTCACACACAGAGCCGCAGGGCGATCAGAGGGTTGGGGAGCTCCCCCCTATCAGGCACAGAGCAGGGCTGATCAGGGGGTTGGAGCACCTTCCCCTGTCACAACCAGAGCAGGGCCGATAGGGAGGTTGTGGCCCCACCCCCTGTCACACACAGAGCCGCAGGGCGATCAGAGGGTTGGGGAGCTCCCCCCTATCAGGCACAGAGCAGGGCTGATCAGGGGTTTGGAGCACCTTCCCCTGTCACAACCAGAGCAGGGCCGATAGGGAGGTTGTGGCCCCACCTCCTGTCACACACAGAGCCGCAGGTCGATCAGGGGGTTTGGGCGCTGCCCCCTGTCACGCTGATCCTGGTGCAGGGAGGCCTCGCGGCTCCGCTGATCCCAGTGCTGGGAGGCATATTACCCTTTTACTATATAGGATAGAGGCCTGGTACATGTGTGGGGGCTGGCTGGTTTGTCCTGAAGGGTGTTCTGGATCAGGGTGGGTGTCCCCACTGGGGTGCCTGGCCAGCGTGAGGGGTGAGGAGATGATGGCTGTTTGCAGCTGGTCACACACCTTTCAGGGTGGGGGTCCCCACTGGGGTGCCTGGCCAGCCTGGGTGAGGGGATGATGGCTGTTTGCAGCTGGTCACACACCCTTCAGGGTGGGGATCCCCACTGGGGTGCCTTGCCAGTCTGGGTGAGGGGATGAGGGCTGTTTTCAGGCTGGCGGGTGACTGAAGCTCCCAACCACTCCTTTTTTTCTTTTCTTTTTTTATTCTGGGCCAGCTTTAGCTCTGGCTCCAGCTCTGAGGCCTCTGCTGCTGAAAGCAGGTATCTGGTTTGTTTGGGTTTTATAATCGAAACATTGTTTCAACTCCAGCTCTGAGATCCCGGCTGGCTGAAAGCAGGTTGCTGGGGTTTTGTTTACCCTCTATATTTGTAACAATGTTTCAAACTGCAATCTCAGAGGCCGGCAGCGGCAGGCGGGGAACGTTGGTTTCCTCCGTCACTGAAGCAAGCAAGCCTCATGTTCGCTTCAAGCTGCCTGGCTGCCGGCCGCCATCTTGACTAGCAGTTAATTTGCATATCGCCCTGACTAGCCAATGGGAAGGGTAGCGGAGGTACAGCTAATTACCATGTTTCTCTCTTATTAGCTAGGATATATATATATATATATATATATATATATATATATATATATATAATTTTTTTTCAGGTAGTTAATGTTAGTTATAAATCTCCCCCTTTAGAGACATTCCTCTGGAGTCCACCATCTCTCTGTTCTATTTTTTCTCTAGGCTACCATCTCTGGATTCCCTTCACCATCGTATTCAGGATTCCTTTCACTTCTGTCCACTGGGATCTCTTTGTTCTGGCTTTTTCTTTATTCTGAAGCACTCTGTTAAGCTTGCTTTTATAAGTGAGCAAAAGGAACATTTTTTTCAGGAACAACAATGACTGAATAATCTTTATTGTTGCTTTGTACTTGATTGATAGTTGAACTGAGGCTAGCATTCAATTTGGAGATATTTTTCTTTTTTTAATTTAAAGATTTAATTGGCTTTATTAAAAGATTCATGAATCAGGCAGCATCCCATCTAGCAACTAGAAGGGAATTTCTGAAGACATTTTTCTATTGGAATTTTAAAAGCACTGCTCTATATTCTTATACCTTCCAATGTTGCTGTTAAGGTCTGTTGCCATTCAAATTCCAAATTGTATGTTGGTGGCCCCTTCATTCTTTCTGGAATATTATAAAATCATCTCTTATTTTCTATCCTGGATATTTTTACATTAAAATTATATCCCTTAGGCGGGCATTTTTTCTGTCATTTACTAGAATTTTGAGACTGGAAGTACATAACTAGTTTCCCATACGATTTATTTATATATTTAACTAGAGGCCCAGTGCACAAAATTTGTGCACTTCGGGGGGGGTGGTGTCCCTCAGCCCGGCCTGTGTCCTCTCATAGTCAAGGAGCCTTCGGGGGATGTCTGACTGCCGCGGAGAAGTGAGAAGCTCCTGCCACCACCGCTGCACTCACCAGCTGTGAGCCCGGCTTCTGGCTGAGTGAAGCTCCCCCTGTGGGAGCACACTGTCCACCAGGGGGCAGCTCCTGAATTGAGCGTCTTCCCCCTGGTGGTCAGTGTGTGTCATAGTGACTGGTCATTCTGCCATTGAGCTGAAACCGGATCTCCAACATCCTCTGAGGGGTCCCAGATTGTGAGAGGGCGCAGGCCAGGCCAAGGGACCCACCAGTGCATGTTTGGGGCTGGGGAGGGACAAGGGAGGTTGGCCAGCTGAGGAGGGACCACAGGAGGGCTCCAGGTCATGTCCAGCTTGTCTCACACAGTCCAAATCAGCCGGACCCCAGCAGCAAGCTAACCTACCAGTTGGAGCGTCTCCCCCCTGGTGATCAGTGCACACCATAGCAAGTGGTTGAGCCGCCTTAGTATATCATTAGCATATTATGCTTTGATTGGTTGAATGGCCGACTGGCCGACTGGACACTTAGCATATTAGGCTTTTATTATATAGGATGGTTACTGCTAATACATAGAAAAGATTTTTAACTTTTTTTTATTTACCTTTGTTTCCATTTCTTTTTTTATTACTTTTACCTTTTCAAGAGATATAAACATTTATTTTTAAAAATATTTTTTTATTTGCAGTCAACATACAATATTATATTACTTTCAGATGTGCACCCAATTAATTAGACAGTGTATAACTTACTAAGTGATCATCCTGATAAATCTTGTACCCATATGTCTTCATAAAGTTATTAGAATATTATTGAGTATATTCCCTATGCTTTACTTTACATTCCCATGACTATTCTGTAACTACCAATATGTACTTGTTAATCCCTTCACCTATTTTACCCACCCCTATATACCTCCTCCCATCTGGCAACTATCAAAATGTTCTCTGTATCTATGAGTCTTTTTCTATTGTGCCTGTTTTCTTTTTATTTTGTTGGATTCAATTGTTGGTAGATATGTATTTATTTCTACTTTATTGTTCATATTTTTTTTACCTTTTTTCCCTTCTTCTTAAAACAGACACATTAACATTTTATGTAATTCTGGTTTGGTGATGATGAACACATTTGTCTTTTCTTGTCTGTGTGTCTCTTTACATAGCCTTTGATTCCATATGATAGCCTTGCTAGGTAGAGTAATTTTGGTTTTAGGTACTTACTTTTCATCATTTTGAATATTTTGTCCTAATCCCTTCTGTCCTGCAAAGTTCCTGTTGAAAACTTAGCTGATAGTCTTATGAGAGCTCCCTTGTAAGTAACTCATTGCTTTTGTCTTGCTGCTCTTAAGATTCTTTGTCTTGCCAAAACCGGTTTGGCTCAGTGGATAGAGCATCAGCCTGCAGACTGAAGGGTCCCAGGTTCGGTTCCGGTCAAGGGCATGTACCTGAGTTGCGGGCATATCCCCAGTGGGAGATGTGCAGGAGGCAGCTGATCGATGTTTCTCTCTCATCGATGTTTCTAGCTCTCTATCTCTCTCCCTTCCTCTCTGTAAAAAATCAATAAAAAATATATTTTTTTAAAAAAAAAGATTCTTTGTCTTTAATTTTTGTCATTCTAAGTATGACATGCCTTGGTGTGGGCCTCTTTGGGTTCATCTTGTTTGATACTGCCTACACTCTCTTGACTTTTAAGTCTATTACTTCACCAGATTAGGGAAGCTTTCTGTCTTTTTTTTTTTTTTTTTTTTCATTTTTTGCTCACTCTCTCTTCTCCTTCAGGTACTACACTGAAGTTAATGTATGCTTGAAGCTGTTCCAGAGGCTCCATTCACTACCCTCATTTTTTGGATATCTTTTATTTTTGCTGTTCTTATTAGGTGTTTTTTGCTTCCTTATATTCCAAATCACTGATTTGATTATCAGCTTCATTTTATCTACTGTTGATTCCCTGTAAATTAATCTTCATTTCAGTTAGTGTATTGTTCATTTCTAAATGCTTTTTTATATAGTTTTATGTATATTTCATACTGTTGAAGTTCTCACTAATTTCATCTATTCTTCCCTGAAGTTTATTATGTATCCTTATAACCAGTGTTTTAAACTGTATCTGATAGATTGCTTATCTCCATTTTGTTTTGTTCTTTTTGGAGTTTTGTTCTTTCATTTGGGACATGTTTCTTTGTCTCCTGATTTTGGCTGCCTCCCTGTGTTTGTTTCTATGTATCAGGCCAAGCTACTACATCTCCAAGCTTGGTCAAGTGGGCTAATGTAGTAGGTGTCCTGCAGGGTCCGGTGGCACAGCTTCCCCCATTCACTCAAACTGAGCCTTCCAAGTGTGCCCCTCCATGCCAGCTGTGTCCACCTTCCTGTTGTCGTTGAGCCTTGATTGCTGTCGGTCAGCTGATCAGCTGCAAGGACTGGCTGTGACCACCCACCACTATCTTCCAAGCATTGTGAAGGATCAGCTGTACAAGGGCTCACTCCACAGAGCAGGATTTACTTCACTGGGGCTCCAGTGTCCGTTGAGTTCTCCCCTTGAGCGTGTCACTGTGGAGGTGGTCAATGTGTTCTGAAGCTGTCCCCTGGGTGTACTGGTTCTGAGGCTTCCTGGGAGGTGCAGACCAAGATCAGCCATTACCTGTGTCCTGCCCAGGGCCACCTGGCCTGAGCTACAAAGCAGTCTTCAGATAGCTACTACTTGCGCTGGGCTTGGATTTGCACAGGAGAGGTTAAGCTGCAAACCAAGGCTGGCTGCCATTATTGGCTCTTCCATAAAAATTGCCTGTTTTGGCTCATGCTTCAGACTTTTCTAAAATCTCTCAAACAAGCAGAATATAACCTGGCAAGCCCCTTACCTCTCACTAAGTGGCAGCCAGCCAATAGAAACAGTGTGGTGGGCGAGGTCTCATGAAATCACCATGGTGGGCTGAACAATGATAGCCAGGTTGATAGAGACTCAGATAAGGTACCAGTCTGCTGGAGGGCTCAGGAAGAAAACAATGCTCTTCAAGCACTTCTGTCTGCAAGAAAGCTGCCCTTCCAGCTCTCACCCTGACTCCAGACAATTCAGTTCCTCTCTGTATATCCCCAGTGCCTTTCAAGCTGCTGCCCAATGCTGGAGCTTAAAGAGAGTGAGTGCAAGTAAGTGCATGTACCCGCCCTGTAAGAGGAATTGCCTGGTATTCCAGCAGCCCTGTGTCTCACTCAGCCACAGTCTTCGCTAGTTTTTACAGTCAGAAGTTATGGGGGCTTTTTCTCTGGCACTGATACCCTGGGCTGAGGGCCTGGTATAGGGCTGGAGGCCCTCACTCTTTAGAGAGGACCACCCCAACTGAGATATCCTCAAAATATTTTTAAAATATATTTTAGTGACTTCAGAGAGGAAGGGAGAGGGAGAGAGAGATAGAAATATCAATGAGAGAGAATCATTGATCAGGTGCCTCATACATGTCCCCTATTGGGGATCAAGCCTGCAACCTGGGCATGTGTCCTGACTGGGAATTAAACTGTGACCTCCTCATTCATAGGTTGACACTCAACCACTGAGCCGCTGTGATTGGGCATCCCTCCCAATTTTAAACTGCCACATGTGGATGCCGACCAGCTTGCTCTGCATTTAGTTTATGTGGTGCATCACATTAATTGCTTGGGGATATTGAACCAATCTCACATCCCTGGAATAAATTTCTCTTGATAATGGTATATAATATTTTTAATATATTTCTGAATTTGATTTGTTAATATTTTAGCACTTTTGCATGTATGTTTATTAGGTGTATTGGCCTATATATTGTTATAACATATTTGGTTTTTGAATAAAGGTAACACTAGCCTCATAAAATGAGATTGGGTACCTTTCCTCCTTTTGAATTTTTAAAAATAATTTTAAATAAATAAATCTGAATTCTACTTTCAATGTTTAACAAAATTCACCTATGAAGCCATCCAGTCCAGAACTTTTCATTTTTTGGCACTTTTTTGTTTGTTTTACTGATTCAATTTTTTTAGTAGTAATTGGTCTGTTCAGACTTTCTGTTTCTTTTTCACCTCAGTCTTAGAAGATTGTGTATTTCTAAGTATTTATCCATTTCTTCCAGATTGTCCAATTTTTGGCATATAATTTTTCGTAGTACTTTCTTATAACTGCTTCTATCATGGGTGAATAACTCTTTATAAGGGTTATATTGTCTTGTTGGATTGATCCCTTCATCATTATGAAATGTTCTTCATTTTCTCTTATAGTCTATGTTTTGAAATTATGTCCAATACAAGGCATTGCTACCTCAGCTTTTATTTTATTTCATTTGCATTTGCATTAAATATCATTTTACATTTCTTTACTTTCAGTCTCTGTGTGTTTTTCATTCTGATGTAGATTTCTTGTAGACAGCATATGTATTGGTCTTGTTTTCTTATTTATTCAGGAATCTTACATTTTCTGATTGGAGCATTTAAACCATTTACATTAAAAGTGATTATTGGTAGATACATAGTGATTGCCATTTTATTATTCATATTTATGTTCTTTTCCCCCCATTCTTCATTTTAAAGAAGTGTCTTTAACATTTCTTTAATAATGATTCTGTGGTAATGGCATTTAGTTTTTTCTTGTCTGGAAACCTCTTTATTTCTCCTTCTATTTTAAATTATAACCTCACAGTTATAGTAATCATATTTGTAGGTCCTTTTTTTCAATACTGTGAATATTTCATGCCATTTTTCTCTATTTGGCAGTTTTATTTTTTTATTTTTTTAGAAATCAGCTGACAATCTTTTGGGAGCTTTCTTATAAGTAACTATTTTTTTTCTCTTGCTTCTTTAAAGACTGTGTGTGTGTGTGTATGTGTGTGTGCTTTACCTTTGTCAATTTTATTATAATGTGTCATGGTGTGGGCCTTTGTGAGTTCATCTTGTTTGGCACTCTTTGTGCTTCCTGATTTTGTAAGTCCATTTTCTTCTCCAGCTGGGGAAAATTTTCTGTCAATATTTCTTCAAATAGTTCTCTCACCCTTGCTCTCTCTTTTCCTTCTGGTACCCCTATGATGTGGCTTTTGTTACACTTTAAATTGTTCCAGTTATCCCTTAAATTATTATAATTTTTTAATTCTCTTTTTTTGTTGTGGTTGTTCTGATTAGATGTTTTCTACTACCTTGTTTTTAAGTCACTGATCCTCTGCTTCATCTAATCTGCTGTTTATTATTTTTAGTGTATTTTTTATATTAGTTATTTTGTTTTTCACTGGTTATTTTTTATGGTTTCTATGTTCTTTATAATGCTTACTATCTTTTTGTTAAAGTTCTCACTGAATTCATCTATTCTTCCCCTAAGTTTCTTGAGCATCCTTATAACCATGTTTTGAATTCTGTATCTGATAGATTGTGCACCTCCATTTTATTTAGTTGTTTGTTTGTTTGTTTGTTTGTTTTTCTGGAGTAAGGAGTAAATAGGTAATTAATGCAAAATGCACAGCACAGGATTCAACAGGAAAACCTAAATAAATATTTAAATGGTAGCTATTCATATTATGGAATGAATAAAACAATGAACCTGAATGGAGTTAAATTAGGAAAGGTTTTATGGAAAAAATAAAAGTAGAATAGAAATTTAAACTATAATTGAAGCTTTGTGAAGTGGATAAGAGAGGGAATTCTTTCTCTACCTTCAGTTTTTTGTAAGCATAGCTACATCAATCTTTAAATGTGGATGACCAAGCTATCTGTCTCCATGGACTTTCAGATTTGTAAACACCTTGCATAACAATGAAATAGCAGAATGTCATTAGAGGAGCTGCAGGCAAATAGCTTACAGGTGACATGGGGCTATATCAGCATTAAAGCAAATTTTATCTTAGAATAAACAATAGCTTCAATATAACTCCATTGAAAATTGAGCATGCTATAATGTTGAGCTATTCTTAGTGTGTATAACTTCTTACGTGGTTAATTCTAATTGCTTGGCTTACTTGCCATAGATCTGCTGCTTCTGACATAGATGACTTCTCCAAGACTCTAAAAATTATTGGAAATAGGGAGAATGCAATTCTTGGAAGTTCCTATTGATTGATTAAGTAAAGCATCTGCTAAATGGATATCTAATTTGAAAGGTATACATTTAATGGAATTAATAAGTGAACTGATTAGGTAAAGTGTTAAAAGTAACAAAAATGCCCTAATTGATTTGAGACCTATAACAGACTTATAACAAAGTAATGAGACTGAGTGGGAAATTACTGGATGCTCTTAGTGATTGTGGCAACATTGCTTTTGACATCTGCCTTGTCCAGTGTGAATTTGTGGAATACAACCACAGTGTACAATATCTCCAAAGGAATGTAATGAAGGATGCATTTCTATCCATACATTACAATATTTCCTATCCCAGGTACCCTTTCAGAAACTTGTCACTCCCCAGAAGTGGAGTCTCTGAGCCCTCCCCATGAAACTGGGCAGGACTTTGTGACTGCCTCTACTGATAGAATATGAGAGAAGTGACACTGCAGCTTCTAAGGCTGGATCGTAAAAAGCGACATAGTTTCTACCTGGTTCTCTCTTTCTCAGGAGGTTTGTGCTTGAAAGCCAGTCATTGTGTTGTAAGAGACTAGACCACATAGAGAGGGCCATGTGGAGAAAACCTGAGGTCTTGAGCTATCAGTTAAGCTGTCTGCCAAAGTCAAACATCAACTTACTGGCCATGTGAGTGAGTCTTCTTGGAAGTTGATTCTTCAGCCCCCAGTTGAACTGCTCCAGATGATGTCACATGGAGCAGTGATGAGCCTTCCAGACTGAGCCCTACCCAAACTGAAAATTTGTGATTAAAATAGATGATTTTTGTTTTAAGTTTTGGGGTGGTTCAGATAAGCAGCAATAGAACACCAGAACAAAAGGGGCCAATAGAAGATTCTATGGTGTATTAACCAACAGGCATACTGATGAATCCTGTCCAAATGGTAACAAAAATCAAATTTGTTTATTTGGTTGTATCTCCATTGCTGTGAGAAGTGAAGGATTTAGAACTGGAAAATATTTGTGAATCTATTTAAAACCAAATAATAAAGTCTTATCATCGTATTCTTATGATATCCACTCTAATGGATAGAGGTGGAAATGCAGATAATTATTCTTAATGATGGATGACCCAAAGGAGAACAAACCTGTATTGAGATTCTATTATGTTTGAGGCAAAATGTGAGACCTTTCATAATCCTTTTCTCAACTAATTCTCATAAAACAGTCTTACTCTAACTTTACAGGATCAGAAAAAGTTGTAGAAAATTATTTTTTAAATCTCACACCAATGAGTTGTAGGGGCAAGATTCAAACTCAAGTCTGATTTTAGTTCTCAGCCTCTTTCCACTATTTCATCTCCCATATTTGCCAAAGATGACTTCTCTTAGGTTTTTGCACACATGTGGTATCGATGGTTTTTCAGTTGTTTGGAGTGGATTATTTTTTTTTTCAGCAGTAGGATATTTACCTTTCTTGGCTACTATTTAAAAACAAGAATTTGCATTCTTGAAGCATATACAGTCTAAGAGTGCTGCAAGCAGATGGTCCATAATTATGCTGTGAGACACGAGGAGTCAAAATTAAAAGAAAATTTGGCCACAGTTATGGAGTGGTAGGTGCTTTGTATATATGTACATGTAATACAATTGTATGTAATAAATAGAAGTGGCTTTTTCTTCTTTATTAAATTAACCATTATCTCTGTATTGACGGTGTGCCTTAAGTAAAAGCTATTTTGTTCATTGCAAGAGTGTCTTCCAGATTTAAGTGCAGAACAGTGTTGTGCAAAACTTGCCGATTTCTGCCCTGATCAGTCTGCTGTAGAATCCGGTCAGAGACGTGTGACTACCATACAGGGAGAGTTCCCTCCATCATTTCTTGGAGTGAGAAGTTGTCCAGAGGGCAAAAGGTGAGTGTCTCTCCATCTGAGCATCAGAGGGTTCGGTGATTGGGAGAAGTGGGTCCAAGCTCCTCCCTTCCGTCCTGGCACTGCCACTAGCCACTTCGACCTTGCTCAAGTCATTAACCCTTTATTTGTCTTGTTGGTTCCCAGGGGAAAAGACACCAAGCCAACCCCGCTAAAAACAAATGAGTTCTTCAGGAGAAGCTATCAGTATTTGTGTACACCTAAGCCCTTTGTTATAAACAAGCCTCCCTTTACCCACTGGCAGCAATGCATTTCTTTCCTCAGCATGCCATTTTCAAAACCTGAGACAACCCTGGACCTGATCATTGCCTTCCTCTTGAACCACACCAGTTTGTCAGTTTTAATCTGTCTAAAAACCTGCACCTGCCAGCAAGAACCTTTATATTTCATATATGTTGATACAAAGATTTCACACATTGGCTTCTGTGTAGCTGTGATTTCATGTAAGCTAAGCAAACAGTGACGAGTTGATACTTGGGATAATGTACGCCCAGTCAGATTAGCACCAATCAATGGCGTTGGCAAGTTTTGGATGAGGCTGAGGGGATGGCGTTTAAACAGCATGAGCTGCCAGAACAAGACAGATGGTCCGAAGCTGACATCCTTACCTCTTTATCTTAATGGACTCATTAGCAGATTTCTCTCCTTTGGGTCTCATTTGAGTGTCTTGGCTTTAAATGGCACCCCATAGGTTGCCCATCCTTCCGGAAAACAAGCGACATGCCCTTCTACCACCTGGCACAGAGATGTTCCCGTGTCCAGGGTCTGTTTATCCAACAGGACCACTGGGGTCCAAAGAGTTAAGATAGTCTTGTTAAGAAACTACCATTTATTGAATGTTAAGTTCTGTAATAGGTGCATTATTTTATTTAATTCTCACAAGAACTCTAAGGGGTAGATTATTTTATTTTTGTTGTTGGTTTTATTGTTCTTAAGTCATTTTATAAGTGAGAAACTGAGGATTATGTAATCTGTCCAAGGAGCACAGCTGGTGAGCAGAAAGGGCAGAATTTGACTCTGGATCTATGAGACTTCAAAACTCTGAGGAAACCGCACTGCAACCCACATTCTCTGTACAGTGGGTCTCATATGCAAGGTCTGAGGCTCAACCTTCAGGATCCTGAACTGGTCCCTACACAGCCGTCCTTCCTACCTCCCTGCCTGCCTATCTTCATCCCTTTCTTACTTCCTTCAGCCGCAAAAATTCTCAACTGTCTCTTTCCTCTTTTTTAAACAAACCTCTGTCCTCAGGTGCTTTCCACTCTAACGCTAGGAGTGACGCAGGGTGTGGTCTCCTTGGCACCCTTCTCTCCTGCTTTCTCTCAGGATGACCACCATCACAGGGAAAACCATTGATAACCAAAGGTTTCAAAAATCCTCCAGGGTTTTTGTAGTCAACGATCCATCAAATAAAAGCCCTGGCTTCCTTTTTAAATTTAAAAACTTTTTAGTGATTTTCTTTCTAGTTGTTGTCTTCTGAGTTCTCCCTTAATTGACTGGCTACTTAAATTATGGCTGAGAGATTCATCCTCAAAGATCTTCTGAGTGTGATATTCTCAGTTCTGGTCTCAGCCTAATTTATAACCTGAACCCCAAGTAGGAGTTGCTTCTGCATTTCTCTATTCCTTTGCTCCTGGTCAGCTTCTCTGATTGAGGAGACTGCGTTCCACCCCTGGCCCTAAAAGATCATCCATGGGTTTCCAAACTTCAAGTTTGCAGATCATTCCCTTACTCAGAACAATCTCTCTGGCCCTGTCCGACAAGGTCCTGTCCTCTCTCTGTCTGTCTTGGGGGTTCTCCGTCAGAATGCTCTGCAGCTATTCCCTGCCTGGCTTCTCCCTCCACCTGTACTGCCCTTGGCTACCTAGGGAATGAGAACCCACCTTTTCCACCTACTCAGTCTCTGGACTTTGCCACAGCCGCTCCTCCCACTTCAAAAGAAAAATTCTCTGCATTGAGGTTTTTTACATTATTTTCCTTGTTCTCTAAATGTTATGGTGTCTACTCTGTCTTCTTTCCCTACCACTCCCTTAGGCACAAATTCCACTGCTTAGTCCTTGCCTCTGCTTTTCAATTTTTACATTAACTGCCCTCAAGAGCTCATCCAGACTCACGTCTCTAGTTACCATTGTAATAATGATTCATAAATCTCCACATCTAGACACACTTTTCTAAAATTCACACCTGAGGATATTTATTTATTTATTTATTTATTTTAAAGTATAGAAAATAATTTATTGGAAATCTGAACACATTTTAGAGTCTAACTCAGAATATCCAAACAAGGTAGGCTGGAGGAGGGAAGGACTCTGGAGACAGATGGCTGGTCCAGGCCCCGCCCCCCAGTGCTGCAGAAGTCAGTCTAGGCTCACACCTTTCATTGTACAGGGCTGAGGGGAAAAGGCCAGCCTTGACCATTGCTTTGCTCCTCCCTAGCTCAGCTCCAAGTCAGGGCTCAGATACCTTGGCCTCTCACTGATGGGGTCCTGAAGAAAGGTTGCTGCTTGCACAGGCCAACAATTAGGACATCAAGGCCAAAGGCTTTGACTCAGTCTGTGCACTCAGGACCTTCCACACTTGGCCTCAAAAGGGCAGTGACTGAGACATTGGGGCGGGTTAGCGGCGGGTTTGATGCATGGGACAGTGCTTCACCCAGCTAGGCCACCCGGCCAGGGCTAGTCACATCTTCTTAATTCCAGATAACTTCCTATAGCAAATCTCTGTTTGAACTTTCTACCATTACCTATAATTTATCATGTCTAAACTTTCCGTTTTGGTCAATAGCATTACTATTCTTCCAGACCCAACTCATTCATGCATTCATTCATCCACTCATGTATTTATTCACTCAGTAATTAAACAGTTGTTAAATGCCTATTCTGTGTCAGAGTCTGGGCAAGGCACTAAAGATACAAAAATAAATGGCCCGAATCTAACTTGAAGATCCACCACTCATCAGAAACATCTCCTACACAACCTTCGTTCTCTTGGTTTCCAGCTACACTAAATGCTTTGGTCAACCTGATCTCTTACCCTTCACATTAGCATGTTTTTCTTCCATGCCTTTTTTATTGTTGTTCTTCCTGCCTGGAATAACTTCTCCCAATCTTTTTGCCATCTAAAATAAACATTTCCTTCAAGTCCCACACATTTTTAAAGTTTCAACATAATGCTTTCTCCCTTCTCTGAATTCCTATGTATTTTGTGGTTCAGTGCTCCCTTCTTCCCATTGTGATCATTGGAAGAAGGAAGGTTAGCAGAGAATGTCTTAGCAGTAGACAAATCTCAGAGTCGTTCAGTAAAGTTGTCATAAGCCAGAGCATATTTTCTCATCTGGAGCAAGATTAATGTGTTCCTTTACTCCACCATTTATTTATTCATTTCTGAGCTCTCTGCAAAGAGGCGTGAGCTTCCAGAGGGCATGAGACCCTTGCCAGGTGGCTGCCCGTGCTGCTGCCTGCCTCAAGCCCTGTACTCAACTGGCCCTGGTGGCACTTGCTGACAGGGTCAGGCCTGGCTAACAGAACAGCTGGATATGCAACACCTGTTCACAATAAAGGAGCTCTGTCGTGCAAGACACCCATATGCTCACCCACCATCAGGATAGATTTTTTTGAGGGTGCATCCAAACAGGGTGGCCAATAACCTCAGTATCCTTACAAGCAATATGCTTTAATGTTTTAAAGAAAAGAGTCATGTTGGCCAGCCCTACCATTTCTTTAACATCTCCTCAGTGGGCAATCATGAGAAGTCCTAAAGTTGAGCTCCCAGGTTCTGTCATTTGCCCAGGACCCCACTGATGACAGGCCTACCATTATTACAGAGTAGAAATCCATGAGGTCCCAGGCCCAGGCCAGATTAGAGTGAGAGAGCCCATTTTATTTGTTGTTGTTTGGGGGGGTTTTTGGTGTGTTTTTTAATAAATATTCTTTTGTTTAATGTAAATAAAATTTTATTTTTTTCTTGAAATAAACATTAATATTTCAAGAAAAATATTTAAATAATATTGCCAAAACTACTGTACTAACATAGTATAATATCACAAAAGTTGTAGGAAACTATAAAAATCTGCAAATAACAGGATTAGTTCTATTATATTCTAAAATATTTTTTCCTCTGGTTTTATTTTTGTTCATCAGCTTATGTTCTTCATTATATACCACAAATGAGTGAGATCATGTAATATTTATCTTTCTCTGACGGGCTTATTTCTCTTGGCATAATGCTCTCCAGGTCCAGCCATGCTTTTGCAAATGGTAGGAGTTCCTTCTTTTTTACAGTGGCGTATTATTCCATTGTGTAGATGTACAACAATTTTCTAATCCACTCATCTGCTGATGGGGACTTAGGCTGTTTCCAAATCTTAGCTATTGTAAATTGTGCTGCTATGAACATAGGGGTGCATATATCCTTCCTAATTGGTGTTTCTGATTTCTTGGGATATATTCCTGGAAGTGGGATTACTGGGTCAAATGGGAGTTCCATTTTTAACTTTTTGAGGAAACTCCATACTGTTCTCCACAGTGGCTGCACCAGTCTGCATTCCCACCAGCAGAGCAAGAGGGTTCCTTTTTCTCTGCATCCTCGCAAGCACTTGTCATTGTTTGATTTGATGATGGTAGCCATTCTGACAGGTGTGAGATGGTACCTCATTGTCATTTCGATTTGCATCTCTCAGATGATTAGTGACTTTGAGCATGTTTTCATATGTCGAGAGAGCCCATTTTAAACCAACAGTCTTCCCCTGGCCTCTAAAGATGTCCCAGATGTTGAGTGATTGCATTCTGAGAAACAGCTCAGCCCAGAATTTTCTTGGACAGACTATGAATCTACCAAATTACAGTAACCACATGACCCAAAGAAAAGGGTCACAATGATAACAGGAATTCCCTACTGGTTCTCTCCCTACAAAAACGGCAAGCCTTTGTTGGTGCTATAGCGGCCAGTTGTCTCTGCCCATTGGGCTACACTCCCTATCAAATCTGCAGTTTTTCCCAGGCAGAGCTACCTGCAGACCTCTCCTCAGCTAACCAGTGGCCCTAAACTGGGAGACGCAGCCTGAAGGGATTGTGATGCCCACAGGTGTCTGTCCTCATGGACTTCCAGGGACATCAGCTGTATAAATGGGGATAGCTCATTCCAATGACATCAAGTCAATGGTACAAGGTCAATGGCTCTAGCCACTGGGTCAACATCAAAGGCCCTTTTGACCACACTCTGGTACCCAGTTCCACACACCTGGGATGTGGAGTAAGAGAATGAGGAGAAAGGAGCCTAAAGCTCGGGGTTCTCATTCTGATAGAGTGTTTAATTCCCAGTGTGAGCTTGTGAAGTCAATGATTCGCTCTAGGTCTCAGTATATCTATTTGTAGAATGGAATTTCCTTTATATCATAAGGTATTCGAGGGCTTGGAGAAACCACGGGGAGGGGCATCTCACAGGAGTGCAGGGAGGGAGGCCTTTGCTTGTGATGGAGCCTTTTCTGCAGTGAGTCTCATCGCTGCGTGCCCTGGCCCTAGAAGAATAAATGGCATATCGTAGGCCCTCAGTATGCACCACATGATAACACAAATGAATTGAGGCATCTGCAGTAACTCATTCTCTCAAAAACCATGTATGAGATTTCAGAATTAAGAGAACAGCTAAGTTTTTTGTTTGTTTGTTTTCCTACTCCCTTTCCAGTGCTCGGTTTATAAACATCTCAGCTTGGACCAAAGTCTGAGACACACTCCCCCTCCACCCCCACAACCCACCTAGTTTGCTGTGTAAGGAGAACTATGTGTGATTGTCTTGGGACCCTTGTTATTCAGAACAGTTACATTAAGACTCAATGTCATTGTTGCTCTGGAGTGTGGGGTATGGATCATGGTGGAAGAGGAGGACTCAGAAGTTAGGGTCATAAGTCTGGGGCCTACTTAGCCTCCTCTCAAAGCTCTATGCTTTGCCCAAGCTCAGGCCTGGAATTGCTTGCTTCAGGTCTATCTCAGGAGGCTGGGAACAGGAGGATGGGTGCAGTGGTCGGCAAACTGCGGCTCGCGAGCCACATGCGGCTCTTTGGCCCCTTGAGTGTGGCTCTTCCACAAAATACCGCGCGCATGTACAGTGCGATTGAAACTTCGTGGCCCATGCGCAGAAGTCAGTATTTTGTGGAAGAGCCACACTCAAGGGGCCAAAGAGCCGCATGTGGCTCATGAGCCGCAGTTTGCTGACCACTGGGTTAGGGCAATGGAAGAAATCAAAGCTTGTTGCCTGGAGCTAGAGCCTTCAGCTGCCCAATGTTGTGCCTTGCCAGCCTTTCTCTGTCTTAGACACAACTAATGGCAGAGAGCACCTGCACCCATCTCTACAGAACCAAACAGCAGGGTGCCTGCCTCTCTCATGCAGCTGATGCAGAGAATGAGAGGGGAAGGCACTTCTGATGGCCACTATGCCTCCCCTTGCAGTTCCTCCGGAGTTCCCCATGGGACTGCAAGGGCTTGAATGAAATCAGAAACAGAGCTCTTGTCTTGCCATGAAGCTTTCTTTTTGTCACCAAGAGGCAGGAAGATACTGATGTCTTCCCCATGGGTTAGTTATTTATCTGTTTTCTGTCACACTCACACCCATCCTTCTATAGTCTGTTCAAATTTCTATGCCAGCTATGTTCTAAATTAATTCTGCACATTAGGAGGCATTCGTAGAAGATCAGAAGTGGAGAGAAGTTCCCAGCACATGTGACAGTGATCATTCCTTGATGATTCTAGTGGTGACCATGTGGTGCCCTCTACATGAGGTCATCAACTGTTGGGTGGTCCACCCCAGGGCTACAGTATCTGCTCAGTGTCACCCTCTCCCATGGTAACTGCACTGTGCACAATACCTTCCCTAACTAGCTCAGCAGTCAGTGTAGTGTGCTCCGCACTCTGGAAATGCCAGCTCCTTCATTTTTATTCTCTGCCATAGTTTATTTCTGTAATAAATAATTTCTGTGTTATTTCCTCCTCCCTTTGCCTGGTTTCATTTCTCTCTCTCTCTCTCTCTCTCTCTCTCTCTCTCTCTCTATATATATATATATATATATATATATATATATATATATATATACATATATATTTCAGACAGGAAGGGAGAGGGAGAGAGAGATAGAAACATCAATGATGAGAGAGAATCATTGATTGGCTGCCTCCTGCACACCCCCCAATGGGGAACAAACCCAAAACTTGGGCATATGCCCTTGACTAGAATCAAACCTGAGACCCTTCACTCTGCAGGCCCATGCTCTACCCACTAAGCAAACTGGCTAGATTTTTATAACTAGCTCTGTGTATTACAGTCTTTTTGTTTGTTCTTCTAGTTATACTCTTATTGATACACAAAAATTAAGGTAGAAAATGATTTGCTCATTTTCCCCAAAAGATATAGGAAGAAAATATCTATCCTATCTAATAAAAGAGAAACATGGTAATTAGCGTACGACCGCTACCCTTCCCATTGGCTAATCAGGGCAATATGCAAATTAACTGGCAGCCAAGATGGCGGCCAGCAGCCAGACAGCTTGAAACTAACATGAGGCTTGCTTGCTTCAGTGACGGAGAACTCCAACGTTCCCCGCCTGCCGCTGCAGGCCTCTGAGCTGCAACTCCAAGCAACTATGTAACAAATATAGAAGCTAAACAAAACCCCAGAAACCTGCTTTAGTCGCCGGGATTCAGCCAGCAGGATCGCAACATTGTTTCAAATACAGAAACAAAAGCCAGAAACCTGCTTTCAGCAGCGGAGGCCTAAGAGCTGGAGCCAAGCCTTAAAGCTAAAGCTGGCCCAGAATAAAAAATAAAGAAAAAAAGGAGCGGTTGGGAGCTTCAGTCACCCACCAGCCTGAAAACAGCCCTCAGCCCCTCACCCAGACTGGCCAGGCACCCCAGTGGGGACCCTCACCCTGAAGGGTGTGTGACCAGCTGCAAACAGCCATCATCCCCTCACCCAGGCAGGCCAGGCACCCCAGTGGGGACCCCCACCCTGATCCAGGACACCCTTCAGGGCAAACCAGCCAGCACCCACCCATGCACCAGGCCTCTATCCTATATAGTAAAAGGGTAATATGCCTCCTGGCACCGGAATCAGCATGACAGGGGGCAGCGCCCAAACCCCCTGATCGCCCTGCGGCTCTGTGTGTGACAGGGGGCAGCGCCCCAACCCCCTGATCGGCCCTGCTCCATGTGTGATGGGGTAGAGCCATAACCTCCCCATCAGCCCTGCCCTGAGTGTGACAGTGGCGGCGCCCCAACCCCCTGATCCGCCCTGCTCTGTGGGTGATAGAGGGTGGCGCCCCAACCCCCACACCACAAGCCCTGCTCTGTGTGTGATGGGGTAGAGCCATAACCTCCCCATTGGCCCTGCCCTGAGTGTGACAGTGGCGGCGCCCCAACCCCCTGATCCGCCCTGCTCTGTGTGTGACAGGGGTTGGTGCCCCAACTCCCCTATCGGCCCTACTCTGTGAGTGACAGGGGGTAGCTCCTCAACCACCTGATCGGCCCTGCTCTGTGTGTGACAGGGGGGAGCTCCCCAATGCCCTGATGGGCCCTGCTCTGTACTTGACAGGGTACGGAGCCCCAACCCCCCTGATAGGCCTTGCTCTGTGCGTGACAGGGGGCAGCACCCCAACCCCCTCATTGGCCCTGCTCTGTGCGTGACAGGGGGTGGCACCGCAACCTCTCCATCGACCCTGCCTTGAGTGTGACAGGGGGCAGTGCCCCAACCCCCCAATCAGCCCTACCCTGACCGTGACTGAGGGTGGCATCGCAACCTCCCAATCTGCCCTGCTCTGTGCATAACAGGGGGTGGTGCCCCAACTCCCCAATCGGCCCTGCTCTGAGCCCAACCAGGGGCTGCACCTAGGGATTGGGCCTGCCCTCTGCCACCCGGGACCAGGCCTAAGCCAGCAGGTCGTTATCTCCCAAGGGGTCCCAGACTGCAAGAAGGCACAGGCCAGACTGAGGGACCCCCCCTTCCCCCTGAGTGCACAAATTTTTGTGCACCAGGCCTCTAGTATATATATAAAAGGCTAATATGCTAAGTGTCCCTCTGACTGTCTGACCAGTGGCTATGATGCGCACTGACCACCAAGGGGCAGATGCTCAACACAGGAGCTGCCAGGACCCACACTGGCCATTTGCAGAGAAACAGCACGGAGGACATGGCGCCCACAGAGCAGCACTCAGCTTCTCCCAAGTGGGACACAGGCCCCGCCACCACCCTGGAGCGACAGCTCATCAAGTCGCAGCCAAACTGCCCAGACCCTGTGACACAAAATGCAGCCCACAGCCCAGCCCAGCCCAGAAACGGTGGCTGTGGGTGCTGGGTAATGACGTCATGTAGCAACGACCAGCTTCCTCTCCCTAGCGACTAGCCTCCTTGGAGTTTCTTCAGCCCAGGAGCATGACTTGCTTTATAGCCAGGTGCAAACATTTTACAGTTTAACCAAATGTCTGTGAAGCGTTGTCATGTGCTTCATCTCATTTGGTCCTCACAGAAGTCCTGGAGTAGGTAGATAGGAGACTCGGTAGAATCCTATTTTCTTTTCATTAGCTGGAAAACGGAGATTTAGAAAGCTTAGAAATTTGACCGACTGAAAAGCAGTAAGAAATGGTGGACCTTGAAAATGACTTCAGGTTTTCTCACTACGCAGAATATAGTCAAACACTACTGCAGTTAAATATTTACCCTTTGTTCTCCCTGTGTGATCTGCAATAATAATCTGCTTCATGCTGGCATTTACTGCTGTGTTTCTGACAATTACCTGAAAGAGAAGTTGGGGTGCTTCACTGGCCTGGGAAAAGTTCAGCTAAATCAGAAAGCAGGTCTAACTAAGCAAGTTTATCTATATACATAAAGCTCTCGCTGGTGCCAATCACACGTGTGTGTTTCCATCTGTCATTGTCAATCGTGAATTTGGTGGACACTTCTATTATAGAGAAAGGGTGAATAGTGATATTAAAATATTTCTTCTAATTAATTTCCTCTCAATGTGCATGAATTTGTGCATTGGGCTCCTAGTAATAAATAAAATTAATAAATGAATATATTATTTCCATTACAGTTTATTAATCATAAGATTATATTACTGTTTTGATATTATTTTTCTTGGGTAAAAACCCATTTCCATAGATGAGAAGCTATCTCCATTGGAACTGAATTAATTAATAAGTCATCTTAAATTAATTCTGAGTAATGGTTCACATTTGAAATTGTACTTTCTGAACCAATAGACACATCTTGTTGCTATAATGTGTCAAATTTAATGTGTTATTTGCACACACAAAAAAATAATCTATGGTCCATTGTGGATGTATAGCATGGTTTAGATTTAAGTGAAACAAACTTAATGATTGAATGACTCCTGCTAGCAAATATCTGCATGAATGACATCATCAAGAAACCATTTGAGTTGTGATCTAAACACAAATCTTCAGCTGATGAATGGTAATCTACCTGCCCATCCATCCAGCACAGGCAAAGCTACTGAGTTATTGAAGGTGATAGTCATCTATTATCATTGGCATTGCAAGATGTTTACAATATGTTTTTAGTGAAAATTGGTTACAAAAGTTTGTAAGACATAATTGCATTTTTTGTTTAAAAAAATATTTCCATAGAAGAAACACTGGAAGAAAAAGTAGAGATAACAGTGATTATATCATTAGTGGAATCATGTGTATTTTTTAATTTTTCTCTTTACTAAGTTGATTTTTTACATTTCTTACAATGAAGGTACATTAATTTTACTTAAAGGAAAAAATTTAAGTTATTTAAAAGACAAATAGACATGCTCTCTGATTGGTACTGCATGGGAAGGACTGTGTGGGAATGAGGAGAAACAAGGGGAAACTGGGAAGGACGTCTCAGAGACCCACCTTCCAGGTTAGCAGGTTGGCTCCTGCCTTTTTGGTACAAGGTCTTAGACGACCCCTGAGGCTCTCCAATTCAGGCTTCCAGGATCCAATATAAGAATCAATTCAAAGAAAATGCACTGGTGACCATCCCATGCCAAGGCCTATACAAGGTCCTAGAGACACATACATGAAGGTCTAGTACTTGTTTTGTCAAGGAATTGAGTTTCACTTTGGAGTGAAAATATTTCTCCTTAAAACGCTCATTAGCTGTGTCACCTTGAGAAAAATTCTTCTTCTCTTTCAGTTTTAGATATTTTATCTTTAAAGAGAAAGTAATTTCTTTTTTCTTTGTTGCTTGGAGAATTAAATAGAATGATAAAATAATCCAAGAGAAAGGAATGGAAGGAGGGAGGGGAGAGAGAGAGAGAGAGAGAGAGAGAGAGAGAGAGAGAGAGAGAGAGAGAGAGAGAATGAATCATGTTTTGTAGGAAAGATTAGGCTTTCCGGGAATGAAAACAATTGATAGAAATGAAGACGAAAACAGCATTTTTTTTAAAAAACCCTTTTCTTTAAGAGTGAAGCAGTGGATACAACAAGTGGGCTAAAAGTTAATCACAAGGAGATTTAATAATTTTGTAGTAACTCCTCATGGTCTTTGCCCTTGGTTAGCACACAAGGCTTTATCACAAACAGTTTCCATGTGATCTGCATGAGGACACTGTAAGTCAAAGGGCCTGCTGGGCCCATGTTTCCCATAAACCTCAGATGAATGGGCCATCAGGGAGCACTGGACAAGGTGGGAGAAAGAGCTGTGAGCATCAGACACAGGTGAACACACCATGTCGGACAGGCAGATGGGGTTAGGGAAGATTACCTGACTATGATAACGTGTTTCTACCTTATAGAAAATCTGTAGTTTCTACATCTTTGTAAAACAAAGATGTGGAATATGTATGAAAACTTTATATGAGTAGCTTTTGTGTGTATTTCAGTTTATGTTTCAATGTTTACAATTGGAGGAACCAGAACCCATTCCCAAACCTCTTTAACCAAATGCTCTACAGAATAATCTTGAGAAGTATCAAACGCCAACCAACATCCCAAAGTGCACCCTGACATTCTTTTGTTCTGTAGAGTCTTATCTCCCAACTATGCTGAAAGCACCTTGAAGTCATGAGTCATGTCTCTATCTTCTTTTGTAGAAGCTTTTAATATAGTGTTGGTCTCAATAATTCATTACTTGAAGGGCTCACCAACATTCTTCTCTCACCAACATTATTCCATTATTTATGCTATATTTATGCTTACATTGTACAATTATCAACCAACCATAGTAAATCAAAATAATTGGCTAGATTGAGGAATAATTATTTACCACTAGAAGCCCGGTGCATGAAATTCATGCACGGGTAAAGTCCCTAGGCCTGGCCGGCCAACAGGACCAATCTGTGGGGCGATTGGTGGGTGATCAGGGACCCCTGCTCACACCCACCTTGGCTGGCCTGAGACCTGTGGGGGATGTCCCACTGCCTCTTGCAATCTGGGACTCCTGGCTCCTAAGCACTTGCCTGCCTGCCAGATCACCTCTAACCCCTCTGCCTGCCTGCCTAATCACCCCTAACTGCTCCCCTGCTGGCCTGATCACCCCTAATTGCCTCTGCCTCGCCCCACACCCGGGACCCAGGATTCCCTCCTCTGACTAGTTGCAGGCACCCAGGACCTGGGCCAGCTTCGCCCAGGCTGGCCACAGCCACAGGGGACCTTGGACAGGCGGCTTTGCCCAGGCCACAGCCACAGGCGCCTGGGACTGCAGGGTGGGTGACTTGTCCCTCTCCTGGGCCACAGGCATAAGTGCTGGTGCCCGGGACAGCAGGGTGTGTTGCTTATCCCTCTCCCAGGCCCCAGCCCCAGCCACTGGTGACCGGGACCACAGGGCATGTGGCTGGTCCCTCCCCTGGACCACAGACCCAGCCTCCGGCACCTGGGACCACAGAGAGAGCGGGTTGTCCCTCTCCCAGGCCACAGGCACAGCCGCTGGCGCCCAGGACCATGGGGCAGGTGGCTTGTCCCTCTCCCAGGCCGCAGCCTGGCTGGGCCCCATTCCTCTCTTGCAAGCTCATTTGTGCCTGGCTGGTCCCCATTCCACTTTCCCCAGTGTTGAGTGTGTGAGTGTTATGGCATGATGGCATGAGGGCATGACAACCATTTGCATATTAGCTCTTTATTATATAGGATGAGTCATAATGGCAGGCGTTAGGGTTGTTTTAGCTGGAAAAGAGGAGATGTTAAGGCTCTGTGTGTGCATGCATGAGTGCATGAGCATGTATGGGGGGGTATGCATTTGTGTGTCTGTGTGTGTGAAAATTCTTAACAACACATACACACAAAGAGCTGTCCTGTGAAACAAATATTTGGTGTATTTTGTGTGACTTATGAAAGCAGGAATAGTTGGACAACTCTGAGATCATTCGCAAGCGCACCCTAAAAGAAGGAATTACATAGAAGCCTTAGCTGTCCAACAATGGAACAGACTGTCTCTGTGGTGGCAAGTTCCCCTTTCTCTGAAAATATCTGAGAAGGGGTAGAATAAGGAATATTGGAGAGAAATTCCTGCCATTGGACTTACAGAATGCTGTGGCTCCATCCAACTCTGAGATTATCAGGTAAAGTAAAAGAATATTACTGAACTAAATATATAACTTTTACTCTTGATTTGTGTATTTGTGCATATATATATATATATATATATATATATATATATGTAAAATTATCTAGATTTTAAAATATTCATATCTTGGAAATTTTCTCTTAAAAATATACTATCTTGAGCTTAAATCTTTTTTATTAAAAATCCTGCTCACTTCTCCATGATGCAGTAAAAAAATATAAAGTTCAAATTCCAGCTGTACCTCATACCAGCAGTATGACCTTGAGATATATACGTAACCTCTTTGAGTCTTACTATCCCTCTTTTACAAATGATGAAATAACCAACAGATAAAAGAGCATTGTGAATATTAAGTGGCATGTTACTACACTGCCTGGCACATATCAGGAACTTAATACATAGTAGTTGTTATTGTTAGTGCTGTTTCTGTTGTTGTTATTTTTGTTGTTATCATGGTTTACCATCACTTTCTAAGCGCTTCCTCTTTTCCCCAGTACCTCTTCCTACTCTCTAACTTTATCTTTCAAGGCACAGTCATTTATCTTTGCATCAACATACACCCGTCTCAGCTCTCCCACAACTCTGTGCATGGCATTTAAGGAAAATTAAACTAGCAGGAGTGTGAAAGATATAGAATGCACAGAGAATGGTAGGAGATGAGAGAGAAGTAAAACAAGAGAGTTCAAGAAGCCAGAAAAGGCCATCTCTTTTTCCTCCTCCAATTCCTCACTCTCCCCTCTTCCATCAAAAAAGAACAGAAACAGGAAGGAAGACCAGTGGAGAAAAACATACTGTCAAAAGATCATGAGTGGACCCTACCTACTTGGCTCAGTGGCTAGCGCATCAGCCTGCAGACTAAAGGGTCCTGGGTTCAATTCTAGTCAAGGGCACATGCCCAGGTTTCGGGCTCAATCTCCAGTAGGGAAAGTGCAGGAGGCAGCCGATCAGTGATTCTCTCTCATCATTGATGTTTCTATCTCTATCTCCCTCTTCCTTACTCTCTGAAATAAATAAAAATATATTTTTTTAAAAATGAGTGGAAACATTGGAAAAAGCAGGACCTTGAACTGGAAAGGCTTTGAAGGAAGGGAGATGCAAGTGAAAACCCACCAGGTCCAGAGTGGGTGTCATGAAAAAGAGATGATTTAGAGAAAAGAACAAATGAGTCTCTGATGACTCTAGTTTTCTGGGCTGCCGTGTCTTTGCCTAAGCTTCAACTAAATAGAACTATAAATAGCTTAAAGTAAAGACAGCAGATAGGAACTGACATAATAGACAATATTGACTCTCTGAGAGATATAAGGGACCTTCTTAAAAGCATAACATTTTACATGATCATTTTTCAGGCTTCCTCTGGGTGAGTGAGTTCCTTTGGGGGACATAAGTGAATTGGCTATTCTTAGTGTTTTGTTTAAAGTGCACCGAGCATTGTGCTAGGAATAAGATACTTTTCTAAGCAGATAAGGAGGGGGAAAGAATATAGTCATCGCCTGGCTGGCGTGGCTCAGTGGTTGAGCAATGACCTAGGAACCTGGAGATCATGGTTCGATTCCCAGTCAGGACACATGCCTGGGTTGTGGGCTCAATCCCCAGTGTGGGGCATGCAGGCAGCAGCCAATCAGTGATTCTCTGCCATCATTGATGTTTCTCTCTCTCCCTCTCCCTTCCTCTCTAAAATCAATGAAAATATATTTGTAAATAAAAGAACATAGGCACCAACATCCCCCATCTTTATCCTAAGGGTCTTCATTAGCTGAGTGTCTAAATGAAGATCCAAGACCTACATTTGCCTCTCTAACACATCACTTTCTCTATCCAGTCCCTTGTCTGAAAGAATTAAACCAGTCTTATCTTCCCTCTCTCACAAGGTAGAATTAATCTACAGCCCTCCAGGCATTTACCCAATGAATACTTCCTCCTGTTAAAAATCCCTGATTGTCTGCCTTCGCTCCATGAACTTGCCTCTTCCCCCTTGTCCTCAGTGTTGGGTCTTCATGAGGTCTCAGCCCATAGTGATCTTCTTCTTTCTCAGATTACCAACTTCACCAACTGTTCTTTAATGGACTTGGAGCTTGTTAAAAGACCTAGTTGCAAAAGCCCAAACTGAGAATCTCCAGGAATAAAGCCTGAGAAGCTATACTTTCATAAGTTAATGGCTGATTCTGATGCACATTATTTGAGAACCATTGGACTTGTGTGATTGTTTAGGACTTACTATAAATTGCTCATTACTGTGTGATAATTTCTCATGAGTTTGATCTAGTCTCCAAATTTAAACCATAATCCCCTTTAATGCTTAAGTAGTAGGTGTTTTGAATCCCCTTTATATGCACACTAGTGGCCCAGTGCATGAAATTCATGCACGGAGGGAGGTGTCCCCAGCTCCACCTGCACCCTCTCCAATCTGGGACCCCTTGGGGGATGTCCGACTGCCGGTTTAGGGATCAGGCCTAAACCAGCAGTTGGACATCCCTCTCACAATATAGGACTGCTGGCACCTAACCGCTCACCTGCCTGACTGCCTGATTGCCCCTAACCATTCTGCCTGCTGGCCTGATTGTCCCCAGTTGGCCCCCCTTCTGGCCTGATCACCCCCAGGTGCCCCCCTTGCCGGCCTGCTCACCCCCAACTGCCCACCCTGCTGGTCTGACCGTCCCCACCTATCCCCCCCCCCCCTGCTGGCCTGATCACCTCCAACTGCCTCCACCTGCTGGCCTGCTCACCCCCAAATGCCCCCCACTGCCAGCCTACTCACCCCAAGCTTCCCCCACCTGCCAGCCTGCTTGCCCCCATCTGCACCGCCCCCCCGCTGGCCTGATCACCCCCATCCCCCGCCCCCCCCCCCCCGCTGGCCTGCTTGCCCCTGACTGCCCTCCCCTGCTGACCTGATCACCCCTAATCACCTCTGCCTTGGTCCCACCACCATGGCTTTGTCTGGAAGGACATCCGGAAGGTCTCCTGGAAGGTCTCCCAGTCTAATTAGCATATATATATATATCTTCCAGAAGATTTTAAGGGAAAATGGACAGCAATACAATTATAGTAGTAGGGGACTTTAACACCTACTGAGATCACTGGATAGATCTTCCAAACAAAAAAAAAAACAGTGATCCTAAATGACACTCTAGATCAGATAGAAGTAATTGACATTTACAGAATAATTCACCCCAAAACTACAAAATACACATTCTTCTCAAGTGCACATGGGACATTTTCAAAGAGAGAGCACATGTTAGGACACAAACTAAGTCTCTACGAGGTCAAGAAGATTGAAATCAGCCCTCGCCAGTTTGGCTCAGTGGACAGTGTTGGCCTGTGAACTAAAGGACCCGGGTGAGATTCTGATCAAGGGCACATGCCTGGGTTGCAGGCTTGATCCCCAATAGGGGGCATGCAGGAGGCAGCTGATCAATGATTCTCTCTCATCATTGATGTTTCTCTCCCCCTCTCCCTTCCTCTCTGAAATCAATAAAATATATTTAAAAAAAGAAGATTGGCCCTAACCAGTTTGGCTCAGTGGATAGAGCGTCAGCCTGCGAACTTAGGGGTCCCAGGTTTGATTCCGGTCAAGGGCATGTACCGTGGTTGCGGGCACATCCCCAGTGGGGAGTGTGCAGGAGGCAGCTGATCGATGTTTCTCTCTCATCGATGTTTCTGACTCTCTGTCCCTCTCCCTTCCTCTCTGTAAAAATCAATAAAATATATTTTTTAAAAAGAAGATTGAAATCACATCAAGCATCTTCTCAGATCACAATAGCTTGAAATTATAAATCAACTACAATAACGAAACTCAGAAACATTCAAACACATGGAGACTAGATAGAATAATTTTAAACAATGAATGGCTTACCAAAGAGATCAAGAAAGAAATGAAAAACTTCCTGGAAACAACTGAAAATAAAAACATAACATCCCTAAACCTCTGGGACACAGTGAAAGCAGTCCTGGGAGGGAAATACATAGGACTATAGGCCTACCTCAAAAAAACAAGAAAAACATCAAATAAACTATCTAACCCTACAACTTAAAGAATTAGGAAGACAACAAGAAGAAAAACCTACAGAAAGTAGAAGGAAGGAAGGAAATAATAAAGATAAGAGTGGAAATAAATGACATGGAGACTAAAAAGCAATACACATAATCAATAAAACCAAGAGCTGTTTCTTTGAAAAC